>NC_064819.1:13345833-13648863 GCF_024166365.1 Elephas maximus indicus
GCGCTTCACCAAAGAAGACATTCAGGCAGCTAAAAGATACGTTAGGAAATGCTCACGATCACAAGTCATTAGAGAAACGCAAGTCGAAACTATAATGAGATACCATCTCACCCCCATAAGACTGGCATTAATCCAAAAACACAAAAGAATAAATGTTGGAGAGGTTGTGGAGAAACTGAAACACTTACACACTGCTGGTGGGATGTAAAATGGTACAATCACTTTGGAAATCCATTTGGTGCTGCCTTAAAAATCTAGAAATACAACTACCATACGATTCGGCAATCCCACTTCTTGGAATATATCCTAGAGCAATAAGAGCCCTCACATGAATCGATATAACACACACCCATGTTCACTGCAGCACTGTTTAGAATAGCAAAAAGATGGAAACAACCTTGGTACCCATCAACGGATGAACAGATAAAGAAATTGTGGTAAATTCACACAATGAAATGCTACAATAAAGAAGAACAATGAATCTGCAAAACATATCATGGATGAATCTGGAAGGCATTATGCTGAGTGAAATCAGTCAGTTGCAAAAGGACAAATATTGTAAGAGACCACTATTATAAAGAACTCGAGAAAAGGTTTAACACTGAAGAAAACATTTTTTGATGGTTACGAGGGTGGGAGGGAAACAGAGGGGTATTCACTAATTAGATAGTAGATGAGAATTATCTTAGATGAAGGGAAGGACAACACACAATACAGGGGAAGTCAGCACAACTGGACTAACGCAAAAGCTAAGAAGATTCTTGAATACAACCAAACACTTCAAGGGAGAGAGTAGCAGGGGTGGGAGTCTGGGGACCATGGTTTCAGGGAACATCTAGGTCAACTGGCACAACAAAGTTTATTAAGAAAATGTTCTGTATCCCATTTTGGTGAGTGGCGTCTGCAGTCTTAAAAGCTAGCAAGCAGCCATCTAAGATACATCAATTGGTCCCAATCCACCTGGAACAAAGTAGAATGAAGAACACAAGACACAAGGAAAATATTAGCCCAAGATACAGAAAGGGCCACATAAACCAGAGACTCCATTGGCCTGCGACCAGAAGAACTAGATGGTGCCCGGCTATCACCAATGACGGCCCTGACAGGGAACACAACAGAGAGTCCCTCAGGGAGCAGAAGAAAAGTGGGTTGCAAAATTCAAATTCTTATGAAAAGACCAGACTTAACGGTCTGAGACTGGAGGGACCCCATAAGATACTGCCCCCAGACGCTGTTAGCCCACAAGTGAAACCATTTCCGAAGCCAACTCTTCGGACAAAGATTAGATTGGACTATAAGACATAAAATGATACTTGTGAAGAGTGCGCTTCTTAGCTCAATTGGATAAAAGATACATGAGACTAAATGGGCAGCTCCTGTCCAGAGGCGAGAGAAGGCAAAAAGGACAGGAGCTGGTTGAATGGACATGGGAAATCCAGGGTGGAAAGGAGAAGTGTGCTGTCATATTATAGGGAGAGCAACTAGGGTCACATAACAATGTGTGTATAAATTTTAGTATGAGAAACTTTCACTTAAAGCACAATTAAAAAAAAAACAAAAAACTGAGTTCCCTTACCACCAATTATTTGCAAGTGCAATTCACCTTGATAACTACCTTGAAATACATATTTTCCTACTCAGACTCCAAAAATACTAATAATCATAGAAAGTTTAGAATGTTGGAAGGGCTCTTAGAGATTATCAGTCTAATCTCATTTTCACAAGAGTGGAAGAGACACCCCGTGCTTGCTCAGTGACACTGATGGGGCTAGCAGTTAGTGATGGAACCAGAACTAGGTCCCACATCTCCTCAGTTCTCCAGGTCCAGGCTCCTTCCCCTGCATCATGGCTGTATTTCCCAAAGGAATAGCCATAATGATAACAGTCCCATACAAGCTGCATGCTTCCTTCTCCTGTTAAGCAGAACAAGTAGTCAATCATCACGTCATCCCCTGACCCGCAGCCTGGGAATCAAGACACTTCAGGCCTCAAGCTCCAACCTGCCTTTCCAGCACAATCTCTCTGTCTCCAATGCTCCAACTGCACAACTCACAGGGTCTGCTTCCCAGGGCTCAGCTCATGCTGGTCCCTCTGGCCCTCCCACCTCTGTCTTCTCAATGCTAATCTACCCTTGAAAGCCCATCACAAATGACAGCCCCTCTATAAAATCTTCCCCGATCTTTCTAACAGGAGTAAGATCTCTTCAAGTTTTCCGTTCCACAGCTCTGTGAAACCTTCCTCAAGAGCAGGTACATTCTGCCTCACAGCACAGCTCTCTGCGCGCTTGCCTGAACCCTAGCTGTAAACTCTTAGGGTAGAGAGGGTATCTTACTTGTTCATCTCTGCTCTTACAGGAACACCTGGTACCTGTGCTGGAGGGGGCTCAATGAATATTTAGTGAAAATTTACTGTACTAATCCAGAGCTATATGAGGCCAGAAAATATGCTCTATTGCAAAGTTAAAATAAAGCTCTATTAACCTTATATCACAGAAAGAACTCAGGTAATTTTTTTTTCCTCATTTTTTTTCCCCAACTGAAATTTCTTTGGCTTATTTCCCAATTTAGAACACATGGAAAGTGGCTACTTAAAATGATACCCCTCTTACCAAGCTGAAGGTTCAGACTGTTAACTCTACCAGGGCAGGGACCAGGCCCACTCTATTCATTGCTGCATCCCCAGTGCATAGCCATGTACCTGACATGTTCTAGACCTATTAAAACAGTCTTGATGAATGAAGGTGTGGACCACCTTATGTCATCTTGTAGTTTTGGAGTTCCTCACGTGTGAAATATAATCATGCACTTATTGTTTCTCTCAGGTCCACTCATAACCTTTTTTGTGTCTAAAGAGTCTGAGAACTCGCACATGGCCATTTCTTCTTTTCCCTCTGTGCTGCCCTGTAAATGTCCTGAAGGCCAGGAGGAGACTGGGCATCATTAATTGGGGGAAATAAGGCCACATCTATAGCGTAGTGAGTATATCCTCCTTGAGGCCGAAACACACTTTCACTTAACTCCTGGAACCAGGGACTGTCAAAAGTATTGCTTGACTTGGCCCTTCTATCTATTATGGTCTTCAGATAGATGCAGACGAAAATTGACCTGTGTCTACTGGTAGGCACAAACTAAAATTTATAGTTGAAAGTGGCCATAAATACCATCTGGGCCACATTTTTCAAACCAGGCTCCTGGCATCCCCTCAGGGGCCTAAGGGTAGAAGCGAAGCCTCTTTTTTTCAACGCAACTGCTCTGCACTTACTTAAGTTTGAAGAACTTTCAAATAAAAATTTAAAAACTATAAGTCTGTAAAAGAGCTAAGTAGAGAGCTGTCTACCTGAACTGGGAGTGAAATCCTGGGGTTCTAGGATCAGCTTTCTGGAGGCAATCTTCATCAGGGCTATGAGGCACATATGGAAAACCACCATTTAAATTTTCCCCTCATTTCATAAAGGAAGAAACAGGACCAGAGATTTAAGAGCTTTGTTATGGCCACCAAGCAGGTGACAGGGTTGGACCTGGGACTAAACCCTGGGATCCTGCCAACTGCTCAGTACTCATCTCTCCATCCTGTGCAACATACACGCGCACACATTACCTTCCTTGTACCTGGAATACTAAGTTACAACCGTAAGAGTCCAGATGACAGGGGGTATGGGCCCCCAGGGAGCCAATCCATAACGTACTCTCTCGTCCATTTCTTCCAGGAAACCCGAAGTCAGACCATAGCACATCCTGTTTTGAAAATAAAGTTACAGTCCATCAAGAGCTACCCAACTCCTCTATACAGCAGTCTCGTGCATTTCCACTTGCATCCCTGGTTTTGGTACTTGGGATAGTCTACAGATAGAGGAGGTTAGATCTCAGAGCCCTCCAAGATGTTTTTAACCAATAACATCTGAATTATCTCACTAGTACTAAGTAGTCATTCAACAGATACTTCCTGAGTAGATAGATACTCAGTGTGCCAGGCACTGTTCTAGAAGCTTGTAATTAGTCAATGAACAAAACAAACGCGCCTCCCTGATGAAGCTCACAGTTTAGAGGCAGGAGACTGGTAATACATAACAGACATAATTAGGCAGGTAGCCAGGGGGAACAGCGTTGCTGGCAGCGGCAATGGAAATAGTACTTTAAAAAATAGATCTAATGACCCTTAAGCAGCTCAATTTAGGAAGTCAGAAAGTCGTCTTCCCTGGAAGCAGTGCGGACATCTCTGGGCATAAGTAACTTATTAACTTTTTACACCTCAAATGCCACATAAAAGAAGCTTTCTCCTACATTAACGGAGTTATTGAAAACGAATGGATGTCAGAGCCTTCGTGCATACCTACGGAATCACGATCTCCCAGTAGGGGTGTCACAGCATGTATTCTGAACCACATATCCACAGACAATTTGGCATACTCCCAAAAGGGATGTACTCCTAAGTGTAATCAATTCTCAGACAGAGACTACACAGTGCTCTAGACTTGGGCTCTCTTTATGCCTGGTTTGATGGCTAAGTCAACTACTGGAAACAGCTTATACTGAAAAGTCAACAGGAAAAGAGGGTCAGACAGGAACCCAAATCCATGTGTTAAAATATTCATAAGCTAGGAAAAACAAAAACAAAAAACTAGTGAACCAGGCATGAAACTTTTTGCTTTTTTTTTTTAAATCATGAGTTTTTCCTATTGTATTTAAAAAAAAAAGAAAAAAGAAAGTCTACGTGCAGAACGCGGACCTAAATGCTGACACGTCTTTCATCAGGGTCTGCGATCTGTTTTCTATTTTTAGAGGCAAACCATTAACAGCTGTATTATTAAAGAAAGAGGATTCTGAAGAGACCTTTAATGGATCATTTTGAGGATGACTAGGAAGCATGTTTTCATTTCTGAGGGACAAAAACAGCTGAATATGTGCACCTAACTAATTTCTGGTAGCGCAGGGGAGCTCTGGCAAGGTCAGCACCACTGTAAATGCACGTGGCTCACGTGCAGCAGCTCCGGGGGTGGCCAAAATCATGCTTCCTCCGGACAGAGCCCCTAAGCTCCATGCAGAGAGCTGACATCTGTATCCCCAGTGCTCAACACAGTGCCTGGCTTAAAACACGGCTGCTGGGGGGGAAGGAGAATCTGCTGGCTTCTCAGGGGTAAACGTCCAGGTCAATATTTTTGAGCATCTACCACATACCTGGTATGATGCTGGGTGCTGGGGCCTTACCGTTTAGGTCTATTAAGGCAGACAGCCCCTAAACAGAACGCTTCAGTCTAATATGTCAAATGCCTTGAAATAAGGGAGCTTGGGGTGGGGTGGGGGGGGTTCCAGTTAACCTGGTGCTAATTCACCACACTTCAGTTTGAGAAATTTAGCTAAAAGACATCAGTATAAACAGGAAAAAAAGGAGACTCGCCTTGGCTAACGTGACCCCAATACTCCCCAGTATGTTTTCTCCTTTTTCAAAATGGGCACCTGAGAGCTTAACGTAACTAAGGCCGTCATAAACCTATAAGTTGTTCTTCCTCTGCCTGCCTCCTTCACATACCTCTGTTAATGACTTTGTTCTTTTTTTAAAACCGATGCAAATAACCTTTTGTTCTGCCCGGACTACCTGTGGCATACAATCCCCACAGGAAAGTTGGAGCCCAGGTATCAGATATGGATATCTTTAGCCTAATAAAGAAATGTCTGGCAGGGGACTACAAAGACACTTGTAACTCTTGTAAGATTCTATATAAGCTCCAATGTCAAAATTGCTTTTTGGGACTCCATAGAGACAGGCTGTGTTGCTGCTGGGTCCCCAGTGATGTAGACATCTCCTTAATAAACTTTCTCACTCTTTCTGACTTGGAGTATGTTTCATTGGCTCGACTGCTCCAGGGTACGGACCCTAATCAGGTAACACTAAGAAGAGGCTGGTTCAGTGGTTCTTAATCTTCTTATACATATACCCTTCGGGAAAGCTAATGAATGAATGCCAAGGCCCCTCTCCTCAGAGAAATACACATACACACAAAATTTCATATCTAGTTTCAGGGAGCTGATGGACCCCAGGTGAAAAACTCTGTGTTCTAGAACCCTGCTTCAGAAAGAACCACAGAAGGAAGATTTTTCTACAGGGTGAGGGGTTACTGCACGAAAAACTAAGGCTGTCCTGACCTCTTCTCTGGCAGAGTAATGACTAAAAAACCAAAATTATTTTAGAATGATCAGATTAGGGAGTCCTAAACTGCCTAAAATCCATGTGCAGATCAGCTGGGAAAGCCAAAGAGCAGTGGAGGAAAGAGATGGAGTAGCAGAGGGTGAGTGAGTCAAATATGTCAGAAAATAGCATTTCGTGTACCTATTTTGTTTTTTTGCCACAGGTTTCTGAGAGTTGGTATGTTCTTGTTAATTGAGTTCAGCTACTAAAATGAGTGATGGCCCAGGGGGAATCTGCTTTGAGTTTTGCTAGAAACGGGATCCTGGTCTGGCTACCACATCATTTAATCCTGCACAGGCAATGAGTGGGGTGGTAACACACGAGAGACCACTGTCACATCCACTTCAAGAGTTGGAAAAGGCATTAGAAGTCATCTATCCCCATAAAATTCTATTCTACACCATCCCTGAAAAAAAACAATCAAGTGTCTGGTTGACTGCTTACTACAAAACTGCTATCTGCTTTCTGGTAACTTCCAGAGGAGCGTCCTAGATCTGCCTCCTATGGATACAGAAAACAAGTCTATTTTCATTTCTGCCAAGAATTGTTGTCTTTAAATTATGTGAAAAACTGTCATGTCTTCTTTATTTTTAAAATCTATGCTCAGTAACATTAACTTATCCTTCTAGTTGTTCTTTTCTCAACCTCTTTACTTTGTCAGCAGGTCCCTTAAAGCAGGGCTATTAAACTGAATTCCAGACGCAGCCCACACAGTACCCCGTGTATGGGACTGCTCCATCCCATGACCTGGATCTTGCAGTATCAGCACTTTTTTTTTTTTTAAGCCAAGTGAATTATACCATGAATAATATTGGGCTTGCCTGTAGCCAATAGAAAATATTAAATCCTTTTCTTATGAACTGTTGCCTAGCCATGTCTCTTCAGTGTTGACTTACAGATTTTAGGAAACAGCCATAGGATTCTACATTTATCTCTCTTATATTTAATATTGTTAGCTTTGGCCTGATTTTTTACTGTGCTTAGATCAACCTCTGTATGTAACTCCCAAACTTTTATCTCTAGTCTAGACCTTTACTTTCAACTGAAAACAAGTTACATTCACCTGTTTATTGAATCCTTACAGCAGAGTCCCTGATCCTTACATTTTATATGTGTCATCTCAATGAATCCTTATTAAAATGAAGGTAGGCACCGGATTCATTGTCAAAAAGAACATTTCAAGATCTATCCTGAAGTACAACGCTGTCAGTGATAGGATAATATGCATACCCCTACAAGACGGCAACAGGTTTTACAAGGAAGACCAGTTAATACGACTATTACTCAAATTTACACACCAACACAAATGGCAAAGATGAAGAAATTGAAGATTTTTACTAACTTCTGCAGTCTGAATTGATCAGACATGCAATCAAGATACACTGATAATTACTGGTGATTAGAATGCAAAAGTTGTAAACAAAGAAGGATCAGTAGTAGGAAAATATGGCCTTGGTGACAGAAATGACACTGGAGATCACATGATAGAATTCTGCAAGACCAAGGACTTCTTCACTGCAAACACCTTTTTTTGAACAACATAAATGGTGACTACACACACGGACCTTGTTAAATGGAATACACAGGAATCAAAATGACTACCTCTGTGGGAAGAGGCGAGAGAAAAACTTGATATCATCAGTCAAAACAAGGCCAGGGGCCAACTGTGGCACAGACCATCAACTGCTCATATGCAAGTTCAAGTTGAAGCTGAAGAAAATTAAAACAAGTTCATGACAGCCAAAGTACAACACTGATATATCCCACCAGAATTTAGAGACCATCTCAAGAATAGATTTGTTGCATTGAACACTAATGACCAAAGACCTGTTCAGATGTGGGATGACATTAAAGACATCATATATGAAGAAAGCAAAAGGTCATTAAAAAGACAGGAAAGAAAAAAAAGGACCAAAATGGATGTCAGAAGAGACTTTGAAACTTGCTCTTGAACGCAGAGTAGCCAAACCGAATGGAAGAAATGATGAAGTAAAAAACTGAACAGAAGATTGCAAAGGTGGCTCAAGAAGACAAAATATTACAATGAAATGTGCAAAGACCTGGAGCTAGAAAACCAAAAGGATGGACATACCTGAGATTTCTCAAACTGAAAAAACTAATGAAAAAAAAAATCAAGCCTTGAGTTGCAATACTGAAGGATTCTGTGGGCGAAATACTGAATGAAGCAAGAAGCATGTAAAGAAGATGGAAGGAATACACAGAGTCACCGTACCAAAATGATTCGGTCAATGTTCAACCATTTCAGGAGGCAGGACATGATAAAGAACCGATGGTACTGAAGGAAGAAGTTCAAGCTGCACTAAGGCATTGGTGAAAAACAAGGCTCTTGGAATTGACAGAATACCAATTGAGATGTTTCAACAAACGGATTCAACACTGGAAGTACTCACTTGTTTATGTCAAAAGAATTGGAAGGCAGCTACCTGGCCAACTAGCTGGAAGAGACCCATAGTTGAGCCCATTCCAAAGAGAGGTGATCCAACAGAATGTGGAAAGTATTGAACAATATCATTAATATCACGCACACATAAAATTTTGCTGAAGATCATTTAAAAGCGGCTGCAGTAGTACATCGACAGGGAACTGCCAGAAATTAAGCCAGATTCAGAAGAGGACATGGGACGAGGGATATCATTGCTGATGCCAGATGGATCATGGCTGAAAACGGAGAATACCAGAAAGATGTTTACCTGTGTTTTTTTGACTATACAAAGGCATTCGACTGTGTGAGTCATGACAAATTATGGATAATACTGTGAAGAACAGGAATTCCAGAACACTTAATTATGCTCATGAGGAACCTGTACATAGCCCAAGAGGCAGTAGTTCAAACAGAACAAGAGGATGTTGCGTGATTTAAATCAGGAGAGGTGCACATCAGGGCTGTATCCTTTCACCATACTTATTCAATCTATATGCTGAGCAAATAATCTCAGAAGCTGGACTATATGAAGAACATGACATCCGGACTGGGGGAAGACTTATTAACAGCCTGTGATATGAGAAGACATAACCTTGCTTACTGAAAGTGAAGAGAACTTGAAGCACTTACTGATGAAGATCAAAGACACAGCCTTCAGTATGGATTATACCAAAACATAAAGAAAACAAAAATCCTCACAACTGGACCAATAAGCAACATCATGATAAACAGAGAAAATAATGTAGTTGTTAAGGATTTCATTTTACTTGGATCCACAATCAATGCCCAGGAAAGCAGCAGTCAGGATATCAAACAACGTGTTGCATTGGGCACATCTGCTAAAGACCTCTTTAAAGTGTTCAAAAGCAAAGATATCACTTTGAGGACTAAGATGCAACCCAAGTCATGGTATTTTCAACTGCTTCATATGCATGTGAAAACTGGACAATGAATAAGGAAGAACAAAGAATAACTGATGCATTTGAATTATGGTGTTGGCGAAGAATATTGAATATACCAAGGAGTTCCAGAAGAACAAACAAATCTGTCTTGGAAGAAGTACAGACAGAGTGCTCCTTAGAAGGGAGGGTGGCAAGACTTGCTTGGTCTCACATACTTTAGACATGTTTTCAGGAGGGACCAGTTCCCTGGAAAACGACATCATGCTTGATAAAACAGAGGGTGAGAAAAAAAGAGGAAGACCCTCAACGAGATGGATTGATGCAGTGGCTGCAACAACGGGCTCAAATATAGCAATGATTGTGAGGATGGCGCAGGACTGGGAAGTGTTTCATTCTGTTGTACATAGGGTCACCATGGGTTGGAACCAACTCGATGGCACCCAACAACAACATACCTATTTTGCATACGTGGCAACTAACGGAAAGTACTGTCTTTTTGATGGCACTGTTAAAAAAAAAGTGGAGATATTTTTGGTTGTCACAACGAATGGGGAAGGGTGCTACTGGCAGTAAGTGGATGGGGCCATGGATGCAGCCCCACACACCAAAGTTCACTCAACTTTCACAGAGCTGAAAAATCTGTTCTTCATTATCTGCCAGTTGCTCTAACTCTAACTCACACATCATCAAAGTATTTTTGCATGGTTTTAATACATACTGAAATCTCCAAAAACATAATTAACTAAATAAATTAGGGAAGATATACTTTGTATTTCTGTAGCTTTACCAAGAGTTATCACTATTTTGAAAAATGAAGACACCAACACCATTAACACTCATGACGTTTGGGCCAGCAATACATACACCAATATAGGTCCATAGCTTGACTGTCTCACTTGTATATATGTAGCGTATATGTATGAAAACTCTACACGTATATATACAAATACGCTTACTTATCTCTTATTTCAAAATGTTACATACAAAGTGAATCTAGTTTCTGCATTCATCTTTCCTCAGCTTTGGTACCTGTCTTAGTTATCTAGTGCTGCTGTAACAGAAATACCACAAGTGGATGGCTTTAACAAACAGAAATTTATTCTCTCACAGGTTAGGAGGCTAGAAGTCCAAATTCAGGGTGCCAGCTTTCTGGTGGAAGCCTTTCTGCCTCTGTTGGGTCTGGGGAAAGGTCCTTGTCATTAATCTTTCCCTAGTCTAGAAGCTTCTCAGCACAGGCACCCCACATCCAAAGGATGTACTCTGTTCCTGGTTCTTCTTACTTGGTGGTGATGAGGTCCCTCTCCTCTCTGATCACTTCTCTCTTTTATATCTCAAAAGAGATTGACTCAAAATACAACCTAATCCTGTAGACTGTGTCCTGCCTCATTAACATAACAGACAGCTCACCCCCCAAATAGGATCATAACCTTAGGCATAGAGTCTATGATTTACAACACATAGGAAAATTATATGAGATCACAAAATGGAGGAGAACCGCACAATACTGGGAATCATGGCCTAGCCAAGTTGACGTATATTTCTGGGGGATACAATTCAATCCATGACAATACCTAGTATTTTTTATTGGGTGAACATTTATTAGTTTTGTTACTGGAATTTTTTTTTCTTGGCAAATATAGCTCTGGTGTATATGGTGCTGGGGTATCTTGGTCACCCTAGATCAATGTAGACCAACAGTTATCTTACTCTATTATGTCTTCTAGTGTAGTCATTGAGTATTTACACATCAAAATATATGTTATTTTATTATAAATCACTTCCTTTTAAATTCTCCCTATATTATACCTAAGGCATTTTAATGACTTTTTTTAAAAGCTAAATGTGCAATTATATCATCTACAAATTACATTTCAAGATCATGAAGGAAAAGCAGTATCTGAAATGGCTGAGAATCACTGCTACCCCACATATAGTTGAATCAACAAATACTGGCTGTTAACATACAACATGCTAATCAAGGAGGGAGATTCAAAAAAGTGTAATACACAAACATCTTTATTATCAAGATCTTTACAGTCTAGTTGAAGACATCAACTTGAAATAACAACATAAATAAACAATCTAAATATGTGCCTGTCATGGACTGAATTGCATCCTCCAAAAACATGTGTCAGCT
Source organism: Elephas maximus indicus (assembly GCF_024166365.1). Classification (NCBI taxonomy): domain Eukaryota; kingdom Metazoa; phylum Chordata; class Mammalia; order Proboscidea; family Elephantidae; genus Elephas; species Elephas maximus. The sequence goes on from NC_064819.1 coordinate 13,357,499, forward strand.
TGGTCTGGCTGGTCCTAAACTCCATATCATTATAAATTAGCAAGTACTTAAGGTTTTCTTTTCCTTAGGAAAAATTACCTTAGCAGAGAAAAAAAGTTCAAAATAAGTGCTTTACATAGTCAATGATATGCTATATAAATAAAAAGCAATGAGACTGATTCCACTCATCACACACGCATGTCAATTAAGCGTTTAAATCATAATTTTAGGCCACCTTTACGTCTACATGATACTTTCCAATCATGTCAGTATATTTACCAGTATATTTATCGATATATATATGTACTCTGTGTTTATCAGTGATGTACTTAAGTAAAGAGTGGGAGACTACAGAAAGCACTCAGCTGCCAACTGAAAGGTTGGAGGTTCGAACCCACCAGCTGTTCCACGGGGGAAAGGTGTGGCAGTCAGCATCTGTAAAGGTTATAGCCTTGGAAACCCTACGGGGCAGTTCTACTCTGTCCTGTAGGGTCGCTATGAGTCAGGGATAACACAAACAGAAAAGAGGTAGTTAACTCCATTCACAGACAGTCTAGATAAACACTCAAATTCTTTCACGCCACTTTGTCTCATCAGAAAGCATCACTAGCCATCAGACCCCTTTAATCATTACCAAATCACCTGCCTCAATTTCAACAGACTCTCATAACTAGGCTATGAAGTCCAAGGCAGGTCAGAACTAATCTTCCACTTATTGCATTTTGGGATTCTGTGTTCTCATGACTTAAGAAGGCTCTTGATTCTCAGTAGCCAGTCTGAATCACAACATAAAATAGAATCTATCCGGGAAATGGTCTTGGGACAAAAACCCTTTTGTCTATGTTGATTGATAATAGCTTCAATTACAATGATACTTATTGACAACTGCAAAAGGTAAAGCCTGATATTCTTACCTGATGAGTCAATAAATAAAGAAATTTTATGGGCTACTGTCACAAATTCCCTACATCCCTCGGGAAGCAGAGAAAAAAAGTTCAAAATAAATGTTTTACATAGTCAATGATATGATATATAAATAAAAAGCAATGAGACTAATTCCACTTATCACACGTGCAAGTCAATTAAGGGTTTAAATCATAATTTTAGGGCACCTTTATGCCTACACGATGCTTTCCAATCATGTCAGTATATTTACCACTATATTTATCTCTATATATGTATTCTATGTTCATCAGTGATGTACTTATATAAAAAGTGGCAGCTTAGAGAAAGGGTACAAATGCTAGAAGCATCTGAAAAGTCTAGCAGTGGATTTAATCACTAAATTCACAGTTAATTAACCACAAGCTAGGTAGCCTGGATGAATTTAACATGTGGAGGAAAAAGGTTAAAAGATGGTAACTTCGAGTAGAGGTTATAGGTAAACTTATAAAACTGGCAGAAGGCCGAAGACAGCCAAGAAATTCTTATCAAGATTGTCAAATGCTACACTTAACTAAAAGTCACAGAAAATTTAACAAGGATGAACTTAAGGGTTTATGTGAAAATATTCTCTGAAGACCCCTAAAGATCAAAGAAATATTAAAACAGGAAATGGTAAGAACAGGAAAAAATATATTTTTGTAATCATTCAAATACCTATTATGTATTCAGCACCATGCTAACAGTTTTGGGGAACTAAAAATTATAAAATTTAGTCCCTGTTACCAAAGAGCTTACTATACTGTTAGAGGTACAAGACACAGGCATTCTATGTCATAAATATTTAAATAACAATCCAGATAAAAGTATAGGAATGCAGGCGTGGATGGATTGATGTGGGTATGAGTGGCTGAGATGGCCTTGTGGTCAAGCTGAATCTCAGGCCTGCCCTAACAAGCAGAAACAGGGAAGGGCATGAGCAGAGGCCAAATGGTGAGGGAGGACATGGTATGTCCATCCAGCACCTGGTGAGGAGCCTGGACTGGGGTTTCTGAAGAGGAGACAGGTAGGGTCAGTCATCCTGGGGAGGGTCTTAAATGATATCCTTACACAATTTTAAGTCCTGAAGTGTTTGTGAACATGATTTACATATTTCAATATTTAATCTGGAGCATGACTGGAAATGTATTTTCATAAGAAACTTCCAGAATTAGAGAAAGTCAGAACTGGAGAAATAGAGTATATAATTCCATAAGTGATAAGTGCAGCCCTGGTGGCACAACGCTTAAGCGCTCGGCTATGAACTGAAAGGTTGGTGGTTTGAACCTACTGACAGCTCTGTGGAAGAAAGAACTGGCAATCTGCTCCTGTAAAGATTACAGCCCAGGAAACCCTAGGGGGCAGTTCTTCTCTGTCCCACAGGGTTGCTATGAGTTGGGATCAACTTGACGGCACGCAACAACAGTACAGGCCAGAGGTTTTTAAAGTAGATCTGTGGATCTCTTGGGGGCGGGGGGTCTCTGAGACCCTTTCAGAGGATAAATCAAACTTGTCGTTGAGCTGATTCTGACTCATAGCGACCTTACAGGACAGAGTGGAGCTCCCCCAAAGGGTTTCCAAGGAGCGGCTGGCGGATTTGAACTGCTGACCTTTTCGTTAGCAGCTAAGTTGTCAAAACTCTTTTCATAATACTTCTAAGACGTTACCTGCCTATTTCATTGTGTTGACATTTGCAGTAACGGTACAAGAGTAACGGTGAGGAAAACTGCTGGCGTCAAAACGTTTAGAAAAGTGGCAAGGATAAGTACTTGATAAATATTTCTATTATACAGTTTTTTACCTGAAATATGGAGTAAAAAAGTACCATTCTAATACACCTTTTAATTGTATATTTCTGGTAAAAAATTGTATAACAATACACGGAGTCCTGGTGGCACAGTAGTTAAGAGATAAGACTGCTAATCAAAAGGTAGGCGGTTCGAATCCACCAGGTGCTCCTTGGAAACCCTATGGGGCAGTTCTACTCTATCCTATAGGGTCACTATTAGTTGGAATCAACTTGATGGCAACAGGTTTTGTAATGGATTGAATTGTGCCCCCCAAAATAGGTGTCAACTTGGTTAGGCCATGAGTGGCTGTCCTCCATTTTGTAATTTTCCTGTGTGTTATAAATCATAATCTCTGCCTGTAGTTAAAAAGGATTAGGGTGGGATGCGGCACTCTTGCTCAGGTCACATCCCTGATCCAATGTGAAGGCGGTTTCCCTGGGGTGTGGCCTGTGCCACCTTTTATTTTACCAGAGATAAAAGGAAAGGGAAGCAAGCAGAGAGTTGGGGGCCTCATACCACCAAGAAAGCAGTGCCGGGAGCAGAGCGCGTCCTTTGGACCTGGGGTCCCTATGCGGAGATGCTCCTAGACCAAGGGAAGGCTGATGTATCACTAGGACCTTCGTCCAGAGCCGACAGACTGAGAAAGCCTTTCCCTGCAGCCAGCACCCTGAATTCAGACTTCTAGCGTAATGGACTGTGAGAAAATTAACTTCTCTTTGTTAAAGCCGTCCACCTGTCGTATTTCTGTTCTAGCAGCACTAGATGACTAAGACAGGTTTGGTTTAGGTTTTTATTGTAATATACAAGAAAGACTATGGGAAATACAGCAAAATTCTCTAAAAATTAACCATGAAATCTACAAATTCTAGAGAAGAAGATTCATAAAGTAATCACAGCTAAGGGTATAAGAAAACAGGTTAAGTCTATCTCAAAATTATTTAAAAACAAGAACACAGATTTAGCATGGACTTTGGATTCAGAAAGCATTTACTGAATGTTTTCAAAACCAAAGCGCTTCTTTCACAGCTATAAGAAAAATATATCCTCAACTAACCATGATGGGACAAAGGGAACATATTCTTCTTCTCTTATGAAAAGCAAAATTACCAAAGTCAATATTAAAAAAATTTAATAAAGGAAAGCTACAAAGTATTGGTAGTTGTATTATAATAACCATGTAAAAACAATGGCATCTATAACTTCACTTAAGATCCAAAAGAAAAATACAGGCTAAGTGGAAAACTATTCAGGAGCCAAAGGCCTATCAGCCTATGTGAGAGGCAAGTCCAGGGAGTGGGTGGTGGTGACAAGCAGGGAGAGAGGAGCAAGGGGTGAAGAGCTTGCAGTGATGGTCAAATACTTCTTTTCAGAAGGTATTAGGAGCAGGACCAAGGTCCCTGGGGCCCTGACCAGATTATGGGCCAGGCAGAGTCATCCAAACAAGTCCTTGGGACATTGCCATTTCTGCCTCAGGCCTAAGACAGACATAGAAAACAAAGCAGGGAGTTTTGCAAAATCATCCCACAAAATAAACTGGCAGTGTGAGGTAAAAAACACTTAAAAGAGAAGAGGATATGGTGGTGTGCAAACTCTGCTGTCAACTATGTCAGCACATGGCAAAGAACTTCACATTCTGATTTCTGCAAGTCACTCCTATACTTCTGCGGGGCTTCCACTCCCAAATACCAGGAGTCCAGCACCGTCTGCTGCAGCCATAAACCAACAGAGAAAATAAACCAAAAAACCAAACCCACTGCCGTCAAGTCGATTCCGACTCATACCAACCCAACAGGACAGAGCAGAACTGCCCCATAGAGCTTCCAAGGAGTGCCCGGAGGATTTGAACGGCCAACCTCTTGGTTAGCAGCCATAGCACTTAACCACTACACCACCAGGGTTTCCGCAGAGAAATAGCTGTACTAAATCCCTGGGGCAGGGAGAAATGACAGCAGTGGCTTGGGTCTCAGTCCTAGGAAGGCTTCTTCTTGTAATCAGATTTGTACCTCTATCTGTTTCGTTAATAGAACAAGAACTTGTATGTAGGTCAGGAGGAAATGAAATCTTATATATAACCTATGCTTTTTACATACTCCGCATCAGGTCAGATGCTGTTTAAAGGCAAAAGAGGGAGTATAGTAGGAGGTTTGATGAGTAGGAAAAACATGGGTGAGAAGGCTGCTCACATATGTGAGTAAAACGTTATACTTCTCTTGAGTGAGTACAAATCTTAAAAAAAGTACCAGGGAGAGTCTAATCTGTGATCTTTTCTCAAGAGCAAATTTAAAAGTAGCATATTGACTTACCTGGAAAACATCTGTCTTGTTTTCAAATAGACGGACAAAATACTTATAGTCAGCATAAGCCCAGAACTGGGAATGATCATAATTTCTAAATGGTCCAGAACCATCAGACTGGTCACAGTTCCAGTTCAGAAACTCTTCGAGTGTAGCTTCCACGTAACTGCATGTAGTTTCAAACTGAGGAACTGCAATGCAAGAGAACCCAGCTTTAAATATACATTGAACACAGTTTCCAAATATGTTTTTTAAAGGAAGATAATTTCAACAATTTTAAAAAATGCTAACCATTGTTTAACAATAATTACAAATTAAATTAATGTTGTACTTCCTATATAATTAGAATCACTCGCCTCACAATACTCATGATTAAAGTAAAAACAGTTTTATTCTTAAATTAACGACTACTGTGCCTACACGACAGCACTGGGTTTCTGGGTTTGGGTGCCTAACCTAGTAATACAGGGAGTACTTTAGATTATCAATTCTCTAAGACCTTCTAGGGTGTGTGAGTTCAGAACTGTTTTCTTAATAATACTAAGAATACTACCTGCTTTTTCACCGATTCTCTCACAAATGTACAGCAGAGTTTCCCAGAGCTATATGACATGTGGTGATGTCACTGCTCTGAAGGCTAGTGGAGTATTCTCAGGTTTTAAAATGTTTTACTTTTAATTTTTAATATGGTATCTCTAGACATAACCCACATCAACAAAAGCTCATTGGGGGTACTCATTTTTTATGAGTGTAAAGGGGTCCGGAGACCAAAAAGTTTGAGAACTCCAGCTTTAGATAAGAAAGACACACACAAAAAAAACTGAAACCCAAAAAAGCTGCCTTTTGAAAATTTTGACTTTATACTGCACATGTATCACGTACAACTCCTCAGAATCATTAAGACGACAATAGCAATTTAAAGACTTGTTCATTTATCCATGGACTCATTTATTTCAGAATCATTTATCAAACACCTAATTTGTAATCACTGTGCTAAGGTGTGGAGACATAAAAGAAATAGACAATACTCTTGAGCTTAGACTATATTCAGAAAAAGATAAAGCCTTAGAGAATGTGAGGGACTGTATACCTACATGCAAAATGTTTTGGAATTCTTATAAGTGTCACAGACACTTAGGAAAAGGCAAAGACCTCCAGAGACGACAGAGAGCTTCAAGAGATCTATTATCTGTCTACAGTGGTTCCTTATTGTGAGTGTGACTCATTTATATAAGTGCTGTTCTTAAAAAATAGTCATAAAATAAGGTATTTGCAACTAGCAACATATTTTAAATACACAAAACACAAAATTCTTTCAAGAAAGGGTAAAGATCTAATGCATGAAAATCATTTAGAATGGTGCCTGACATATAGCGGATGCTTAGTAAATGGTCAGGTACTGGTTCTTCTCATTCATTCATATATTTATTCAGAGTCCTTTTAGTTGAATCAGTAAAATGAGGAGAAAGGTAATCTAATTCTTCTTTTGACAGATTTTATCTTTTCCCTCCATATTTGCCTATCCTACACTGGAGTATCCCAACCATATTTTCCCTTTCCCCTCAAGCCTCAGAATGGTGGAGAGGTGATAGAGGGTAGGGTGTACATCAAAGAGTCATCTTAACTCACTTACTTTATCAACTTCTCACTTGACTCTAAGAAGTGGGAGACTTTACTAGGGTATATTCATCTAAAAAATAAAAACTGCAAGTTCAATAACAATTGAAATCTGAAGTTCATTGTATACTTCCAAAAGTAAACTAAGAAACATGCTACATTCAAGGATGCCAACAGAAATAAAAAATACATAAGTCATTAGGAAAGAAACGTTACCATTACTTATAAGACCAGTTGCCTATTGACCTAGAAAACCCATAAGGAATAAACTAAAAAACTACCTAGACTAGGAAGTGGTTGGATACAAAATAAACATACAAAAAATAAATGGCTTTTATCTATGTACCTATCACAACCAGTTAGAAAACTAACATAGGGAAAACTATTCCCTTCCTAATAGCTATAAAAATTTTATAATACTTTAAGGGATGTTTGGGACCTATATAAAAACTATAAACCTTTATACTGAGAGACAAAATAGGCTTGATAAGTGAAGATACCATGTTCCTGTGTAGGAAGATAAAATTTATAACAATGTGAATTTTTTCAAATTAATTTATATAACTTAAAGAATTTTCATTTAAAATCTCAACAGGATTTTTTCACGTGAGCAGTTGGAATAATTCTATGGTTCCTTTAGAAGAATAAAATTCAATAATATCTAAGAAAATATTAAGAAAATGAGTATTAAAGGGAGATGAATTGTCCTTTCAAATATTAAAATATATACCAGTGTGAAAATAATTTTTAAAGTGTTTTACTGGCCCCCAAACTGATAGCTCAACATGTAGCCCAGAAACAGATGCTGGTATATATACTATATAGTAATATAATAAAGGTGGTCTCTAAAGTTGGTATAGTAAAAAAAAGATTATTTAGTAAACGGTACTAGAACAAAAAGTATTGTTATTTCCAGCGTAACTATTTAGGGACAATCAGGTGAATACCATATGCCAAAATAAATACAAAATAAGAGTAAAATGTAAAAAAGATATCATAAAACTATTAGAAGAAAATATTAGTGAATATTATTCTCTTCTCAGGAATAGGAATTTCTAAGCATAAAATCAATGAAAATAAAAATTTTAATAAAATATCCTTATTTAATTTGATATAAGCATATAGAAATATAAAACTAGCAAAATTAAATGGCAAACAATGAGCTGGAAAACATATCAATAACAAATACAGGATTTTAATATGAGACATTTCTTTAAAATTAAGAAAAAAATCTAAAACCTCAATAAGGAAAAAGGCAGAGAATGAACAATTAAGAAAAAAAAAGTACAAATGAGTAAAAAACATAGGAAAGCATGTTTAGCATCATCAGCAATCAAAAATTTTAATAAGAATATTGAGATACCTTTTTCACCTATCAGAAAAATTTATTTCTAAAAGCTAAATCTGTTTTGGCAAAGTACTGGCAAAAAAGCCCCTGTCATATGTTTTGAAAGGAGTGTAAATAGAAACCACCTTTCTGCAAAGGACTTGGCCAGAGGCATCAAAAGCCTTTTATTCTTAACCAGTGGGTCAAAGAAGAAATCAAGATCGAAACCAGAAAATACTTAGATGAACGAAAACGAAAATACAACACACCGAAACTTATGGATATAGTAAAAGCAATGGTCAGGGGAAAATTTATAGCCTACGTCAACGCCTACATTAAAAAAGGAAAAAGATCTCAAAGCAATAACCTAACTTTAAAACTTGAAGAACTTGAAAAATAAGAGCAAACTAAGCCCACATCTACCAGGAAGAAGAGAAAGAACAAAGATCAGAGTGAAGATAAATGAAATAGAGAATAGAAAAACAATAGAATCAGCGAAACCAGAAGTTGGTTCTTTAAAAAGACCAATAAAATTGAAAACCATTAGCTAGACTAAGAAAAAAGAGAGAAGACACAAATACCTAAAATCAGAAATGAAGGTGGGGACATTACTACTGATTCTACCGAAATTAAAAGAATTATAAGAGAATACCATGAACTACTGTACGCCAACAAATTAGATAACCTAGATGAAACGAACAAATTATTAGAAGTCCATAACCAACCAATTGCTGTTGAATTGATTCAGGCTCATGGCAACGTTACCTAAATTGACTCAAAAAGAAATGGAAAATCTCAACAGACCGGTAATAGGTGAAGGGTTTGGTCTTGGTGGTCAGGAAAGGATTCAGTGAGAAAATGACATTTGAAGTGAGATGTGAAGAAGAGGAATTAACTAGGGGAAGCTAGGGGAGGGTGAAATGAGAAGAGAGAGAAGACTGGCCAGATACAGGGAACCAAACCAAACTCACTGCCATCTAGTCGATTTGGACTCATAGCAGCCCTGTAAGACAGAGTAGAACTGCTCCACAGGGTTTCCAAGGACTGGCTAGTGGATTCCAACTACTGACCTTTTGGTTAGCAGCTGAGCTCTTAATCACTATGCCACCAGGGCTCTGAGGTAAGAAAAGCAAGACCGAGGAAATACAGAAACTGAAAAAAATACATGTTTAGCCTGAGACTGGGGAGACGAATAATGCTGCTGAGACATATAGAGCCTTCTACCCTACAACAAAAATTTGGTCCTGAGGGTAATTAGAAGCTATTTAGAGGTTTTGTGCAGGTTAAAAAAAAAAAAAGATTAGATTTTTTTTTTTTTTTAATGTCTCTGGTTTCAGTATGAAAAATAGCCTGCATGGGTAGGCCAAGGGGGCGGGGGGTGGGGGGAAGGGTAGACAGACCAGGGCTACTGCATGTTTGGAGGCCAGAAGAGAGCACAGTAACACTGATTAGACGGTGGCCTTGGAGAAGAACAGACTTGCGTGGACACTAGATATTTAGGAGGTATGTCACCAAGTCACAAGACACCGCTCAAGAGAGGCAACCAGAAGACTCAGAGGTTTCTAGTGTGAGCAGTTTCACTGAACTGCCCCGATGATAACGTTCTCATCCTTTGGCCCAGTAATCCTCTTCCTAAGAAGCTATCCTAGAGAAATAATCAGAAACTTAGACAAGATTTGTTTTCAAAGCTGTTCTCTATAATCTTATTTATAAAGTTAGAAAGTTTTAAATTTAAAATTTCTAAGTAATCTAAATAATCAATATAGGAAAACTTTAATGAACTATGATACTGGCGTGTAAGAGGAGCTGCTCAGAATACGTTAAGCAAAAAAAGCACGCTGTGAAAATTAACACTTTATTTTTAAAATACAAAATAAGTTTGTAGGGACATATATCAAAGTGTAGCTAGTGGTTATCTCTGGGTAGCAGGACCAGGTGTTCTTAAATTACTTTGAGTCTTTTCGTATTTTCAATTTTCTCTATAATGAGGAAGCCATACTCTCGTTTTTTAATTATTTCTGTTTTTTAATAACATTTCCCAAGCACTTACTATGTGCTGGGCGGTACTGTTTTAAATGCTTTGTGCATATGAATACATTTAATCTGGAAAACATTTCTAAAATAAACCCAACCCAGTGTCGTCGAGAACAGTAATTTCTTCAAGGTCTCACAGTAAGCTGAAATTTGACTCCAGAATCAGCTCTCTTTTAGCACCAACCTATACTGCTTGGGGGGAGGGGTATTTTGTTTACGGCCAGAGAAATAACTTTAAAAAGAACAAATGATCAAAACAACCCACAGAACGGGAGAAAATATTTGCAAATCAATATTCAATATTTTTTTGATAAAGATAAGGGTCTAGCACCTAGAATATATAAAAGAATTAAAAATAACTCAACAACAAAAGACAACAGAGTTTTAAAAAGGGCAAAGGATTTGAACAGACATTCAAATGGCCAATAAGCACATGAAAAGACACTTAGCACCATTAGTCATTGTTGTTAAGCCCCATCAAGTCAGTTCCAGCTCACAGCAACCCTGTGTACAACAGAATGAAAACACTGCCTAGTCCTGTGCCATCCTCACAATCATTGCTTTGTTTGAGCCCACTGCTGTAGCCACTGTGTCAATCCAACTCACTGAGGGTCTTCCTCTTTTTCAATGACCCTCTACTTTACCAAGCATGATGTCCTTCTCCAGGGACTGATCCCTCCAGACAACATGCTCAAAGTACATGAGACCAAGTTTCACCATCCTCACTTCTAAGGAGTATTCTGGCTGTACTTCTTTCAAGACAGATTTGTTCATTCTTCTGGCAATCCATGGTATAATCAATATTCTTCGCCAACACCATAATTCAAAGGCATCAATTCTTCTTCAGTCTTCCTTACTCACGGTTCACATAACAGAATGGAATGTTGCCTGGTCCTGTGCTACCTTCACAGGTTTCAGTTCAGGTGGACAATAATCTGTTCTGATCTACAGGGTTCTCACTGGCTAATTTTTGGATGTAGATCACCAGGCTTTTTCTTCCTAGTCTGTCTTAGTCTGGAAGCTTCACTGAAACCTGTCCCCATGAGTGACTCTGCAAGTATTTGAAATATCAGTGGCATAGCTTCCAGCATTACAGCAACATGCAAGACATTGTAGTACAACAAACTGATGGGTATAGTATGACACACTACGATGGCTATAAGTTAAAAAATGGAAAATAAAAAGTGTTCGGGAGGATGTGGAGAAAGTGAAACCCTCATGTACTGCTGGGAGGAACGTAAAATGGTGCAGCTGCTTTGGGAAACAGTTTGGCAGCTCCTCAAAAGGCTAAACAGGAAGTTGCTATATGACCAGCAACTCTACTCCTAGGGATATACCCAAGAGAACTGAAAATATACATTCACGCTGAGAGAGAGCACCCACAGTGTTGTACTAAAACCCTGTTTCCTTTGCTGGCTTCCCGGCCCCCCAGCTTTGCATCTGAATTCTGCTTTTGCTTGGAGGTTATATGTAAACCCCACTGCACCTGCGTAGTATGGTTAAGAATGTTGTTGATGTAACCTGTATGAACTCCCTACTTGTAAATCCCCTTCAAAGTAACTTCCCTGCCCATCCTTGGCGAGCAGTCTTGGCAGCAGCTCCAACTGACTCCTTTCCTTGTACAACAAAATAAAGGTGCCTTTCCTGCTTTCCCACATGGGTCTCTTGTTTATTGGCCAATATGAGTCATGCCAAGCAAGAACCTGGGGTTTCTACCCGGTAACGTTTCTGGCAAGCTAGCCAGGAGCCATCTGCTCGGTTCCTGAGGTAGATCAGAAAACAGACTGGCCCTGACATCTGGCACCACCAGGAGATTTCTCCTGGAGACCCTGGAGCAGCTCTGAAAGCTGATCCCCCCAAGACCCAAATGATGGCTTAGATGGGAGACACGAAATGCTCTTGGGTTGTTTGGTAAGTACCTAGGTAAGGCCTCAAGAGTCCAAAGAAGTGGGAGAAATTGACCATTGAAGGGATTAGGCATCAGGTTATTTTGGAAGTAACAACGTAATTCCTAGGAAAGGCCTTAGAAGAATCCCAAGAGGTGGGAGGAATTAAAGGCTCAGGTACCTGTTAAGTTGGCGTACTGGATTAGGTTGTGCGAGTGTGTAAGTGTGTATATCCAGAGAATGGAGAATGTCCAAGGGATCCCAGCGTGCAGCCTGCTAAGATGCATCCTTAAGAACTGGGAACAGAGACTCAGACAGACATGACGCTGGGAGCTTGCTTGTCCCTTTCCTACTTTTGTCTCTCTAAATACATGCCAAATAAAACCCTTCTTTTTGTTTTACTATACTTTGTGGTGTTTTCACCCTACAAGAGTTAATGGTGTGGTTGTTGCAGGGATTCTCAAACCATGAATCCAGTCAATCTCAAGGAGCCTCGGACTGCGGAGCAGAGGCGGACAAAAAGAGAGGTCCTATCTTCTGGACCCGAGCATTCACACGCCACATTCCTTTGACAGCAACGGGGTGAGTGCTCTCAGAAAACAAACCTTTGCTTATTCTTTTTTGCTCTTTTTCTCATGTTTTCTTAAGTTCTGTTCAGCATATTTGTTTGAAAAACCAGTTGTTTGATTAAAGACAATCTTAGCTTTTTGCTTGATCGTTTGTTTAAGAGTGGTATCTAGCAACTCTTGGTGAACTGCAGTTTAGGTCCGGATTCAAGCATATGAAACATTAAAGAGGTAATTCTATTTTCAAAGAGCTTTGAGTCACTATCAGCTTCAAAAATTTGGGTACGGGTCAACCAGTAAAAGCCATTAGGGTGGTCGGTGGCACTTATCATAAGTGTTCAAGACTCCTGTGACAGGATAAGGTGGTCACGAGACAGGCTAGGGCACTCGGCTGCCTGTCACCAGCAAGCAAACTCTCAGACAATGAAGGTACACACTGGTCTAAGTAGAACACTGTCCAAAGCCCACGGTGTTCCTCGTTAAGTTTCTTTTTGTGACTCAGAGAAAACCTGGAAAACAGTGCTCTGTTTTGCCACATTTGCAGGGGAAGGTAGCAGCTCCTGACCCGTGTTATGAAATCTGCAGGGAGAAGTGGTAGCTCATGACCTGTTTTATAAAATTCCCAGGGAGAAGTGGTAGCTCCTGACCTGCTTTATGATACAGTTTCTCAGTAAAGAATCACAGTGTTAAAGTCATCAGTAGCTGCTTTACTTTCCACCAGGAAGAACTAGTATATTTAAGGTCTAAAATAAGAGGCTAGGTCTCCAGCCAGCAGAGTGAATAAAGTTCAAAAAAGAAGGAAACCAAAAGCTTGAACCTTAGACCTTCATATCTTTGATAAATAAGCCTGTATTCCCCCCTGCTCTTCTGAGGCACTGGTTTGGGGTTGATATTTAAAAACGCTATAAACCGAGTACACTAGAAATACTTCAGAATTTCAGTGACCACTTTGGGATAATGAGCTTTCGTTCGTGTTATCTTTTCTCTTTGGGTAACTGTTGCTTGAAGCTCAGGTTTTGTCAAAAGGTCTAATATTCCTCCATCTGAGGTTCTGGCAAATTAATAAGTTTTCTCTAGAACCTGTTTTTCTCTGTTGTATTGAGCTGATCTTACCAAAAATTCTATATACACTTTAAGACAGGATCCCCGTATCCTTGTTCTCTGTGGTATTGGTCAGTGAGTTTATGTGGTCTTTCTGTCTCCTTTTGTTCTGAGAGCTTGCTTCTGGTCTACACCGCTGTGTCTAAGTTTCTGTCTTGCATCAGGTTGGAGGCTACGGCTGAGAATTGCTGTTTGAAAGAACCTCAGTTCTTTCCTCATCCAAGAAAAACTGTGTCTTGTGTCTGTCTTATGATTTAGACTTTTAGTAGCTATGTTGAAAAGCTTTATGTTTAAGTCAATTGTAAAAGCAGGGCCTTTCTAAGTAACTTCAGCTAGATATTACATGAAATGTGTTTTACTTAAAGAAAAAGGCTAATTTTGTCTTAAAGTAAAACTAACAGTTCCAGAGTATGAAAAAGAGGCATAGGACAAGCCTACAAAAAAACTGCTCTAGCAGTTGGTATTTACTGGGTAGATAAAAGGTTGTGATAAAGAGAAAGCAAAACTGCCTTCTAAGAGAATAGTTTTTACTATTAGAAATTAGTTCTCTTTTCCCTTTCAAAATGCCTAGATCAATTTACACATAGGTAAACGAATTGGGATGAACCTGCCCCCCAGCCCCCAATCTTGCTAGCCAAGAATGGATGGATTTATTTACAAAATTGCTGAAGAGGTTTGGTATTTACTGGTAGACAAGCTTTCAAAATGCCTATAGATCAATTTAAATATATGTAAATGAATCAGAATGGTCTAATCTTGTCTTATACCACGAGTCGAAAACAGGAAGGGTGGGGCAACATCAGGCCTCCTCCGTCCCCAGTCTCCAGGGTCATACAGCTCCAGGAAGTTACTACAGTTAACAGAAATTGGGTGGAGCCCAATCCTAAAAGAACTATAAACAAGTTCTCTCTATTGTAGGGGAATTTTAAGAAGCCAAAAAATAGAAATCACAATGAGACACACGTGAAATGGCCTGGGAAAATGTTTTCAACCCTAGCTAGACACTTAAGGTTATATCCATATCAGTGAATTCGGTCAGTTAAGCAGAGACTCTGTGATTTCCAAAGCTATTGATAAAATCTTTAAGGGCTAAAATTAGACTGGGAAAATAGTAAAAGCTGAATGAAAACAGAATGTTTAAACAGACTTTCTTTCAACAACAATTATGTTTTACAGTATACAGGCTTAAAATAATTTCTAAGACCTTTTAGGTAACTTACTGATGTTAAATTGAATTAATAGATAATTTGTCATAATTTACGCTTATACACTTTCGCTTTTTATGCCACAAAAGAAAGGACATATATATGTATATCTGGGTCTGCTATGAGTGTGTTCCTTTTTGCCATTTAAAGGGCGTAACAGGATTAACGGGATAAAAGGTATACAACAAAGGCAACTTTTAAGAGGTTTATTAAAAAGAAATTTACTTGATATGGTCAAGTTTTATCTGTCTGACTAAAGTTGATGGTTTAATTTATGAGATTTTTTAGGAGCTTTAACGTTAAATAATATATAAAACAAAGAACTGAGTTTCTTGCTGTTAAAATAACAAAATTTTCTTTGATTTCTGAGTTGAAGGGTTAATTTATTCTTTGTGTAATCTGCCTCAAAGACAAAGGTTTGGTCTCTCATTAGAATAAGGTTTCTTAGTTGAAAACCAAGCCACATGACTTTAGGAAAAAAAAAGCTAAGGTTTTTACCTTTAAGATCTTTAGTTAAATAACTTAATTTCTCAGTGACCTATAATAAACTCCTGACAACTCTGAAACTTCATGGAAAACCACAAAAAATTTTTATATAGAGAAAGTGCTATAAAGTTTCATTTAATAAATTACACAGAACGTGTTGTCAAAATCAAGAGAAACGCCTGATTCTCTTGGGGTTAAAATTTATGTTAGTATTTCCTCTTGCGTTTTTGCCTAATATTAGACAGCAAATGCATAATATTATGCCATAATTTTATTATTTCTTAATTACTAATTTGGTCACAACTTTATCAAAGCCAATGGTTTGATTGTAGAATTCATACCACTTACCCATGAAGTTTTTTTTTTTAATTACTATTCAGGTATTTAGAGACTTGATAATCTTGGTATATTCTTGGCATATCCTGATGATATGGTAGTATGTGCCAAGATTATTATGTATCATATCTGAAGCTATTTTTAAAATTTCAAAATATTTAAATAATCTTAAATTTTTAATTTAAGTTTTAAAATAATTTCAAATTTAAAATATTTAAAAATATGGTTAATGGTTATATTTAGAAATATTTTTATCTAAAGTTTTTTTTTAACTGATTTTATTTGGCCTTTACGTTATGCTTATAATTAATTTCTCTCAGGTCTTTCACTATAAGAGTATTATTTTTATAAATTAATCATGGCCATATTACATTTTGTCATCTGCAGATAAGTTTTTACTTTGTTGATTTGCTGAAAACGTTTAACCAAAATATCTCAGCAAAAAGATGGACTATACTGGACTGGAGAAAAGGACTGTGACTAGACTGAATAAAATTTCCAGAACTCCTGTGCCGAAGCCGGCAGGTTCACAGATTGCAGGTGATCCTGAATCACGTGGAACAGAAATGAACTACATGAGACTGAGTAAATGAAAGGAAACTATGGGTTTTATGTGGGGATACTGCTGATGTTTTAAAGTCCTACTTTCTGGATATAAGAAACCATTTTCCTTTCTCCCAAATCATCTAACTAATGGGTTTACATATTGTAATTCTTAAAAGTTCTTGGTGGTAATCTTAGTAAAATTGTAACTATCATAACCTGAGATGTGTCTGAAATTCGAGCCATGATCTTACAAATCAGAACAGCATTAGATTTCCTATTAGTTCTCCCGAGGAGCTGATTGTGCCTTAACAGACAGATGTTGCTGCGTTTATATTAACACTCAGTCTGAGGTCTGCAGAATGGAGTTGTCGCTGAGGCACATGAAAAGCCATTACTGATTCTGCTTATGTGCAGACGAACACCTCAAGAGATTTCTTTCCTTGGTTCAAAGACCTTAGGGTCATGGTTTCACTGGTTATTTCAGACAACTGGCCTAATATTACTGTTACCGTTTCTATTCTACCTCCTAGTTACCTCTTGTTGCACTTGGGTAAATAACACAAGACAAGTAGAACAAGATATATATAGAATTAGGCAACGAGCTACTTGATTACATGCTGTAACACCCTTACAAACACCGTATTTATTTGCCTGGTTACCATCAGGAATAAGTACATGGGCTAGATCACTACAGCAAGGAACAATAATATTCTTAGTCTGCATCCTAGTATTAGGCACGTTAA
Source organism: Elephas maximus indicus (assembly GCF_024166365.1). NCBI lineage: Eukaryota > Metazoa > Chordata > Mammalia > Proboscidea > Elephantidae > Elephas > Elephas maximus. Next base: position 13,374,330 of record NC_064819.1, read on the forward strand.
ACTTATCTTCTATTGTCTTACACATTTAAAAGGCAAAAGAAGGCCTTATGCTAAAATGTTGATGTACATTGAGTCTGCTCACTTTGGCAAAGGGATTGATGAGAACATAACTCTTACTTAAGACCCTGGTGAAGAACCAGATGGTATCTGGTGGAAAACCAACACCTTGTGTTTAAAGAACCTGCCACGGCCGCCATCTAAGGGCTCAACTAAGTCCAGGTATTAATCATCAATGTGCTACCTCCAAGCTCTGATCAAAAGAAAAGAATGATTTAGGAGATAATACTGGAGCCATATCCCCTATCCTTGAGCATAGAGAATGTGACCCAGTTGAAGCTGGACTCACAAAGACTCAAAAGACATATCAATTAGGCCCTGAGGTATAAAGACAATAGCTAAGAGAATAAAAATCTTTTAGGGAAATAGTCACATAAACAGGGCATAAAAGCCACTCTTTTTCTTTTAATATTTAGTAAATAGTTATAAACCAACAAGAGGTCAGTAGCCACAACGAAAGGCCTAGGTCCAGTATTTATGCCCCTCCCCGAAATTATGCAAAACAATTCCAAGCCGAGCTATAGCTCAAAATGGACACTGGTCTCGAATGACCAATGTCCCAAAAGAAATGAGAGGAGTGAGACAGAGCCCCCACAGTATTGTATTAAAAACCCTGTTTCCTTTGCTGGGCTTCCCCACCCCCCAGCTTTGCATTTGAATCCTGCTTTTGCTTGCAGGTTATAGGTAAACCCCATTGCACCCACGTAATATGATTAAGAATGTTGCTGATGTGACTTGTATGAACTCTCCACTTGTAAACCCCTTTAATAGTAACCTGCCTGCCTGCCCGCCCTTGGCGAGCAGTCTTGGCAGCAGTAAGCACCGACTGACTCCATTTCCTTGTACAATGAAATAAAGGCACCTTTCCTGCTCTCCCACCTTGGTCTCTCATTTATTGGCCAATATGAGTCATGTCAAACAAGAACCTGGGGTCTCCACCCTGTTACAACACAAAAACTTGTACACAAACATTCACAGCAGCATTGTTCACAATAGCTGCAAAGTGGAAACAACCCACATGACCATCAACTGATGAATCGGCAAATGAAATGTGGTATATCCATACAGTGGACTATGACTCAGCCATAAAAAGGATGTGGTGATAGATGCTGTGATATGGATGAACCCTGGAAACATCACGCTAAGTAAAAGAAGCCAGACACAAAAGGCTCCGTGCTGTACAACGCTATTTATGTAAGATGTCCAGAATAGGCAAATGTGTAGTGAGGAAAAGCAGATTAGAGGTTGCCAGGAGCAGGGAGGAGGGGGCAATGAAGAGTGACTGCTTAAGAGGTATGGGACTTCTTTATGGGGTGTTGAGAATGTTCTGGAACTAGACAGAGGTGATGGTTACACAACACTGTGAATATACTAAAAACCACTGAATGGCACACTTTAAAGGTGGCTATAACGGTACATTTTACGTTACATAAATTTTACTTCAATAAAAAGAACAAATAATCACCTGTACTAAAAAACTCAGAGCAGTCTCTCTCAGCTGCAGAGATTTCTCTTACGTTCCTTTTCCTTTAAGTATTAACCTGAAAATGTCAAATTACTATGCCTGATCTATAAAATGGGATCGTAATAAGTGCTGTCATGAGAAGGTTTTGAAAGGAGCCCTGGTGGTTCAACAGTTAAGCCCTCGGCTAACCAGAAGACGGGCAGTTGAAACCCACCCAATGGCTTAAAGTGGGAGAAGGATCTGGTGGCCTGCTCCAGTAAAGATCAGAGCCCAGAGAGCCCTATGGGGCAGTTCTACTCTGTTATATAGGGTCTCTATGAGTCAAAACTGACTTGATGGCACCTGAAAACAATAAGGTTGTAAGAAGACTAAGAGTAAACAAAGCCCTGGTGGTGCAGGGGATAAGAGCTTGGCTGCTAACCAAAAGGGCTGGCAGTTCAAATCCACGAGGTGCTCCTTGGAAACCCTATGGGACAGTTCCTATAGGGTTGCTATGAGTCGGAATAAACTCAGCGGCAACGGGTTTTTTGGTTATGACAGTAAATACATGTAAAGTGCTCAGAACAGTGCCTGACACAATACCTCTCAAAAAATGTTCCCCATTAGCAGTCGTATTGGATTTGGAGCCTAATTAGGATGTGAAAAAAAAATTACAATTCCTGTTTCTTTCCAAGTTAGTGTCTAACAGACCCTGCAGTGAGTGGCGGGTTTATGTGACTAAAATAAAAAAAGGAAGAAGCATGAGATGATTTTTGTTACTGCTGACCTAGCATTTAATGTTAGAACGCAGTAAACATTTCAGTCCGTGATTCGTATGAGATGCTGAAGAGTTTCAGTATATTAATCCCGCTACACCTATCATGAGGGGTGTCTGGGTGGTGCAAACTGTTAAGCTCTGAAAAGCTGGCAGTTCAAGTCCACCCAGAGGAACCTCGGAAAAAAGGCCGGGCAATCTGCTTCCAAAAGGTCACAGCCACGAAAACCCCGTGGAGGGCAAGTCTACTTTGAAACACACAGGGTTGCTGTGAGTTGGAATCGACTGAACAGCAACTGGTTGATGGAAGTGCAAGTGGGTTCTAGAGACCAAAACCTGAACAATTCTTTGAGATATGCTACAGACCAACACGAGAGAGAGAGAAACGGAGAAGCCGGAAGGGAGCCTGGGTAATTTTCTAGTTTCTCTTGAATCATTAACAGATATCATAGAGCAACTTCACCACAGTGCTTAAAACACTCAATGTCTAGACTACTAAGCTTACCCATATTTAAATACAAGTTAAACATATATTCTGCAGTTAGACAACCTCTAGGGTATGGAGTCTTTTGATTCGTTACAGCACTGTTTTTTTCCTGTATATTAACTCCACTTTAGAGTTGACAGTAACTGCTTTATCTCACTATATGTCAAAGACATGAAATGTTAGAAGTTTTCAGGGAAGACGAGGGAAAAGGCAAAATCGAGTTACTTAAGAGAACGAAAAAAGCAGGTTTGCGTATGTTTCATGTTTTGTGCAATGCAAATACGGGTCAGGCAGCTGACAAGGCGGAGGAATAAAATTACAACCAAGACTAAGCATCATAAATAGCACCTGAAGCCACAAATAAAAAGACACATTCTACATGAGTCAGAAGTAGAAGGGACTATTAGATTAGCATTTTTTTTTCAATAATGTGGGAATATCAATAATAGCACATGAAAAAATATCTAGGAGTTCCTGGGCTGGGCAAATGGTTAAGCATTTGATTGCTAAGAGAAGGTCTGATGGTTTGAACTCACCCAGAAGACCCTCAGAACAAATATTAAATATCTACCATATTCAATGCTGTTGTTGTTAGATGCCATCGAGTAGACTGACTCATGGCAACCTCATGTGTGCAGGATAGAACCACTCCATAGGGTTTTCAAGGCTGTGACCTTTCACAAGAAGATCACCAGGCCTGTCTTCTGAGGCACCTCTGGGTGAGTTCAACCCATCAACCTTTCGGCCAGTAGTTGAGTCCTTAACTGTTTGCACAATGTCTAGAAATGTGCATATATAACACATGAACAGATACATAAACAAATACATATTGTAAACTATAGACCAGTTAGTCTTAAAAACAAACCAACCAACCCTTAGGCTAAACTGGCCTTCTGAAACTTCCAATAAAATTTTCATCTTCGTAGAGTGAATGGTCAAATAAAAAAAAAACGATTAGAAATAAAGGATTCTCTAGAGATAGGGAAACCACTGCTGAGAAGGTAGGAAAGCTATTGAGGAGACATTATTCTGGCTACCTATAGTCCTACCTGTATCTGTGTTCCTCCTTCCCATTCTGAATCGTATCTGCTTTCCATGAAGGACCTCGGAAAGGTGTTTGGCATTCCAGTGTCGTGCTGGCCAATCAAAGACCATGTTACAGAAGATTGCAGGTTGTTGTAAAGACATTATAATTTCTTTTGCTTTCTCTGGTGTGAAAGGTTTAACACGTTCACCTAGGGAGGGAAATAAAAGCAACAGATAGACAACTATAAAATTATTTCGTATAATCTGAAGGAAAAAAAAGCTAATATCGTTTGTCTTATGGTCAATCTTTCTATGAAATTGCCTCGCATTTACACTTCATTTTTCCTGTTTATGTAACATTTGGCTTTAAAGGGCTAGAATTCTTAAATAATTCTTCTCATATTAAATTTTAAATGTCAGTAAATACAATTTTCAATGTTAAAACTGAAGCTTTAGTGGAAAAAGTTTTCCAATTACTTCTATAAATCTTAAATGATGCAAAAAATTGAAAATATGATCTCCTAAATAGAAGTTTACGTGTGAAACGCTGAAGGGAACTACTCTAGAACAACTCAAGTTGCTGGAGTTAGCAACAATTCTACTTGGTACATCACATGTTTAAGCCAAAAAAGAGGCACATGAAAGAATGAACACAGCAGTCAGTCTGGGAGGAGGAAGTTATTTTTACTTCAAGATTTAAAAAGATAAAAGATGTGTTAAGGTGGAATTGATGTTAATCTTAGGTTTCAAATGGATCTACAAACGCCGTAACTTTCTGGGGAAATGCTTAAATAAATTTCACAGAACCATGAAATGTTAACCCTGGGTGGGAGAGTAAAGACTATAACATAACCCACTGCCATCGAGTCGATTCCGACTCACAGCGACCCTATAAGTAAAGAGTAGAATTCCTTAAATAAAAAAGCAGGTTTAAATTTCACTTTAAAGACATCTTAAGACAGAAGGCTCTTTGCGCTGGGGCGGGGGGAGGGCGGTTAAAAATGCTTCATACTCAGACTCCTACCACATATGTTTATGAACCTCAAGAACAATCAATTAAACCTCCATTTCAGTTACGTAATCTGTAATCACTGAAAAATTAAGAAAAGGCCATAAATAACACAGATTTTTCCACCACCCAACTGTCTTCTATATTTTCTGGTAAAAGGAAACGGGATGGGAGAGGAATTCATTGAGGAACTTGAGTAATTTGTGCTGGTCTAAATGAAAGACTTGTATTTTTTAAGAAAGTGAAAATTAAAAAAAAATCAATTTGGCCTCCTTTCTCAGACAGGAAGTGCAAAACCTTGGAATCTTTTTCAAAGCCCTAGGTGAAGGTAGACAGGTTCTAACCCCTCTACCGTAAACATGTGAGAATACTCTGTTACCTTCAGACACAGCCACTGCTCCCAAGTGAGGAGCAAATCAGTTCTGAAGCTTTGAGGGAAAGGACAGGTGGAAGAATTGGAGAATATACAGAGTGAAGAACACAGAAAACCAAAACCCGGTGTCACTGAGTCGATTCCAACTCATAGCGACAATATAGGACAGAGCAGAACTGCCCTGCAGGATTTCCAAGGAGCGGCTGGTGGATTCAAACTGCCAACCTTTTGTTTAGCAGCCATAGCTCTTAATCACTGCACCGCCAGGGCTGCTACTGGGTCACTATAGGGTTACCATGAGTCAGAAACGACTCGATTGAGTCTTTTGCAGATGTAGGGATGGAGTGAACGAATGTATTTTGCAAGTGGATGGCCGTGATTTGGGAATTCAGAGGGCAGAGTATAGTGAACTGAATTGTGTCCCATAAAAAATATGCCTACCTGAGCCTCAAAATGTGACCTTCTTTGGAATAAGGGTCTTTGAAGATGTAATTAAGGTAAGAATTTCAAGATGATATCATGTTGGATCAGGGTAGGCCCTAAATCCAATCACAAGTGTCCTGGCAAGAGACAAAACCAAAAACCTGTTGCCGTGGAGTCAATTCCGACTCACAGCAACCCTACAGGACAGGGCAGAACTGCCCCATACAGTTTCCAAGGACCAGGTGGCGGATTCGAACAGCCAACATTTTGGTAAGCAGCTGAATGCTTAACCATTGCACCACCAGGCCTCCAGAAAAGGAGAAAGCACAGAGATACAAGGGGAAAAAGACCATGAGGATGGAGGCAGAGATTGGAATGATGCTTCTATAAGCCAAGGAACGCCAAGGATTGTTGAAAGCCACCAGAAGATCAAAAACTTGGGAGCAGCATGGAATGGATTCTCCCTCAAGCCTCCAGAAAGAACTAATCCTGCCAACACCTTGATTTCAGACTTCTGGCCTCCAGGCTGTAAAAGAAGAAACTTCTTTTGCTTAAGCCACCAAACTTGTTACAACAGTCCTAGGAAACTAACGCACCAGGCTACAAACCTAAGCACGAGGTTATCCAGATTGTAAGGCACCAAATCTTCCCAGACTTGGAATTCCTGGATTCACATGTATGAAAATGAGCAAGGTGCATTTCTAATATCTTTTTTAAGTTTTTTTAAACTATGATAAAGCTATACTATAGTCATGATATACTTTCCTGTTGGTTGCATATAAATTGGAACCCTCCTTTTGGGAAGGAACTAGAAAAATTAAGCAGAAGTCTCAAAGAACTACCCATTATCCCAGTAACTTTTGTTATAGGACTATGCTCTAACAAAACAATTAATCATAAGTTATATATATATACGTTTTATACATACGCATACACGTACACACAAAATTTCCACTACCGTAAATGTTATTAGGTGGGGCCAGTCCCTAGAGAACAACATCATGCTTGGTAGAGTAGAGAGTCAGTGAAGAAGAGGAAGGCCCTCATCGAGATGGACTGTCAACAGTGACTGCAACAATGGGCTCAAGTATAATGACTGTGAGGATGGCACAGAACGGGGCAGTGTTTCGTTCTGTTTTACATAGGGTCGCTATGAGTTGGAACCGAGTCAAGGACATCTAACAACAACAACATATTGCAACACCAAAAATATAAACATCCTAACATCCAAAAGCAGAAAAATATTTACTAATTAAACCATACCAAACCCAGTGCTGTCGAGTCAATTCCGACTCATAGCAACCCTACCGGACAGAGTAGAACTGCCCCATAGAGTTTCCAAGGAGTGCCTGGCAGATTTGAACTGCCGACCCTTTGGTTTGCAGCCGTAGCACTTAGCCACTATGCCACCAGGATTTCCATTTACTAAATTATTATGTAACAGTTCCATGATACAGTACATCCATTAAAACAAATATAATGGCTATAAAGAAATGTGTAGAGACATGGGATAGGAAGGGTGGGCAGGGAGTGGAACTGCCTAAGAAAGCTATAGTGATAGCCAAGCAAAAAGTGTTATAATGTGGCCCTGAACAACAAGGGTGGCAGCGAGGGAGGCAGAGCTGGTAGAAATAGAGAAATACTAACAGAATAATGTCAAAGAACATTACAACCAAAGAGATGTGGGGTAGGAGGCAGATGTAGCTGTTAAGACTGGGGTTTCCAGACTTGGTGACTTGCCATAAGGAAAAAAGGAAGTCAGGAGCAACAGCTAGTCCTTGGTGGGAAGACTTTGCTTTAAAAATTATCATCATTACAATACTATATATTCACTTGTATAACACTTTACTGTTTATACATCGAAAGTGCTCGTCAGATACTATCAGAAACTTGGGAAATGTGCAGAGAAAGTATTTTATTCCCATGATTCAAGGGAAGAAATGGAGACTCAGATGTCAGACGTCAACATACCAGTGATGAACTAGTTATCAAGTCCCCTGAGTCCAAGTCCAGTGATCTCCGTACTGCACAATTCTGTTTCCAGGGAATTAAAACTGTGCGACTTAAACTAGGACTGAAAACTCATAGAAGAGTTAATATAACCTGAAAAGATAAGTAGGTTCAGAAAAGCTTTAGACTGACTCAAAGATGACAAATTCATGCGTCTTGTTAGGGAAAGAGGAAGGTTTTGGGGTGTGTCGGGGGCAGTTATATCTGCAGTAGAGACTGCTAGCTGCCTACCTACCCAATACCTATTCTCTTCTTCCTTACTAACACAACTCTGGGCAACAGGCATAAAAGGAAAATAACATTTCCCAGTCTCCTTTGCAAACAGAAGTGGTCAGAGATGTATCTACAAGTTGCTGAGTTGGCCTTTCTGCCCTTATCCTCATAGCCTACATGCTCCCTAGAAAGCAGACATAATGGTGAGAGCATAACAGCCATCTTGGATGCATAAGACAAACGCCTGGGGAACTGGAGACCTCAGCCAAAAGAACGCAGATGTTCGTCCACCTTAGAGCCACTGAAACACCAGTGAACTTCTACTTCCTAAAGCCTTTTATACAGAAAATAAACCCTTAAAAGCAAGGCTCTGCTATTAGTTCATTACTGATATAACACCTCACCTCATGAGGCTGCTATTCTCAAGGACAATGATACTCTCTCTATAAAGTGCTTTGTAGCTTAGGTTGGCTGCATCACGGCTTATCTGACCCACCAGAGCATTCTTTCAATCCTAAACTTGTAAAATACCCAAGCTTTGAACATCTTGCTTCTAGAACTTTAAAGGGCAGAGAAAAAAATGAAACACCAGTCCCCTTAGGGTGGGGATTTACTTATTCTGAGTATCTTAAACCAGAGCCAAGAGATCAAATGACTTTGAATGTTCTCAAAACGAAGCTCATCTTTGGGTAAAATATGTCTGGTACTCTTCCCCAAATCAGCACATTGGCATTAGTAACACGTGAGTACTGTTTTGATGGGATAGCTTTAAAGAAGTATATAAATATTGTTCTCTAATGTAATGTTAAAAAAAAAAAAAAAAAAAAAACATATTTAATGACTGATCTAAAAATCACAGACATTCCAGAGACTATTTAATACAAGGCCCTAAAAACTAAAATTTGCTGAGAAAGCACCTGGCCCAGTGACTGACATATACTAAACGCCCAAACATTTGCTAAATGAATGGAAAGTACTATAAAACGTACGCAGAATGGAGCGGCGGAATGTTCACCATAAAGGGAAATAAGCGTACTTAGAGAATTTCAGGCCCACCAGTGACATAAAACAATCAGCTGCTTGTGAAATAGAACTAATTTGGCTTCTGATGGTTTAATCAACAATGAACTGGGCCATTAAATGAACAAATTTAAGTATTACCATTTCCTTTAAAGAAGAGTGCAATGCTATATCGCATTAATTAAATAGCCTAGGGGTGCACCCAGTCATTCCATTCCAGGGATATCTGCCAAGAGCTATAAAAATTCTGAAGCAACTTTGACAGCCTTTAAAAGATAAGTATATTTAGTCTAAACTTGCAGTAAGCAGCAATTTCTAACTAGATGACTTAGAAACTGCTGGAAAAACAGATTCGTGATCTAGGTGTTCCACAGCAGGCTTCTCTCCCTCAAATGTACAATGTTATTCCGTCAATTTACTACAGCCCTAGATACAACTAATTCTGTGGAGATAGCAAAACACCATCAAAAAGCAAACTGCCTTTTTTCTCAGTAATTTTTTTTTTTTTTTAATCAATGCAAAGTACAAGATACTTGGAAACCTAATTCTCTGTTGCCGGCAATCTGTTCCAGTCAATTAATACTTGGCCTCAGTTTGTATCTGAGATTTAGAATTCAAGACGAGCACAGGAAAACTTACCAAGTTTTCACGACAGTCTCCTAGTACTGAGGAACATAATGAGCCCTGAGCTGGAAACGACTCGATGGCAACGGGTTTTTGGTTGGCACAGTGGTTAACAGCTCAGCTGCTAACTGAAAGGTTGGTGGTTCAAACCACCAACTGCTCAGTGGCAGCCTGCTTCCATGAAGATTACAGCCTTGGAAACCCTATGGGACAGTTCTACTCCTGTCCTTACAGGGTCGACTACGATGGCAATGGGTTTGGTTTTCTGGTTTACTGACGAATATAACAAAGATTCTGAAATTGAAGTTAATTCGTGTCTCTCATGTCAGATACAATTTTAATGGAAAAATTATACTTATTAAAAGTCTTCTGGAAGATTAAAACACTACTGAAAGAAATCAAAGAAAGCCTAAATAAATGGAAAGACACGCTGTGTTCATGGAGTGAAAGACTTAATATTATCAAGATGGCAATAATTCCCAAAGCAACCTATAGATTCGATACAATCCCTATCAAAAACCTCAATGACCTTTTTTGCAAAAATGGAAAACCCAACCCTAAAATTCATATGAAATTTCAAGGGACTCTAAAGAGTCAAAACAATCCTGAAAAAGAGGAACAGAGTTAGAAGACTCACACTTCCTGATTTCGAAACTTATTGCAAACCTACAGTAATCAAAACATTGTGGAATAAGAATAAACATATAGATCAATGGGATGGAATTGAGGGCACAGAAATAAACTACACATACATCTACATCGATTAATTTTTGACAAGGGTGACAGGATGATTTAGGGGAAAAACGGTCTCTTCACTACTGGATATCCACAGACAGAAGAATAAAGTTAACCTTTACCTCACACCATATACAAAAATTAACTGAAAATGGATCAAAGGCTCAAAGGTAAGAGCTAAAACTATAAAACCCTTAGAACACAGTGACTTGCTCATGATCACAGAGCTAGCGAACTGCAGACTCTAAGCCCCTGCTCGTTCCACAAGGAGAACAGCTGACTCAGTAATTCTTAAAGGTTCCCTTCCTCCAACTCCTTTTACTTTCCCCAAGTGACTGCACTCTACACTGTGTTCATACCTTGTACCACAAGAAAGACTGTTTCAAGGGTAAACTGATGAAAGTGTTTAGTGAACTGAATGTTGTATAAATGGAAGGTATTTTTACTGTCAACCCTCTGCTGCGACCCAGAGATTTCCAGGCTCCAAAAAAAAAAAAAAATTTTTTTTTTTTTCCAATAAGGATTTCTTGGCACCTCGGCAACACACTTTTCAACTATTCATTAAATGCTTTTTAAGTGGGGCTCAGTGCATTGCATAACAGACTAAGACGGAATAATAAAATCATGACAACACACGCACACGCCCACAAAGTCTTTTAGAAGGTAACATAAGAATAAGTCAGAAGTTACAACAGAGAGACTCACCATAAAGATTCAGCATAAATAAAAACTGGGTCCTGGGATGGTAAGCTAATTTATTTTCAAATATATATTTGTGTGTGTGTCTAGGTAAATATACATATACACACATATTGGTGTATATATATATATATCCATATACACACATACGTATAAGCTGTTGTTAGCTGCCATGGACTCAGCCCCCAACTCACGGTAACCATATGCACAATGGGGTCAGGCTATTGTGATCCATAGGGTTTTCACTGGCTGATTGCTCAGGTGTAGATCATCAGGCTTTTCCTCCTAGTCTCTCTTAGTCTAGAAGCTCCACTGAATCCTGTTCAGCATCATAGCAACATGCAAGCCTCCAATGACAGACAGGTGGTGGCTGTGCTCGCGATGCACTGGCCAAGATTTGAACCCAGGTCCCCTGCATGGAAATTGAGAATTCTACCACTGAACCACAGCTGCGCCCATATACATATATAATGGTTTCATCAACATGACAACTATCGTGTGTGTGTATGTATAAATATGAGAAATCTAAAAGCTTCTGGAATGGTAAATATTAGGAATGGGAGATATTAGCGTAAAAAATAATGAACATTTGGACCATGTCAGAAAAATGCTGACAGTATTATGTAAGTGCTATTTAATAAAATGATTGTATTTGTACCAAAAACCAAATGGTAAAACTTGAACCAAAGATAATTTTTTATTTTAAAGTCACTACTTAAAAATGCCGATACGAACTAAGAAAAGTTCCTGAAAGGTAATATAATGCTTAAGTAAAATGATGAATAGTCACACACCCGTTGGATTTCAAGGGTTAGAAGGTGGGGTCACTGAAGAAACCATAAACTGAAGTACTGAGGTCGTTATAGCCATGTGTTAGTTATCTAGTGCTGCTATAATAGAAATACAAGTGGACAGCTTTAACAAACAGAAATTTATTCTCTCACAGTGTAGTAGGCTAGAAGTCCAAACTCAGGGCACTAGCTCCAAGGGAAGGCTTTCTCTCTCTGTCAGCTCTGGAGGAAGGTTCCTTGTCATCAATTTTTTCCTGGTCGGGGAGCTCCTCAGGCACAGGGACCGCAGGTCCAAAGGACACGCTCTGCTCCTGGTGCTGCTTTCTTGATGGTATGAGGTCCTCCTGTCTCTCTGCTCACTTCTCTCTCTTATATCTCAAAAGAGACTAACTCAAGACACAATCTTGTAGATTGAGTCCTGCCTCATTAACATAATTGCCTCTAATTCTGCCTCATTAACATCATAGAGGCAGGATTTACAACACATAGGAAAATCATATTAGATGACAAAATGGTGGACAATCACATAATATTGGAAGTCATGGCCTAGCCAAACTGATATACATTTTGGGGGGACACAATTCAATCCATAACATGGCGTAACCCGTTCACTACCTGTACTTGCTGTGGTACTGAACGCTGAAGCAGGTTCTGGCTGGGCACAGGAGACAGTTACATGTTGGAGAGCTACCAAGGTTCATAAGCCTTTAGCTTCTTCCCATTCCCTTACGCTTGTAACCCTTGCCCAGCTAACCCAGAAAATTTGTCTTCTCTTCCCCAGTTTAACCCCTTTATGAACCGAAAACATCTGACCCATACGTAACAAAAGGCAATACCAGCCCTAAGCCTAAATCAAGAAAAGTAAATCTATATTTTAAGTGAAATTAATGCTACACAGAATGGTATAGCAAACGCTAAAGCTCAGCGCTTGGCACAAACTGATGCTACGTAAGTGTTTTCTGAATAACTAATTCAATAAGAATTCACACCTCATTCTTCGTAATGCACAAAACTTTATTAAAACTCATCTTCCGCAAAACTACAATGAGATACCACCTCACCCCGTTAGAATGGCAACACGAAAAAAGGGAAAACAACATGTGTTGGCAAGGTTGCGGAGACACCGGAATTTGCATCCATTGCTGGTGAGGATGTAAAATGGTATGGCCATTGTGGAAGACAGTGTGGCGAGTCCTCAAAAAGTTGAACATGGAAGTACCATATGATCCAGCAATCCCAATCCTAGGTATATACCCAGAAGAAGTGAAGACAGCAAGGCAAACAGAAACCTGTACACCAATTTTCACTGCAGCATTTTTCACAATAGGCAAACGGTAGAAGTAACCGAAATATTCACCAGCAGGTGAATGGATAAACAAAATGTGGTATATACACACAATGGTATACTACTCAGCCAGAAAGAGAAATGAAGTCCCGATGCGTGCCACAACATGAATGAACCTTGGAAACATCAGGCTGAATGAAATAAGTCAGTCACAAAAGGACCAATAGTGTATAATCTCACTTATATAAAATAAGCAAATATAGAGAAACCAAAGATTATTAGTGGTTATGAGGTATCTTAGTCATCTAGTGCTGCTATAACTGAAATATCACAAGTGGATGGCTTTAACAGAGAGAAATTTATTTTCTCACAGTCTAGCAGACTGGAAGTCCAAATTCAGTGCACCAGCTCCAGGGAAGGCTTTATCTCTCTGTCAGCTCTGGACGAAGGTCCTTCTCTTCAATTGTCCCCTGGACTAGGAACTTCTCCTCGCAGTAACCCAGGGTCAAAAGGACACGTTCTGTTCCACGTGCTGCTTTCTTGGTAGTATGAGGTCCAGCACTCTGCTGGCTTCCCTTTTCTTTCATCTCTTGTAAGATTAAAGGTGGTGCTGCCCCCCCACCAACTCCCTTTACATTGGATCAGGGATGTGACCTTACTAAGGGTGTTAAAATCCCACCCTAATCCTCTTTAACATAATCTAATCTTGCCTCATTAACCACAGGCAGAGATTAGGATTGACAACACAGGAAAATTACAATCACAAAATGGAGGACAACCACACAATGCTGGGAATCACGGCCTAACCAAGTCAACAAGATATTTTTTGGGGACACAATTCAATCCATGACACCAGGGATAGGAGGGAGCGGGACATGGGGTGTTTTGGATTAGGGGATATTGAATTTATGTTAACGGTGGTGAAACAGTTTGGAAAAGAATAGTGAGAACGACTGCACAATTTGAAAAACATAATCGATGTTACTGAATTATATATGCAGAAATTGTTGAGATGGCTTATGTTTTTGTTCTGTATATTCTTATCACGATAAAACTTTTCAAAAAATAATATACTTTGCCAAGATGAAGATGATGTTACAAAATTCATTATATGGTATATAAAATATACTACAAAAATGCGACTCAATTATTTCCTTACACAATGCATAATGCAATGTAATAAATGCAAGCTGCATGTGCCCTGAAAAAATGAGACAAAAATACAGCTATCTTTTGATTTCTCAGCTCTTCATAATGAGCTACTGAGCATAACCACGAACAGTCTCAAAGCGTCAGTTCAATTTCATACTCACCTGGACCTGTTGGAAACCCTGGTGGCATGGTGGTTAAGTGCTACAGCTGCGAACAAAAAGGTTGGCAGTTCGAATCCACCAGGTGCTCCTTGGAAACCCTATGGGGCAGTCCTACTCCGTCCTATAGGGTGACTATGAGTAGGTATCGGTTCGACAGCAATGGGTTTGGTTCTTTGGTTTGGGTTCTGGACCTGCTCTTTCCTCCTCTGACTTATTGACTCATAATTACCCTCCCCACTACACCATCCATTGCAAAGTGCCTTCACTGTCAACCCCCCAGTGCATCTCTCCACTTCCTCACTCTAGTTGGTGCCATGCTCTATGCTTCCGAAAACACTGAAATCACGATCTCTCTCTCTTCTCCACTTCAACACTTGCTTTTATCCCTGCCCTCTGGTCTCAGTGGGCATAAACTTTCCTTTTTTCACCTGTGTTCTCTGTCACGGCCTCCATACTTCCACCCCAACATGCCTTCGGTTTTCATCCCCTCACTTACCGGAAATGGTCTCTTCCATTTGCTTTTTTTTTTTTCTTTCTATTTCTTAAGACTACTGGGTGGCGTTACATTTTACATTCCCACCAGAGAGGTATGATGGTTCCAATTTCTCCACACCCCCACCAACACTTGTTATAATCTTTTTATTATATCCATTCTACTGAATGTAAAGTGGTATCTTGTTGCTGTTTTAATTTTCATTTTCCTGATAACAACAACAAATGTTTATAGCCATTAATATGCTGTCTCTGGTTAAACGTCTATTCAAATTCTTTGCCCATTTTTGGACTGGATTATTTTTCTTTTTATTACAGAGTTGTAGGAGTTCTTTATATATTATATACTCTAGACACAAATCCTTTATCAGATATCTAGTTTTTTTTTTTTTATTGTGCTTTTTTTTTTTTAGGTGAAAGTTTATAGCTCAATTTTTCATACAAAAATTTATACACATACTGTTATGTGACACCAGTCGCAATCCCTATAATGTGACGACACACCTCCCCTTCCCACCCTGTATTTCCCATGTCCACTCAACCAGCTCTTGTCCCTCCCTGCCTTCCCATCCTGCCTCCAGACAGGAGCTGCCCATTTGGTCTCATGTATCTGCTTGAACTAAGAAGCACCCTCTTCAGGAGTATTATGTCTTATAGTCCAGTCTAATTTTTGTCTGAAGAGTGGGCTTCAGGAATGGTTTCAGTTCTGAGCTGATAGAGTGTCCAAGGGCCACGGTTTTGGGGGTTCCTCCAATCTCAGCCAGATGATTAAGTCTGGTCTTTTCATGTGAATTTAAGTTCTGCTCCACACTTGCCTCCTGCTCCATCAAGTACTCTCTGTTGTGTTCCCTGTCAGGGCTGTCACTGGTGGTAACTGGGCACCATCTAGTTCTTCTGGTCTCAGGCTGATGAAGTCTCTGGTTTATGTGGCCCTTTAGCCTCTTGGGCTAATATTCTCCTTCTGTGTTTGGTGTTCTTCATTCTCCTTTGCTCCAGGTGGGACAGGACCAATTGATGCATCTTAGATGGCCACTCGCAGGCTTTTAGGACCCCAGATGCCTCTCACCAAAGTGGGATGCAGAACATTTTCTTAATAAACTTTGTTACGCCAATTGACCTAGATGTCCTCCGAAACCATGGTCCCCAGACTGCAACCCCAGCTACTCTGTCCCTCAAAGTATTGGTTGTGTTCAGGAAACTTCTTAGTTTTTGCTTTAGTCTGATTGTGCTAACTTCCCCTGCATTGTGTGTTGTCCTTCCCTTCATCTAAGATGATTCTTGTCTACTATCCAGTTAGTGAATTCTCCTCTCCCTCCCTCCCCACCCTCGTACACATCAAAGAACGTTTCCTTCTGTGTTTAAAACTTTCGAGTTCTTATAATAGTGGTCTCATACGATACTCACCCTTCTGCAGCTAATTTCACTCAGCCTAACGCCCTCCAGATTCATCCACGTTGTGAGATGTTTCGTGGCTTCATCATTGTTCTTTATCGTTACGTAGTATTCCACTGTGTGTATGTACCATAATTTGTTTATCCATTCGTCTGTTTATGGGGACATAAACCTAAGTTGTCTCCGTCTATTTGCTATCGTGAACATGGGAGTGCATATATCTATTCGTACATATATCTACCCATTAACTTTCATATTCAAACCATAACAAACCTTCAAAAAAATTTCTCTATGAAGCGCACACCAATCCAACTAGTATTAGTTCTTTCTCTTCTCAGCACTCAACAACACTGAATGTGTGATATTTATATCCCGGCTAATTGCATTCTACCTTGTGATAGCTTTTAAACTACAACTTTTTATCTGTCTTTTCTCCCAAACTATATTTATAAGCTAATTCAGGTCAAGGGTTATCTTTTACCTCTCTGTATGAAGAGTCCCCTACTTACAGTGTACATTCAAATATTTTATTTTATAATGACGTGGTATTAAGTTTGCTTAAAAATAAACTTTTCTTTGATCTCCACTATATTTATTGTATCGAACATACTGACCCTTTCACTTGCATTTACTGTATGCAATTCCCTTACCCTTTGTTCACATTAGTCTTGCCTAATTTAAAGCAAAGCCTCTCTTACAGAAAGATTTTGCTCATTTAACTTGCTTTGTTCAAAGTGACCCCAAAGTGGTGTTTCTGGGGAAGGTGACAGCTTAAAGCAGGGTCAAAAATTCCACAGACAGAATTCAGAGAATCCTTCAATACGAAAATTTGAGGTAACCTGCAAAAAATGTGTACACATACGGCATTTTTTTTTCTGGGTAGCAGATTCAAACTGTTCACCAGATTTTTTCCCTTAGGCCTTCAAAATTAAGAATCACTGGACTCCTCAAAAGTTAAACATAGAGTTACTATAAAAGTCAAAAAACCAAACCCGTTGCCGTCGAGTCGATTCTGACTCATAGTGACCCTATAGGACAACACAAAACTGCCCCTCAGAGTTTCCAAAGAGTGTCTGGTGGATTCGAACTGCCAACCCTTTGTTTAGCAGCTGTAGCACTTAACCACCATGCCACCAGGGTCTCCTAGAGTTACTATATGACCCAGCAAATCCATTCCTAGGTATATCCCTAACAGAACTGCAAACATATGTTCACACAGAAACCTACACACAAATGTTCGCGGCAGAATTATTCATAATATCTAAAAAGTGGAAACAATCCAAAAGGCTATGAACTGATGAAAGGATAAACGAAATGTGATACATCCATACAATGGATATAATTCAGACAGAAAAAGAAATGAAGTAGTGATACATACTACAACATGGTTGAACCCTGAAGACACTGCTAAGTGAAAGAAAACAATCACAAAAAGCCACATGTTGAATAACTCCATTTCTATGAAATGTCCAGAACAGGTAAACCCACGCTATGAGTCAGAATCAACTCGACGGCAGTGAGTTTGGTTTTTGGTAAACCACAGAGACAAAAAGCAGATTAGTGATTGCCAGAGCGGAACTCAGAGTGGAGCCCTGGTGGCACAGTGGTTAAGAGCTTGGTTGCTAACCAAAAGGTCAGCAGTTGGAATCCCCCAGCCACTCCCTGGAAACCCTATGGGGCAGTTCTACCCTATGAGTTGGAATCGACTCAAGAGCAACAGGTACAGGGAGGAAAGAACGGGGACTGACTCCTAATGGGTTTGAGACGATGATAATGTTCTGAGATTAGGTTGTGGCGATAGTTGTACAACCCTGTGAATATACTAAGAACCAATGAATTGTATACTTTAAAATGTGAACTTTCTAGTATGTGAATACTAGAAAAAAAAATTCAATTAAAAAAAAAAATCACCACCAGTTTAAATAATCCTAGGGCCCACAACCTACTCCTAATATCTGTGAGTTCTGCCACATTCTTTGAAGCCACATGACCTCCTTTTCCCCAGCTACATAGGTGACATCTTCTTTCGCATCATCCTCCCATACCTAAACTCCACGCATTCATATTAAAACTCAACATTGCTCCCAACCACCTCCTTTCCTTCAGTTTCCTAAATCGCACCTAGTTTCTCAGGCTGGGAAACTTCAGCGATATATCCAATTTTTTTCTTCCATCAACCAGTCACCAAGGCTGGCACTTACTATTAATAATAAAAATGGTTATGGCTCATGAATGCCTAATTCCTGCCAGAGACAAAGCTGGGTTATCTACATATTACCTTTCATTTTCAAGACCATGCATTTTACAGAGGAGGAAACTGAGACTCGGAGGGGTTAAGTACCTTGTCCTTTGGTCTTTCTCCCTCCAATCTATCCTTGCCTTACAGTCAGAGTGATCTTCCTAAAACCAAACCGGATCACGTCACTTCCCCACTTAAAGCCCTTTAAAGGCTTCCCATTGTCTCAAAGTCCGGACTCCTTAACTTGACATAAGGTGTTCTTTACCATCTCTCCTTCTCACCACTCCTTCACACAACTTTCTTGAGTTCCTGGACCATGTCATGCCCTATCTCCTCTTGCCTTTGGATTTGGGTTCCGTTATTCATTCACTCAACAAATACATATTAAGTGCTCATTATGTGCCTGGTAGTGTACCTGCTGCTGGGCACATGGTGGTGAATGAAATAGACATAGTCCCTGCCCTCAGGTACTGAAGGTCTATTGAAAGAAACAGATAATAAACAAGCAATTACAGATGACTCGAGGACTAACCAAAAGTCTGGCAGTTTGAAGACACCCAGAGGCTCCTTGGAAGAAAGACCACAGCCTTGAGAACCCTATAGAGCATAGTTCTGCTCCGCATACACGGGGTCACCATGAGTTGGAATTGACTTGATGGCAGCTGGTTTGGTTTTGTAGTTTTTTTTTTTTTAAGGCTGGGGGGCAGGGGGGAAAACCTGGTCGCGTAGTGGTTAAGTGCTACGGCTGCTAACCAAAGGGTTGGCAGTTCGAATCCACCAGGCGCTCCTTGGAAACTCTATGGGGCAGTTCTACTCTGTCCTATAGGGTCGCTATGAGTCGGAATCGACTCGACAGCACTGGGTTTGGTTTTGTTTGGTTTTGGGGATAGGGGAAAGTCATAATGGCCATTTTAGATAGGTGGTCTGGTAAGGACTCAGGAGATAAAATACTTTGAAACTTGAAGATTAAGAAGCCGGCTATGTGAAAAGCAGATAGGAGGAGCTGAGTGAGTGGAAAGTGTTGCCACTGGCAACATCAGCAGAGCCCAGACCAAGGACTTTTGTAGCCCATGGTTAGGAATTAAGATTTTATTCTAAGTGCAGTAGAATCCATTGAAGAATTTGAAGTAAGAGAGTGTCATTTTTTACTGCTAGATGGAGAAGAGGTTGGAAGTATACAACATAGGAAACAGGGAAGTAAGCTGGGAAGCAACGATGATGATTTGGACTAGAGCCTGATAATGAAGGAGGAAAAAAAGTGGACAGATTAGATGCAAAATTGGTCTGACTTGCAAAGTAACCAGTTAGAAGTTAGAGATGAAGAGAGACTATACAGAGTTTGAAGGATTGTTGTTTGAAAAAGTTAGAAAGTAGTCTTATCAGAGAAAAAGAGGATTTAAAGGCTCTCAGGCCCATGCTGAGTGATTTTTCAAGAGGCTGGCCCTTTTCATTTTATAGTAGAATCAATTTGTTCAGGACCTTTTCAACAAAGTTCAGTCATACAGGTGCAAAGAGGGCAGAAGTTTAGGTTCATCCAGGGCAAGGGTTCTGCCAGAATAAAATGAAGGGACAAGAGAATACTGTGTTTTCGTGGGAGAGATTATAATGATAAACCATGACAAGCTGTAAACTGGAGAAGGGGGTGCAGATGGACAGAAAACGGAAGACTCAATTAAGTGGAGCTCGAGAATTATCTCCCTAGGATACCTAAGTAACGATGCTATAAAAAGCAGGAGCTTGTGGTCAGATAAGAAGTTGTAATTTGGCTCTTCTGCTTAGAATGGTCATCTCCTTGCCCTGTAATTTTACATGATATCTATTTACCCTTCAGGTCCTAGCTTGGCAGTCACTTTTTCTAAGAACTCTTTCCTGAGCCCTGAAACCTGGATGAGACAGACACCCATGGTGTGCTGCTTCTTTCATAGCACTGATCATACCCACTATAATTAAATGTGTAACAGCCTGTCTTCTCTACTCTGCACGCACTGAGAAAGCAGGAATCATGACTGCCTGGTTAGTAACTGTGTATAAAATAGACTGGAGTTGGAGATCCTAAAGGAGGGAAAACATTTATTCTGTTCTTGGGACATAATGGGTGCTCAATAAATAATAATGACTGAACTACCCAAGCTTCCACAGCTAGTGAGTGACAGAGCCACAATTCGAACTCAGGTAGTCCTAACTCCAAATATATAGAACCTTTCCACTATACCTCACTGGCTTCTTTTCTTTCCCACTGTCAACACCTTACTCACACACTCATTCCTCCACATCTGAGTAACCTAAATAGTTTCTCCAGGGTCAGGATCCCTAATTCCAATCATTCTATACACTGTTGCCAATAAGGCCTCTGAGGAGGTACATAATTTCTCTTAAAAGACAAAATGAAGTAAAAAAACAAACAAACAAAAAACACTTCAATGGCCACCCACTGCCTCCAAAATTTTTCACCCTGGCATCACAGCACATCACAATTTCGCCCCAAATCTACCTCTCAGTAATTTGTCCTACTCTGTACTTTAAGCAAACTTGACTATTTGACCTCCAAGCACATCCATCCTGGGCTTTCCGCTCTGTGTTTTCCCAGGTCCCCACCATCACCACCTGAGTCTGTCACAATCTCATCCAATCATTAAGACTTTTATCAAATTACATCCTCACTGACCCATTTATATTTTCCCCACTGGGATCTCTCCTCCTCTTGAAAGCCCTCAACCAGGGTGTACTACTGATGGTACACATTCGACCACACGTTAGCCATTCTTTTTACTTTTCCAGGCTCCTTCATCCAATTGGGAGTTCCTTGGGAAAGGCAAAAGTCTCTGGATCCCCTGGGAGTGTCCAGAACAGTGTCACGCACTGAGCAACCATTCAATAAATGTCACCAGAGGTCTCGGGCTCATGGGCCCACAAACCTCACGGGTTCCACAGAAATCAAACGAATAGGTCAATATTTCTGTTTGCAGAACTCCCAGATATTTCCATTTACTTCAAGGGTAAGCTCCAATTTCACAAATTTAATTTTAATCCATTCTGACATTCAAAACTCCCTTACACGTGAAACGGCTCTGCTAGGATGCGGGAACAGGGAGGCTGTCCCCTGACCAAAAATCTGATGTCAAAATTCGAGAAAAGCCACGCCGACCGGAAAACACACCACTCTCTTCACAGTTTAATGCAGGGCCCGTAACAGCCGCGGAGACCTGGGCTAGGGGCTCGATCCGGCTACCCCTGAACGCCACGTGGGCGGTGGCACAGCTTCTACTCAGCGTCCGACCTCAGCCTGGCACCTACCTTCCTCCCCTGCAGCTCCCGACGCAGGGGTCGCACCCGTGGTCGCTCCCGGGCCTGCTGCCATAGCTACTACGAGGCGGGCTCCCTGGGGACCCAAGAGTGCAGGGCAGCGGAGGGGACGTGGGTACCGACCCGGTAACAAAGCCCAGCGCCGGGGGCGGCCGAACGGGAAGAACGCCCAGCAACCACCAGGCTCCCCCCGGAAGCGTGCGCGCGCGCGGGGTCAGGTGACGGCCGCCGGGCGGGACCAAGCGGGTTTGTTTTCGTTCCTCGGTTGCAAGCACGTGGTCCCTGTTGTGGCGCTTTCGGTCCCTCCCCAGAACTTAGCCTTTTTTCAATGTTATCGTCTCTTGGGTTGGTTTCTGCTTCTCTTCCTAGAAAGTCAGGTCCTTCGTTTCCACCTTGGCGCTTTCTCCACCCACCAGTACTCGGGGTTTTAGGGCGGATGGTTTGCTTTTATCAGGGACTCGGGGCCGTGGAAGGTGTCTCTGCGTTTGGTTGTCCTGCAGCAGCTTTTACCAACCGTGGATACCGTGATAGCTTACGCTCCTTACACTTCTCTTCTACCTTTCTTGTCATGCTGGCAGCAGTGTGACTCTGGTCTCTTTGTGCTGCCCGGCAACACAAACCTCAGGCAAAGTGTCCTTTAATCGCACCCCCATGACTCATTTCCCGACCCAGCCAAGCCAGATCTCTTGATGAAGGTTTTCAAGGACACGAACCAGCAGCTGTCAGGCTCTGGATTTGCGTATCAAAATAAACTGCTGCTTGATCAGGAAATCAACGACCTCCACCTTCTCCTCTGTTTCCTCTTCGTTTGGCCAAAATCGTAAATGGAGATAGATATAGGTTACTTTTGAGCAGAAATCCTCCAGCTTTAATCAACACGTCTTAATTGCTCGCCTATTAAGTGACAGGCAAAATGGGTAGAAAGATTGTGTGTGTTTGTATACCCAATGAAATTATAAGGTTGTATATATGGGTTTATATGTATATACATATATGTGTATATATGTGTGTGTATATATATCCTTGCAACCTCATTGGGTATGTAAGACACAAAAAGGTAACAAACCAGGCAGAACTTACTGTACATTAAAAAAAAATTTTTTTTTCATGCGATGACCTCCTGGGTTCTCACTACGCTTCCGTTTTATCTTATCTCCTCCTATAATTTCTGAAGTTGTAAACCCAACAAAAATAAGAATGAACCCAATATATGAGGACGCATTAGACTAAAGGACCAGAGATCACCGAGTTGTTTATTAGTCACAGGATAGATATCTGAGGCACTTCCTCCAGGCCAACCCGGGGTTCATTGCTCAGTCTTCCCCAGGACAGTCTCTCTGGGAGTTGCCCTTTCCTCGGGCTCAGTCGCTCCACTCCTCGCCTTTCCAGTTCCGCCCTCTGGGCCCCCGGCTCCCCTCCACCCATCTCCTCGGTTTCCACTCCAGCACCCCCCGGGGGGCGGCACCTGGCGGGCACCCCACCCTCCTCTCCGCCTGCCCCGCCTCCCAGCCACCGGCCGGCTTGGGCGGCGCAGGCGCAGGCTGATGGCCGCGAGGCCGAGGGCGACCAAAGCGAGCGCAGCCTCCACCGCCAGCAGCTGCTACTTCGCGGGGCTGGTCGGCGGCGAGCCGGACCGCGCCGGGCGGAGGCCCCGCGGCTCGCGCGTGGCCATGGGCTCGAGCTGGAGCAGCGAGGAGGAGCGGCAGCCGCTGCTGGGGCCCGGACTTGGGCCTAGGCCAGGGGCTGCCTGGAGAAGCCGGGAGGCGGCGGCGGCGGCGGCCGCGGTGCTGCCGGCGGCGGCCCCGGGCCCCGGGCGGGTGTACGGGCGCCGCTGGCTGGTGCTGCTGCTCTTCTCGCTGCTCGCCTTCGCGCAGGGCCTGGTCTGGAATACCTGGGGCCCCATCCAGAACTCGGCGCGCCAGGCCTACGGCTTCTCCAGCTGGGACATCGCGCTGCTGGTGCTGTGGGGGCCCATAGGCTTCCTGCCCTGCTTCGCGTTCATGTGGCTCATGGACAAGAGAGGTAAGGGGGTCGCGGGAGCGCCGGCCGACGCCGTCCCTCCTGGAGGAGCCCGGAGCCCGCCGGTCTCCAGGCCCGCGGGCCGCCTCCCTCCCTCTGCTTTTAGGGGTTGTGTGAGGTGACGAAGTGCTGCTGGCATCGCATTCCTGCCAAGAGCCCTCCGTCCCTGAAGGGACAAATATGAGAAGCTTCTTTGCAAATATGTATGTTTTTATCACGGCTGTCCATTATGGGACATCAGGGACTACACGATCTCTAAATGCTCGTGTTTGCATACCGTGGACATCAGAGCATCCCCACGCATGTGTTATGTATGTTTGTTCCCCCTGACGGAATTGACGGATGCTTTAACTTCAAAGGGCTTTGGGAATGTTGAGGGTGAAAGGTCAGAAAATAGACTGATGATGCCTAGGTGTAAGGAAATGAGTTGGCTTTGCATAATAGATGACTCCAACCCAGGAAGAGCTGTTGGGAAACTCAGATCTGACGCTTTGGGGAAGGTGGTGCACATGTGACTTGGTTTCCTCAGTTGAGATTTAGGACTCTCAGATAAAGCTGGTGGATGAGTGGAGTCTCTCACAGAGGGATGCTGTGGACAGACTGTACAAACGATTGCTACTGTGATTCTGTGAGGAAAGGAAATCAGGACTGAGCGATAAGTCATTGAATTATACACATAATCAGTATCAGCAAATTGGTAGTGATAGGCTGCCTTCAAGAAGCTGTTGGGGAAGATTTTAGATTCGTTAGTTGGATAATGTTTGGGAACTACTTTATTTTTGTGTTGGCCTAACCTTTCATAAGTTTTGTTGAAATGAGTTTTTTAGTTAGATTCAGAAACTGGGGGTAAGTACGAATTGTCTGACATATTAAAAACAAAAAAATCACTCAGCAACAGTATAGAACAGAGTAGAACTGCCCCACAGGATTTCCAAGGATGTAGATCTTTATAGAAGTAGACTGCAGCATCTTTCTTTCACAGAGCAGCTGGTGGGTTCAAACAGCCGTCCTTTAGGTTTGCAAGTGTCATTGATTGAATTGTGTCTCCCAAAAATATCTGTCAACTTGGCTAGGTGATGATTCTCAGTGTTGTATGTTTGTCTGCCATTTTGTCATCTCGTGTGATTTCCTTATGTGCTGTAAATCCTATCACTATGATGTAATGAGCTGGATTAGTGGCAGTTATATTGATGAGGTCTACATGATTAGATAGTGTTCTGTTATAGCAGCACTAGATGACCAAGACAGAATTTGGTACTGGGAGCGGGGTGCTGCTCTAACAGATACCGAAAATATGGAAGCAGTTTCAACCTGTGAATGGATAGAGGACTGGCAGCGGCAGAGAGGTGGCAGCAGCAGAGAGGTGGCAGCGACAGAGAACCAGCAGCAGCAGAACCAGGAGACCTGTGCCAGACGGTGCTGCTGGAGCTGACCCATGGAGCGAGAGAGCTGAGTCCCTGTGTGCAGGAGGCTTCCTCCTGGTGAAGTTGGATACCTTTGGGCACATATTGGTGGAGCTAGGCTTGCAGACCCATGGAGCAAGAGAGCTGAGTGCCTTCCAGCTAAAGTTTGCTGGCGGAGTGGGATGCCTCCAGGCACTTAACGGAGCTACAGAGCTTTGGAACACTTGCCCCAGCAGGACAGATGGGGGTGTAAGGCCGGAGGGCTGAGAGGCCAAGGAACCAGGAAGCAGAAGCTGAAGAGACAAGGAACACAAAAGCCCAGCTGCTTCAGTCTCAGAAGGTATGGCCTGGACCTCTGGCATTTCAAAGGGTGGAGCCATGGCCTCTGGTATTTCTAAGGGTGGAGTCACCACTCAAATGGACTAGGAGAATGGGGCTGCCTAAAGCTGAGGGGGCAGAGTTGCTGTCCCGGTGGGCCTGGAAGGTAGGTCTGAAGCCCAGGGCCGAGGGCCCTCCAGTCAGAATCCGGAGAGTGTGGCCAATACCTAGAGTCTAGAGGGCAGGGCCATTGTGTAAATAGTCTCAGAGAACAGAGGATTATTTTCGAAGCTTTGACTGGTAATATAATATGTTCTGTTGATGCACTTGGTGCCTAGTATGCCTTTTTCCCCTCTAATTTCTCCCATTTGGAATGGAAATGTCTAGCTTATACCTGCTTGTTGCACCATTGTACCTTTGGAAGCAGATAACTTGTATTCTAGATTTCACAGATGAAGAATTTTTGGATTTTGGATTTGGAGTTGACTTAAGACTTTTGCTACGCTGTGATGGGGTGAATATGTTTTACATGTGGCAAGGACATGAATTTTGGGGGGTCAAAGGGTAGAACGTCACGGCGTGAATTGTGTCCCCCCAAAATATCTGTCAACTTGGCTAGGTCATGGTTCCCAGTATTGTATGATTGTCATCTGATATGATTTCCCTGTGTTGTAAATGCTATCACTATGATGTAATGAGATGGATTAGTGGCAGTTCTATCCATGAGATCTACATGGTTAGATAGTGTTCTGTTATAGCAACACTAGATGACTAAGATAGCAGGTGACCATTTGTCTACTGGGCCGTGAAGGTTCCCTGTCTTACACATCACACTCAGATATTTGTTCTTGAGAGAAGAGAATAGTAGAGACTATTTGTTAGTAGCTGGGCTCTCTTCTTTCTCAACAAGTTTTGCATAGTAACCCATATGGAAAAGACTGAAGAATTGTTGGTGCTTAAGTTCGCTAATGACTAACAGTATATGTAATTGCCAAAAAAGGGGGAGGGGGAAGTTTTAGGGATAGAAGCATAGTATCCAAAACCAAAAAAGAAAGAGTTTGATATGTTCTACATTGGTGTTTAGTTCTGATTATTAATTTTAAGAAGGCCATTGGCAAACTGGAGTACTTTAAAAGTTGTGTGACAAGAACGTTAAAGGGTATAAAAATCACGACATGTAAGATGAAAATGGGTGTGTCAAGCTTCATACGGAAACTTGAGACAGAATGTAAAATGTGTGGCAACCAAGCAAAAGAGGAATTAGACCTAATGTATGTAGTTCTAGAAGGAAGAACTTAACTGAGTGAAGTTGCAAACCATTGTAACTTGAAGCAATACAAGGGAGAACCTTCTAACAATTAAAGGCATCTAGCCCTGGAAGGATGTGTCATGACAGGTGTAGAGCTTCTAGGTAGAGCAAGTACTATGCAGAGAATGTGTGCTAGATAAGCATAGTTCTACTCCGGCACACCTGGGATTGCCATGAGCCAAGTCAACGCAATGGCAGCTGGTAGTGGTGACGGTGGTTGTGGTGGTAGTGTGCTAAATGCTGAAGAACGGCTTCTTGGACTGAGTGGAGGTTTTGTTTGCTTGGGTTTTCTTGTTTGTTTGTTTTATTTTAAACTAAATTATAGGCTTTACTGTCTTACCCTTCACCAAAGTTCTAAAATACTCCACTGGTCTCACCTTTTTTGGGAGCAAGGGAGAATAAGAAAACCAAAGACACAACGGAAAGATTAGTCCAGAAGACTAATGGATGACAACTACCACAGCCTCTACCAGACTGAGTTCCAGCACAATTAAATGGTGCCTGGCTACCAGTACTGACTGCTTTGACAGGGATCACAATAGAGGGTCGCTGACGGAACTGGAGAAAAATGTAGATCAAAATTCTAACTCACGAAAAAAAGACCAGACTTACTGGCCTGAGAGAAACTGGAGAAACCCTGAGAGTATGGCCCCTGGACAGCCTTTTAGCTCAGAAATGAAGTCACTGCTTAGTTTACCCTTCAGCCAAAGATTAGGCAGGCCCATACACCAAAACAAGACCAAAGGGCACACCAACCCAGGGACAAGGACTAGAAAGCAGGAGGGGTCAGGAAAGCTTGTAATAGGGAACCCAGGGAGAGTATTGACATATCATGGGGTTGGTAACCAATATCACAAAACAATATGTGTACTAATTGTTTAATGAGAAGCTAGTTTGTTCTGTAAACCTTCATCTAAAGTACAATAATAAAAATAAATAAATTATAGACTTTATTCAGATTTTACTAATTTTTCCGTTAATGTCTGTTTTCTCCTTTAGGATTCAGTCTAGGAATAATAAATAATCCTGTATTTAGTTGTTATTTCTCCTTAAAAAAAAGAAAAAAAAAATTTCTCCTTAGTCTCCTCCAATTTGTGATAGTTCATAGTCATTCTTTACAAGGTTGGCTAAATGTAGGAGAAAATGCTACTTTGTAGTTTCTTTTTACTTATCTTTTTATCAGGAGCATTTTTCAATATAGTTACCTAAGTTTAGTCAACCTTGTTATGGTAGAAAAAATGTTTGTTTTCTGCCCTTGTAATTAGGATTGCATCTACTATACATGACCAGATAAATTATGGATTAGATACTGTAGGAGTTCTTGAATAGTTCTTGGTAAGAGCTCAAAGGCTGGTAACCAAGAGGTCAGCAGTTCTAATCCACCAGCCGTTCCTGGGAAACCCTATGGGGCAGTTCTACTCTGTCCTATAGGGTCTCTGTGAGTTGGAATCTACTCAACGGCAATGGGCTTGGTTTATACGTTTGTCACTCAACAGTGAATTCAATGTTATATTCTCTACTGGTTGAAGCAATAAAAAATGAATTAAAAAGTCCTCTCTTTTAAGAAGGAATTTTCCTTTTTGGTAGAGGGCCCATCCCGTTGAAGGAGAAAGGTAATACAGTTCCCTATGTTGGCTCTCCTGCTGCAGGTGTCCTGTCTGCACACATACAAAGCAAGTTCTCAGCATTCCTGGGTGTGTCTTGGTTCCTGAAGTATAGGTAGTGGTCTGGCCTTCCAGCTGCCATAGGTCCTACCTAGTTTAATGTAGAAGACTGCCTAAGAAAAGTTTTGCACCTCCCTGCCCCTTTTTATTTACCAGCAAAGGAAACAGAAAAGAATCAACTAGGGAGATGGTAGGAGAACCAAAGGGAGTGTGCCCTAGAAACCAAGTAAAGAAAGTTTCAAGAAGGAGATAGCAACCAGTTGTGTGCTAGGACTAGAAATACAGCCCTCACAGAGCCTGCATTCTAGTGAGAATATCCAGACAACAAACAATACAATTAAATATTTCGTTTGTCAAATGGTGATAAATGTTTCGGAGAAAAATAAGGCAGGGTAAGGGAGATAGGGAATGCGGATGAAGGGTATTCTATTTTATATAGAGTGTCAGGGGAGGCCTCCCTGGTAAGGTGTGTTTGAGCGAAGACCTGAAGGAAAAAAGAAGTCTGAACATGTCATTTCTGGGCAAGACTATTTTGGACAAAGTGAATGGCAAGGACAAAGGTCCTAAACTTGTTTGGCACATCCAAGAAAGCAGCAGTAAGTCTTGTGTGACTGGGGTAAAACCAGTGAAGAAGTCATTGGTACGTGATGAGGACAGAGAGGTAGTGGGAGACCAGATCATGTAGACCATTGTAAGGAGATTGGCTATGACTATTGTTGTTTTGAGAGTAAGACTCGAGGCAGGGAGACCAGTGAGGAGGCTAGTGAAATAACCCAGATGAGAGCTGATGTTGCTTCCAGCCAGAGTGATAATAGTGGAGGATTTGAGAAGTACTTAACCAAAAACCCGAAGCTGTTGCCACCAAGCCTATTCCAACTCTTAGCGACCATGTAGGATAGAGTAGAATTTGCCCCATAGGGTTTCCAGAGCTTTAAATCTTTATGGAAGCAGGCTGCCACATCTTTCTCCCACGAAGCAGCTGGTGGGTTCCAACCACGGACCTTTTGGTTTGCAGCTAAGCACTTAACCACTGTGTCACCAAGGCTCCTCTGAGAATGGTTAGATTCCAGATGGATTTGGAAAGTAGACCAACCAGTATTTGTTGATGGATTGAATGTGAACTGTGAAAGGGGAGTCTAAGATGTCTCTCAACTTTTTGGCATGAGTAATTTGGAAAATAGATGTGGAAGATTGTGGACAGAGCAATTTGGGGGCAGATGGCACGAAGATCAGGAGTTTGAAAGCCTATTAGACATCCAAGTAGACTGGTTAAATTGTCAGTTGGAAATACAAATACAGAGTTCAGGAGTGAGCCAGAGAGGACTTGAGCTATCAATTTGGGAGTTGTTAGCCTTTAAATGGTATTTAAATGGGACTGGATGAGATCAGCTTTGTGACTCCTGAAGAGATCAGAGGACTGAGCCCTGGGGCACTCCAACATTTAGACTTTGGGGAGATAAGGAAGAGCTAGCTAATGACTGAGCGTAGAGCCTTGGATTTAGCAACAATATTTTCTGTGTTTTTTTTAAGAACAGTTTTAGTGGAGTGGTAGGAATGATCTCAAAACAAAATGCAAGGAGAAGAATTGGAGACAGTGAGCATATATGTTCCTTCCAGAAATTCTGCCGTGGGGCAGCAGAGAAATGGGATAACAGCCAGAGGGAATGTGGGGTTGAAAAGGTTTTTGTTTTAAATAAGAGATATTAAAGTATATCTCCGTAATGCTGTATCTTAATGGATCCAGTACCAAGCGACTTGCCGGCAAGTCGATTCCAACTGATAGCGACCCTATAGGACAGAGTAGAACCACCCCATCGGGTTTCCAAGGCTGTAAATCTTTACAGAAGCAGACTGCCACATCTTTCTCCCATGGAGTGGCTGGTGGGTTCAAACTACCGACCTTTTGGTTAGCAAGCAAGCACTTAACCACTGTGCCACCAGGGCTCCTTCATGATCTAGTAGATAGGGAGAAGTTGATGATGCTGGAAGGAGAGGAAAAAACTGCTGTAGCCATGCCCTTGAGTAAGCAAATGGGATGGGATAGAGAGGTTGGCCTTAGAAGCGTTCACAGTTAATTCTTCAATAGCTGCAGCTGCAGACAGTGAGTGGCGGGAGCTTGTAGAAGTCATCTTTGTTTGTATTTCTCAGACAATAGGGAGCAAAATTATCATCTAATGAGTGAGGATAAAACCAGACTAAGCCCGTTGCTGTCTAGTTGATTTCGATTCACAGCAAACAGAGTAGAACTGAGTTCCATAGGGTTTTCTTGGCTGTAATCTTTATGGAAGCAAATTGGCAGGCCTTTCTTTCACGGTGCCATTGAGTGGGTTTGAACTGCCAACCTTTCAGTTAGTAGTCTCATGCAAACCATTTGTGCCACCAAGGGACCTGCTCGTTGCTGATGTTGTTGTTGTAGTTGTGTGCCGTCAAGTCGGCACCAACTCATAGCAATCCTATAGGACAGAGTGGAACTGCCCCATAGGGTTTCCGAGGAGCGGCCAGTGGATTCTAACTGCCAGACTTTTCGTTAGCAGCTGAGCTCATAACCACTACGCCACCAGGGCTCCTAGTTGCTAATAAAAAAATAGGTCCCCAGAAAAGGGCATTATCTCATTCATCGAAAGGAAGCTTCCCCCAGTATCTAGGTGCCATGTTTGAATAGAATTTATTTTTATTTCCAGTCATGTTGGTTCTTCCAAAATTGTTCTAATAATACCTTTCATCGGATGGTTTTTGCCCTCACACCCTAGCACTGTAATCATTTAGGGCCTATTTGTACGAAGGTCTTAGATGTCTCATAAGCCTATATTCCTGAAATCTTTATACATCTCTTCTACAAGGTCAGTTGATATCTCTTTGGTTACCTGGAATTTTAAAGTCATGCCTTGTCAAGATTTGGACGAGATGAAGAAAGCATTTTATTCCAGGTTGGGCATCAATGGAACGGAAACCCTGGTGGTGTAGTGGTTAAGTACTACAGCTGCTAACCCAGGGTCAGCAGTTCAAATCTACCAGCCGCTCCTTGGAAACCCTATGGGGCAGTTCTACTCTGTCCTATAGGGTCGCTATAAGTCAGAATCGAACAGATTAAGCAACACTTAGAAACAGTTAAAAATAAGTAACAAAGCCACCAGACTGTACCTGTGAGACTGCTTTAATAAGCAGCTTGTCACAAATTCTTCAATTTTAAGTGTTCGTATTAGTTCTTACATCGTCATATATTTGATAAAAAGCATAATTGAGTAGAAAAGTATGCTAATCTTCAGCTGAAGGAGTCGGACGCCTGGTTATTTCCACCACATGGCCATAAATAAGGCGCCATTTCGCACTCGCTGGCTGTTTTACCTTAATTGCGAGCAAAATATTTAGGAAAAAAAAATCACATAACCCAAAAACCCAGTGAATAGCTTATAAAATTTTATTAAATATTTCATAGGACACCCCGTATAACCTTTCGAAGGCAGCGTTTTGCAATTTTAGGATATTTCTGACCATGTATGTACTTTTTATTAATTACAGCCTGTTTCCTATGGCTATAATGTGGTTTAAAAATCTGTGTTCTGTTAGTAGAGAAGTTAAATGAGCAGTTTGTATGCATTACTTGTTACCGAGGAGCACAATTTTCCATAGTATTCCTTCTACCAAATTGTACTAACTGTATTCAGAGTATATAAGAATATTACGAAGATAACACAGTTCATATCACAAATTATCCTCAATGTGGCATGCGAGTAACTGATCTGGGTCCAAGTTTATTTTCCTTGCTATGTTTAATCTGCATAATTACAGTCTTGTTGACTTTCAATTTCCTTCAAGCAGATAAGCCCTTTGAAAACCAAACGTAGTCATTTCTCCCTGCCCAAAAAAGAAAAAAAAAGGATTTTAAAAAGAGAAAAACTTGCATCAGTTTAAGGCTATTTTCTGTTTGATACGGCTTCAAGGAGCTGTTAGGTACGGGAAAAATTTGAACAAATGTGGTTACTTTTGCTTCTCCTACCTAGTATGAGCCACTTGTGTGATGCGCCTGCTGCCAACAGTAAGGTGTTACTAGCTGTATTAACAGAAGGGTAGCATGCTAACAGTAGGAAGACATCGTCTCATCATATTACTTTGGCCATAGCTAAAATATTGTGCGTATTTTTGGTTACCTTATTTTTTATAGAAGAATACTTATAAATTGTAACGTATCTAAGGGTAGAAAAGGACCTGTATATTGTGTCATGAAAGGAATAGTTCAAAGCACTTGGAATGTTTTTCCCATGTAACTCCAGAGGAAAGAGCTTGAAGCAATAGGAAAGCAAATTTAAGTCAACATAAAAACCAAAACCACACCAAACCCACCGCTGTCAAGTTGATTCCAACTTATAGCTACGCCATCGAGTTTCCAAGGCTGTAAACCTCTACAGAAGCAGACTGACACATCTTTCTCTCGCCAACATAAAGAAAAAAATTTCTAAAAATAAGAGCTGCCCAGCAATGCAATGGTTACCTCATGAACTAGGAAAATCTCACTTACTGAAATTATTCAAATAAAGGTTGGGTATAAAATGCTTCACTGATCCTGTGTTTCGGAAGAAATACAATGAATGAGATCTGGACCCACGGGATATAGGAGACAGTGAGAAAACACACACATAAACGCAAACATGTACACACATATACCAGGAGTAGCAAGTATGCACTAAAGCTGAAGGATATAAACAATGCAAAGAAGAAATTACTAACCTTTGTACATCTGAGGACTTCATCAACAAAGTGAATACGCAATGTACAGATTGGGAGAAAGTTTTTGGAAACATATATTGAATAAAATTTTAGTATCTAGAATATATAAAGAACTCCTACAACTTACAATAAAAAGACAAGCAATTCAATCAAAAAATGGACACAGAACTTGAATAGATATTTCACCAAAGAAGTATACAGTTGGCCAACAGGCACATGAAAATATGCTTAACGTCATTAGTCACTAGGGGATATGTATACACATGTATGTGTGTGTGTATATATATATATGTAATTTTAAAAAGTATGTAAAAAAACAAAAAACCCACTGTCGTTGAGTCGATTGCAACTCATACAACTCGATAGTGTTTCAAGGCTGTAAATCTCTTCGGAAGCAGACTGCCACATCTTTCTCCCATGGAGCCTCTGGGGATTTTGAACGGCTGACCTTCTGGTTAGCAGTCAAGCGCTTTAACCACTGCACCACCAGGGCTCTCTCTCTCTATATATATCCATCCACAATAAAAAAAAAAGTTATTGGAAGATGTCAATGTGGAATGGATTCATTGTGGAATATAATCAATTTATTTGTTGAAGATAAGGGAAGAGTTGTCAGTTGGGGACGGGATGTGTAAGGGAGCTACCCCAGATGTGGGAGGACTGGAATGAACACATGGATATGGGGACAGCTCATGCAGGCACTTTAGTGAGACAAAGGCAGGTGAGGTAGATGGAATAGGGAAGACCCCCACATCAGAGGCTAAGTCTTCATCCAGTGCTGCAGAGCTGGGAATGGGGCACAGTGAGTATGTTCCAAGACTTCAGTGAATCGTGGTAATCAGGATGGAATGCGAAGCACTGGTTGGAAAACAAGAGTTCAGCATTTTATTAAAAGAGACAAAGGATTAAAGAAGTGATATCATATCTCTAACCTAAAAAAAAAAAACCAAACCTGTTGCCATCAAGTCGATTCCAACACATAGTGACTCTGTAGGTCAGAGCAGAACTGCCCTGTAGAGTTTCCAAGGAACGCCTGGTGGATTTGAACTGCTGACCTTTTGGTTAACAGCCGTAGCACTTAACCACTGTGCCACCAGGGTTTCCATCTCCAACCTAGAGAGCTACAAAGATGGTAGTATGCCCAACTGTGCTGGGAAAATCGGAAGTGAAAAATGAGGAGCACCTATATGGGATACAACTTCATAGCCACAGTGGGCCATGTGACTGTGGCCATGTACGTGTACTTTGCAAGAGTGAGAAATACTTGTTTTGGAAACAAACTTCTTTGAGGCTAGAAAGAATTCTGAGAATCACATACGATGAGATAATATTATTTTTCATGGATGAAGAGAGTATTATGGTGGAATGTGCTTTGATTTTTTACAGATATTCTTTTTTTTTGGCCTATTATTCATGTGACTGACCCCTGGCACATATTTTCAAAATAATTGATTTATTTGGGATACAAAGGAAAAAGCTGTCTGATCTACATTGTATTCTGAAGTTCTAAGCCATGCCTTTTTTGTTTGTTTTGTTTCTTTTTAAATAGTGTCATTCTATAAGTTGAAAACTACCAGGTAAATCAAGGAAAGGACCGTGATTATATTTACAATCAGAGAGCTCTAAAGGGCCATTTCCTTTGACCCTACAGCAAGTATCAGCTTGCTCTGATTATAAGATAAAACATGTAATTGGCCAGTTGTCATTTTTTGAGAAAATTTAAGCAATCATCTGTTACCCTAAAATACTTTTTAGGGACAATTTAGAGGTTTTTATTGGCAGTTTACATTTGAAATTAGAATTTTTATATTGGAGATGTAAAACTAGACTTTTAAAATTATTTTCTGTATTTCTTAGGGTTATAGCTATTATTGAAACAAAAGATTGTATTCCTTCATTTTGAAAACTTGGACCTAATAGAAGTTTTCCTTCTTTTCCTTGATGTGATTATTCAAGTTTTCTATTAAAGTTAGAGGCTTTTCACTTTCAGCATATAGGTTTTTTTTTTTTTTTCACCCCCATGTTAGGAGCTATAAAGAAAAGCCATAATACTGGAATATGATATTAGTATTGTTGACTAAAATCCTTATTCTTAACATTGAACTTACTTAGGAAATAGAAAATAATCTGAATATTTTTGTTTTCTTTTAGGTCTTCGGATAACTGTGCTTCTGACATCCTTCCTCATGGTTTTGGGAACTGGTCTAAGATGCATACCTGTATCAGACTTAACACTTAAAAGAAGGTAAATCCTATGAATAACTTCAAAAATGTTTCCCACATTTTTCTTTTTTTATTATGAGTATATTTGTGTTTGGGTAAGGCTTTTAGAGAACGGTTCCGTTTTTAAAGGGATGAATTAAAAAAAAACAAAACCCATTGTCATCGAGTCGATTCTGACTTACGGCAACACTATAGGACAGAGTAGAACTGCCCCATATGGTTTCCAAGGAGTGGCTGGTAGATTTGAACTGCCGACCTTTTGGTTAGCAGCCGAGCTCTTAACCACTGTGGCACAAGGGTCATTTTGAGAGAAGCACTTTTTTTCTCCTACATGATAATTAATTCAGAGGACATTTGTTAGATGTTATATACAAGATACTATAGTAGCTGTTGTAGAAATAAAAAGAGGACAGGTTAATCCTCATGCTATCTAGGACCTGCAATAACTGTGGGAAAATAATAGTATAACATGAGCGAGAATACTATAGTTAATGCCATAAGCCCAAAACCAAACCCATTGTCGCCAAGTCAATTCCAACTCATAACAACCCTATAGGATAGGGTAGAATTTTTCTACTTCATAGGGTTTTCAAGGCCATAACATTACTGAAGCAGACTGCCACACCTTTCTCTCACAGAGTTGCTGGTGGGTTCGAACCACCGACCTTTCGGTTAGCAGCCAAGCACCTTGGCACTGTACCACCAGAGCTCCTTAATTAATGCCATAGAAGAGGTATAAAATTGCCCCAAGACTGAGAGAAGTTTTGGCTGAGGTTATCAGCAAGAAGAGTTCATTCTTGAAGGAACTCATAAATAAACTCGGCATTGAAGGATGAGTAGAATTTTGGTAAGTATAGTTAGGGCAAGAATAGGGTGGGGGAACAGCAGGTGTGAAGGCATGGAAGCAGGTAAGCACAGGCCTTCTCTGGAACAGGCAGGTAGTTTATCATTTGTGCGCAGCAGTATTTCTGCAGCTGGCGTTCATGGGTTTATTCTCAGGGAGTATGAAGTATATGAAGACTTCAAAATTCTGTTTCATTTGGTTATAGTATTCAAAATTATTTTACCAGTAATAATCTGCAATTAAAAGATGCTTTTATTGACCAAGATGTCAATTCTTAAATAGTGTTTTTCAAACTGGAGTCCTTGGATATGACCTTGAGAGTCATTGGGAAATTTTTTTCCTTTAACCAGAACCCTTAAGTTACTCAAGTTTAGAAAACACTGGTCTAGAGTATAAGGCATAAGAATGGGATATAAAGAGATGAGGTTAGAAAAGGGTATCCTGGTTAGGAAGGCTCTTGATACCATCCTGAAGAATTGCATTTTCCTCACGAGACTGTTGAGAGCTACTTAGGTTTTAATCGGAGCAGCAATAGGATCAGACCTGTGTTGGGTAAACTACTAATGTGAGGTATGTAGGGTTGATTACGGTGGTTAGAGACTGCTGGCAGGAGACCAGGAAAGGTGCCATGAGAGCCCAAGTTGGAGTCGTTCTTTTGTTTGTAGTTTCATTTATCAGTTCATTCATTCGACAAAATTTACTGAACTTCTGCTTTGGGCCAAACTCTCTTCTGGGCATTGGGAATACAGCAGACAAAAATCTCTACCTCTTAGAGTTTATATTCCCATCAGGGAGACTGATAATAAACTAGGTAAATAAGTCAACTATATTGTATGTTAGATAGTGATAAGTGCTGTGCAGAAAAAAATAAAATAGGGAAAAAAGGTTTGAAATGTCGGAGGAAGAATGGTGAAATTTCCAAAAGAATGGCCAGGGAAAACCTTACAGAAAAATAAGTTTTTTGAGTAAAGACCTAAAGGAAGTAATGGACGATCAGTAGCTAGGGGACAAGCATTCTGGCAGAGAGAGCAGTGAGTGTAAAGGGCGGAAGGGAGGAGACACCTGGTAGGGAGCCTGGTGTGGCTGGAGCCCAGAGAGTGACTTTCTGGGATGGGTGGTAGAAAATGAGATCAGAGCAGTTAGGGGCAATGGTGGGAGTATAGGACCAGATCCTTGAAGAGCTCGTCAGCTACTATAAGAACTTCAGCTTTTTCCTGAGCTAGGAACTCACTGGAGGTTTGAGCTGAGGAGTGACGTAATCACAGGCTGCTATATTGGGAGCAGATTGACATTGGAGGTCAAAGCTAGACCAGTTTGGAAATTAGAACAATAATTCAGGTGAGTTGATGGCGGTTTGGGCCAAGATGGTGGTGGTGGGGGTGTTCCATGCTGTCGAGACAGTTCTGACTGATACCGACCCTATGCACAACAGAATGAAACACTGCCCAGTCCTGCGCCATCCTCATGATCGTTGTTATGCTTGAGCCCCTTGTTGTAGACACTGTGTCAATCCATGTCATTGAGGGTCTTTC
This sequence comes from Elephas maximus indicus, assembly GCF_024166365.1. Taxonomy (NCBI): domain Eukaryota; kingdom Metazoa; phylum Chordata; class Mammalia; order Proboscidea; family Elephantidae; genus Elephas; species Elephas maximus. The sequence continues at coordinate 13,412,077 of NC_064819.1, forward strand.
TCTTTTTTGCTGACCCTCTACCAAATATGATGTCCTTCTCTAGGGACTGATCCCTTCTGACAACATGTCCAAAGTATGTGACACGTAGTCTCACTATCCTTGTTTTTAAGGAGCATTCTGGCTGTATTTCTTCCACGACAGATTTGTTTGTTCTTTTTGTAGTGCATGCTATATTCAATATTCTTTGCCAATACCATGATTCAAAGATGTCAATTCTTCTTGTCTTCCTTATTCATTGTCCAGCTTTCACATGTATATGAGGCAATTGAAAACACCATAGGTCGGGTCAGGCACACCTTAGTCTTTAAGTTGACATCTTTGCTTTTTAACACTTTAAAGATTTTGCAGCAAATTTGCCCAATGCAATGCATCATTTGATTTCTTAGCTGCTGCAACCATGTGTGGATCCAAGTAAAATGAAATCCTTGACAACTTTAGTCTTTTCTCCATTTATCATGATGTTGCTTGTTGGTCCAGTTGTGAGGATTTTTGTTTTCTTTATGTTGAGGTGTCATCCATACTGAAGGCTGTGGTCTTTGATCTTCATCAGTAAGTGCTTCAAGTCCTCCTCACTTTCAGCAACCAAGGTTGTGTCATCTGTGTAATGCAGGTTGCTAATGAGACTTCCTCCAATCCTGATGCCCCGGTCTTCGTGTCGTCCAGCTTTTCAGATTATTTGCTCAACATGCAGATCGAGTAAATATGGTGAAAGGATACAACCTTGACGCCCACCTTTCCTGACTTGAAACCGTGCGGTATCCTGTTGTTCTGTATGAACAGCTGCCTCTTGATCTATGTACAGGTTCTTCATGAGCACAATTAAGTGTTCTGGGATTACCATTTTTCATAATGTTATCCACAATTTGTTTGGATCCACACAGTCGAACGCCTTTGCGTAGTCAATAAAACACAGGTAAACATCTTTGTGGTGTTCTCTGCTTTTAGCTAGGGTCCATCTGACATCAGAAATGATATCCCTGGTTCCACATCCTCTTCTGAATCCAGTTTAAGGTTAACAGAGCTAGGGAACAGAAGAGGGAGGAGTGGATTTTAGGAACAAGATCTTGACTTCGGTTTGGAACAGAATTTTACAATTTGATATAAATGCCGTTTGTTTTTTAAACGTGCTCTCTTTCTAGAAAATTTAGGCTATAAGTATTTCGTATTTTAAAAGAAAGACAGCAGACTCATATGGGTTACTGTGGAAAACTGGGCATCATTTCCCAACTTCTGTGTTAGATCCTAACAGATGAGTTTCGTTATTGTGTTTGAGGTACTCTCAATATTTCCAACATCCACGTTTCTCTCAGCACACGTTTCAGCATACGCTTAAATTGAACAATACGTTCTTTAAAAATGCCTCTTAATATTTTGTTAGCTTTTCCTCTGTTCAGGGCCACCCATACTACTCCTTCTCTCTTCCCTGATAACCTTTTGTATCCCTTCCAGATATAAACTTCTAGGAATAGCAGAGTTCACTCTCTGTCTCGATGGAGAATTGTTATGAAAAAGAAATAGAACACGTGAAGAAAGGTAAATAAAATGTAGGAGCAATAAAAAAAGGTGTAAAGAGTTCAGAAAGACTGGATCTTTCATTAAAAGAGGGTAGAAATTGAATTTCTCCATCCTCGTGTGTTCACCTGTAAAGAACGGTAAGAGTACCATCCCTTTGAAATAAGACTGCGTTTCGCGTTCACACACTATTCTTCTAAGCAGTTTTTAACAGTGCATGTTGCAGCTATAAAATGAGAATGTCATCGTTGGAAATGCATTTTTTCCTAGCAGGTTTAGCAGATAGTCGCTTTTAAGCTTCAGTCTCTATCCGACACTGAGCAGGAAGGGGTAGAGGCCTTTAATATGCATTTAGCCAGCACGGAAACGATGTAGCAGTCTGTGTTTTGTGCCCCTGTTTCACTTGGACCCTTTCAGGCTTCTGATCCAGCCTTCTGGAATGGTGCCCCTGAACCCCTGAGTTCTGTATCTCGGCTCCCATAAGCAGCTTTCCAACAAGCCCTTTCCTCAGTCAGAGGTCTTCTTACCGCCTCCCTAATGCTGGTCTACCTCTGCCTCATATTAATATTTCTTTTATCCACATAGTGTCGATGAAGATTCAGAAACTGACTTTGTTACTTTTTATTAACCTCATAGATAAGTAAGGAATTTAGAATAATGCATTAAAAAATATTTCTTCTAAAATCTAGAAGCAAATCATACAAAAAAATTATAGATGGCATTTGTTTGTAGCAATGGGTGGCGTTACTCTATAGTGTGAGATGTAGTATTGCATGCCCAGCAAACAATTTAGAAGGTCCTGGAAGGTGGGCTGAGAGTAGTGAGTTGTACCTGCCCTTAAGCATAGGGTATCCGGTGATTCCCGTAACATGTGCCATATCGTCTTTCAATTCACAGTAATTTTCATTAGTGTTAATACTAGATAACATTTCCTAACCTGCAGGAGATAGATAGTATTTTCTAGAAATACACTCCATTCAGAAATGCTTTGCAGCTGGCAAAATTACATTTAAAATGACCGTAACGGTAAATGATTTTGTGACAACTCTTTGGCTATCGAGGGGGAAAAAATGAAGAAAAAGAAGTTCTATCTCTGTTTTACTACTTAAGCAGTTTCAGTGGGATCAAAGATTTAAATGTAAAAAATGAACCTTAAAAATGTTAGGAAAAAATTAGATCATTTTTAATATTCTTAGAGTGGAGAAATCTTTCCAACTAAGATACAAACCTCAGAAGCCATCGTAAAAACATCAATAAACATGAATACATAAAAATTTAAAACATCTGCATGTTCTAATATACCATAAAGCAAACTCAAAAGGTAAATGAAGAACTGGGAAATATTTGCAACAATGAGACAAACAGGTAATTTCTTAGTTTAAAAGATTTCTTTCAAATCAGTAAGAAAGACAATGGTAAAACGGGCCATAGAAACAAGCAAGCAATTTCAGAAATTGAAATGAAAGTGATATAAACTTAAGAAAAGATGCTCAATTTTCCATCATAATTAAAGAAATGAAAATTAAAACAGCTATTAGCTATCTCAGGGAGCCCCGGCGGCGCAGTGGTTAAAGTGATCGACTGCCAACTGAAAGGTCAGCAGTTCAAAACCACCAGCAGCTCCGCAAGAGAAAGATGTGACAGTCTGCTTCTGTAGAGATTTATAGCTTTTGAAACCCTGTGGGGTTGTTATGAGTTGGAATCGATTCTATGACAGTGGGTTTGGGGTTTGGCTTATTAGCTATCTCTGTTTATTGGCAAAGATGAAAACGTATAATAATATGCTGTGTTGCCTGAGGTATAGGGAAAGTCACGCACTGCTGAGATGTGAGTAGTTTGTGGCATCCTATTTGGAGTAAAGTTTGCAATATTTATCAAATTGAAAATACACGTGTCCTCTGATCCAGTCTTTGCACTAGAAGTTTAGCCCATGTATATACCTCTCCTAGTTCTCAAGGACAGCCATGTTTATGCAGCATTGCTTGTGATAGCAGAAGGCTGGATGCACCCCAAAGCCCCTCAAGAGAGGACTGGTGGTACAGTATGTAGTTGAATAGTATGCCGTTGGGAAAAGGAAGCAAAAATCCTTTAAGTGCTGATATGGAAATATCTCTGAGATACGTTGTTCAGTAGCACATAGTGTTTAAAATGTTTCTGTTGGTGTAAACAATTAATGCACTCAACTGCTAACTATAAGGTCTGTGGTTCGAGTCCACCCAGAGGCACCTCAGAAGAAAGTCCTGATGACCTGCTTCCGGAAAACCAGCCATTGAAAACCTCGTGGACACAGTTCTGCTCTGACACACGTGGAGTCACCGTGAGTCAGAATCGGCTCGATGGGAACTGCACTGGAACGGATTTAGGAAAAAGCAAGAGGGATAAACAATGTCAGTATTTGGCAGGGACTATTTCTGGAAGAAACCACGTTACCATTGGTTAGGAGCCTGAGGAACTGCAGCATGGGATGGGAATAAGATTTACTTTTTATTTTATATATTTTCCTACTTTGGGACTTGTTTTTATTTTTATTTTTTTTTACTATGTGTGTCTTAGGCTGGGCTCTCTAGAGGAACAAAACTAGGAAAGAGTATATATAAACATATAGAGAAAAATTTATTTCAGAGAAATGGTTCACACAATTATGGAGGCTGACAAGTCCCAAATCTGTGGGTCAGACGTCAGGCTAGAGGCTTCTCCTGATTCACGTAGTTACAGGGGCTGACCAACCCCAAATCTTCAGGGCAGGTGGCAGGCTGCCTGGCTCACAGGGTTGTGGGAGCTGACGAATCCAAAAACTGCAGATCAGGCAGCAGGCTGAAGGCTTCTCACGTCCCAAGAACCAGACGTCAGAGGATAGCGAGGCGAATGCAGGATTGGAAAGAGAGAGAGTGAACTTTGCCAGAACATCCGTATATATTGGATGCAAGCCACATTCCCAAGGAAACTCCTCTTCCAACTGATTGACTGCTCACACCAGATCACAAAATGGAGGGTGATTTTGTGATCTGGTGTGAGCAGATCAAATGTCTGCCAAACCGTGGAGAATCATGGCCTAGCCAAGTTGACACGTAACATTAACTATTAGAGTCCACCCGTTGGCACCTGTACACATCTCCTTATACCATACAGAATCCTAAATAAAGACAGTTATAAAGCCATACTTGCACCTAACTTAATACTACCTGCTTATTAAAAATACAAATTCCTGGTCCCACCTCAGTTCTACTGAACTAGGCTTTGGGGTGAACCCCCAGAATTAAAATTTTAATGAGCTCCTTTATTAAATCTTATGCTCATTTAAGTTTGGGAACTACTGTTCTAGGTACTTAGCATCCTCACTTTAAATAGTAATGGATTAAGCAGCTTGCACTATACCTACCTGTCTTACAGCGTGATCATATATTTAACGTTTCATTTTGAAGCAGATTAAGGTTTAACCTTATTTAATAATTGTACTTGTCCTGGCTTGGCTCTTAAAACTCCAGGGCTTGGGTTTCATGACTGTATTGCTGGATAGTGGTCATGTGGGGTTCAGATAGGAAAGGCTGGTAGGAGAAATTGTCTCCACCTGGTCCTCCAGGGTACCCAAGTTCCTTCTCCGTTGTTGCTCCATCATCCCTTGGGGTGATATCCTTGACCATGTGATTGAAGCTGTCTCATTATCATGTTTCCATCCTGGTCCACTGGAAAAGGAAGGAGGATGTTCTAGACAAATGGCTATACCTTTAAGATGATGTTTCAAAGGTTGTATATATCATTTCCACTCACATCCCATCAGTACAAACTTAGTCACCTGGCCACACCTACCTGCAAGAGAGATTGGGAACTGTAGCTTAGCAGCCATGTACCCAGTTAAAATGCAAGAATGCAGCAGGCGGAGCCAACATGGCACTATAGACAGAAGCACAATGCTGTCTCTCCTCACTAAAGACCTGAAAAACTAAGTAAAACAGAGGCAGGTGTCAATCCTGAAACCCTAAGCATCAAATGAAGAGATAAAGAACTCAGCCAAGCACTGAATGGAATAAGAAATTGACAGAGAGCAGAGAGTGAGGAAAGATAGGAGCGGAGGTCACCTATTCACCATCTTGGACGCCTTTCGGAGATTGGCGGGCAGGGAGTATGGGAAAGCAGCTTCACGGAGCTCCCAGCAGGAGACAGAGCACCCGGTAACCAGCCATACACTTGCCCACCCCCATCCTTCTTCCCCCTGCTCAGCATCCACCACTTCCCAGCAGGCTGAGGTTGCTTGACTGGCCAGAAGGCATCGACTTTGTGCCGCTTTGATTTGCCCCATCCGCACAGGCCGGCTCCTTCAGTGCCATTTCATTGTTGCTGGTGTTGTTTTTTTTGGCTACTTCTGGTATCTTCCCTGACTCTCTCCTCGTACTCCTTTCTCTCAAACATCTGGCTCCGTGTGCCATCTTTGCTTCTTCTTGACAGCCTATGAAGCACTGCTAGGTTGGGGATCTGCTTCCCTGGTCCGCACCACCACGTTGGTGAGATCGCCAGGGTCTTCTTTTTTTTTTTTTCTTTAGTTTGCTTGTTTTCTTTTTCTTTTCATGGCTTGAGAGCCCCTTCTAGCTGGGCTGTACTGCACAGCTTGGGAGCCACTTCCCCGGTCTCCGCAGCCGTGTTGGTGGGATTCCCTGGGGGATTTCTTTCTTTTTTTCCTTTTTGTCTTTCATCATTTAGCAGATTCTCATCTCTCTCTCCTTACCTTTTTCTCCTGTCTCCTGAATACCTGACACTGTGTGCCATCTCTGCCCGTTTTAGCCAGGCTGCACCGCACAGGTTGGGAGCTGCTATCTTGGTCTGTGCAGCCACGCCTCTGAGATCCCTCGGGGCTTTTCTTTTTTTTCCTTTCTACTTTTTATTACTTTTTTTCTTTTCGTCTTTCCCCATTTCGCGGTTTCTCATCTCTCTACTTACTTTCGTTTCCTGTCTCCTGAATACCTGGCACCGTGTGCCATCTCTGCCCTTTCTAGCCAGACTGTACTGCATGGCTTGGGAGCCACTTCCCCGGTCTTTGCACCTGAGCCAGTGGGATCCCTGGGGGCCGTTGTTTTCTTTTTTTAAAACTTAGTATTTCTGTTCTCTTTTCCTTTTTTTTTTTCTTCATTTCTCAGTTCCTCATCTCTCTCTGCTTTCCCTCTTTTCCTGTCTCCTGAATACCTGGCACTGTGTGCCATCTCTGCCCCTTCTAGATGGGTTGTGCCCCGAGACATGCGAGCCACTTCCGCAGTGGCTGGTGGGATCCCTAGGGGGCATTTCATTTTCTTTTCTAATTTGTATTTATTTCTCTTTTCCTTTTTGTTTTTCTTCACTTCTTGGTTTCTCGACTCTCCACTCCAGGTTCCCTCAGCACATTTTTTGTTTGTTTTTTGACTCCTGTTTCTCTTTCCTCACTCTCTTCTTTCCCATACCCATCTTACCTCCACAAATCACAACCTCCCCCCTCCCTCCTGCCTACTTGCACTGTGCACTGAACATCACACCCCCTAGCAGCACAGACATGGCCTGCCAGAACCTGCCCTGCACCGACCACCAGCCCACCCTATTGGTCCCAGTATATGCCACAAACAACCCATCCCAGCTCCTCCCCTTCAGCTGGACCTGCCCTCCTGCACCAAAGCTGAGTGACTGGCCCTGCCCATTGGACAAGGAGTGAAAAGTACTGTGCCCAAAGACAAGCAAACAACAAAGAACACATAGCCCACCTGCTCAGACATAACCAAATAAAACAAAAGAGCACAATAAAACAAACAAACCTATAATCAATAAATGAAGAATGTCCTGAAGACAGCAGACAATATCAAAATGTATTTAAAAAAAAAAAAGACAGGATGGCTCCAGTAGGCATCCAAAATAAAACACTAGGTGTCTTTCCAGTAGAAGAAAAGGCCCTAGAACTACCTGATGGGGAATTCAAACCTCTAATATTCAGAGCTATCCAAGAGTTGAAGCAAAAGGCAGACAAAAATGAGGAAAAAATAGACAAATTCAAGGAAGAAGCAGACAAATTCATGGAAAATACAGACCAAAAAATAGAATAATTCAAGAAAATAATGCAGGAACAAAATGTCAAATTCACAACTAGAAATCATACAAAAACAACAGTTAGAAATCCAAAAGATAAACAACAAGATTTCAGAAATGGACAGTGTCACAGAAGGTCTGAGGAGCAGGGTTGAAACAGTGGAAGACAGGATCAGCGAAACTGAAGAAAAATATTGGATACAAGTTTGTTTAAGGAAAAATCAGAAAAAAGAATGAAGAAAAATGAAGACACCCTGAGAATTATGTGGGAATCAATCAAAAACAAAAATTGGTGAGCAATCGGAGTTCCAGAACAGGAGAAAACGGAAAACACAAAGAGGATCATTGAAAAACTGCTGACAGAAAACTTCCCTAATATAATAGAATATGAAAACCTGACCATCCGAGAAGCTCAATGAACCCCATATAGGATAGACCCCAAAACAAAATGACCAAGGCATATCATAATAACACTCTCTAAAACCAAAGACAAAGAATCCTGAGAGCAGCTCAAGAAAAATGAAAAGTCACATACAGGGGGGAAACAATAAGGCTAAACTCTGTTTACTCAGCAGAAACCATGCAGGCAAGAAGGCAATGAGATATGACATATATAAAACGTTGAAAGAAAAGAATTGCCAACCAAGGATAATATATCCTGCGAAATTCTCATTCAAATATGATGGTGAAATTAGGACATATGCAGATAAACAGAAATTAAGGGAATATGTAAAAATCAAATCAAACTTACAAGAGTTATTAAAGGGAGTCCTTTGTTTGAGAACAAACAACATCAGTTCACAACCTGAATCTGGAATGTAAGATTGCACCAGCAAGATACAAACCTAGGAAATGAACTCTCAAGGACTATTAAAAACCAAAAGATTTATAACAGGGAACCAGAGAGGTTAATTTATAAATGACAGCAACATCAGAACAATAAAAGAGGGACTGAACAGTGTAGGTATAGAACTTTCTAATGGAGAGGAAGGCAAGGCAATACCAAGTAATAATAGACTGGTTCAAACCTAGGAGGATAAGGGTAAATTTCAAGGTAACCACAAAGAAAGTTAACAAACCAATCATCAACATAGAGAAGAAAAACATAAAGTCTCAGTAAAAACAAAATTGACAAAAAAGAAGAAAGAAAGAAAGAACTCCACAAACAAAAGGAATTCAGCACAGGAGAGTAAAAGTAACAAAACATCTGCACCACAAAAAAAAAAAAAAAAGGCACTACAAAATGATAGCAGTAAACTCACACTGAACGTGAATAGCCTAAACGGACCCATAAAGAGACAGTGACAGAATGAATAAAAAACAGGATCCATCAATATGCTGTCTACAGGAGACTCAACTTAGAAACAAAAACATAAATTCATTAAAAATCAAAGAACAGGAAAAAATATATCAAGCAAACAGCTACCAAAAAAGAGCTGGAGTGGCAATACTAATCTCAGATAAAATAGACTTTAAAACAAAATCCACCATTAAAGACAAAGAAGGACACTATGTAACAATTAAAGGGACGATCCATCATGAAGACATAACCATCACAAATATCTACACACCCAATGACAGGGCTCCAAAATACATAAAACAAACTTTAACAGCACTGAAAAGACAAATTGACAGTTTACAAGGAGACTTCAACACACCACTCTCAATGAAGGACAGAACATCTAGAAAGAAACTCAGCAAAGATACAGAAGATCTAAAGGACACAATCAGCCAACTTGACCTCGTAGACATATATAGAACACCCCACCCAACAACAGCAAAGTACACGTTCTTTTCCAACGCACATGGAACATTCTCCAGAATAGACCACATTTTAGGCCGCAGAGCAATCCTCAACAAAATCCAAAACATTGAGATGATACAAAGTATCTTCTCTGACCAGGACACCATCAAAGTAGAAATTAACAACAGGAAGAGCAAGGAAAAAAAAATCAATTACATGGAAACTGAATAAAACCCTGCTTAAAAACCACTGGGTAATAGAAGAAATCATAGATGGCATAAAAAAAAAATTCCTAGAATCAAACGAGAATGAAAATACATCATAACAAAGGTAGTGCTCGGAGGTCATTTTATAGCAATAGGTACACACATCAAAAAAAAAAAAGGGACAAAATCAAAACATTAGCTACACAACTCGAAAAAATACAAAGAGAACAGCAAAAGAAGCCCACAGCCATCAGAAGAAAGGAAATAATAAAGATCAGAGCAGAAATAAATGAAATAGAGACTAGAAAAACAATAGAAAAATCAACAAAACCAAAAGCCCGTTCTTTGAAAAGATCCACAAAATCAACAAAACACTGGCCAGACTGACAAAAGAAAAACAGGATGTAAATCACCCAAATAAGAAACGAAATGGGTGACATTACAACAAGACCCAACTGAAATAAAAAAAAAAACCCTGAAATAAAAAAGATCATAACAGAGTATTATGAAAAACTATACTCCAACAAATCAAAGGATGCATTGCATTGGGTAAATCTGCTGCAAAGGACCTCTTCAAAGTGTTGAAGAGCAAAGATGTCACCTTGAAGACTCAGTTGCTCCTGACCCAAGCCGTGGTATTTTCAATTGCATCATATGCATGTTAAAGCTGGACAATGAATAGGGAAAACCGAAGAAGAATTTATGCCTTTGAATTGTGGTGTTGGCGAAGAATATTGAATATACCATGGACTGCCAAAAGAACAAACAAACCTGTCTTAGGAGAGGTACAGCCAGAATGCTCCTTAGAGGCAAGGATGGCGAGACTGCGTCTTACTTACTTTGGACGTATTGTCAGGAGGGATCAGTCACTGGAGAAGGACATCATGCTTGGCAGAGTACAGGGTCAGCGGAAAAGAGGACGACCCTCAATGAGGTGGATTGACACAGTGGCTGCAACAATGAGCTCAAGCATAACAACAATAGTAAGGATGGCTCAGGACCGGGCAGTGTTTCGTTCTGTTGTGCCTAGGGTCACTATGAGTCGGGACCGACTTGATGGCACCTAACAACAACAACAACATACGCCAACAAATTTGGAAACCTAGAGGAAATGGACACATTTCTAGAAACATGCTACTTACCCAAACTAACACAAAATGATCTTGAAAATCTGAACAGACCCATAACAAGAGATTGAAAAGGTAATAAAAAAAATCTCTCAACAACAAAAAAATGCCCTGGCCCAGATGGCTTCACTGGAGAATTCTACCAAACATTCAGAAAAGAGCTTACACCAGTACTACTCAAACTATTTCAGAACATAGAAAAGGAAGCAATACTTCGGATTTCATTCTATGAAGCCAGCATAACCCTGATACCAAAACCAGGAAAAGACACCACAAAAAAAGAAAATTACAGACCAATATCTCTGATGAATATAAAAAAATAATACACCACGACCAAGTAAGATTCATATCGGGTATGCAAGAGTGGTTCAACATTAGAAAATCCATCAATGTAATCTACCACATAAATAAGAAGAAAGAAAAGAATCACACGATCATCTCAATTGACACAGAAAAGGCATTTGACAAAGTCCAACACCTATTCCTGATAAAAACTCATTAAAATAGGTGTAGAAGGGAAATTTCTCAACATAATAAAGGCCATCTATGCAAAACCAATGGCCAACATCATTCTTAATGGAGAGAGGCTGAAAACATTCCTCTTGAGAACAGGAACAAGACAAGGATGCCCTTTATCACCACACCTATTTAACATTGTGTTTGAAGTCCCAGCTAGAGCAATAAGGCAAGAAACAGAAATAAAGAGCATCCAAATTGGTAATGAAGAAGTTGAACTGTCCCTATTTGCAGATGATATGATACTGTACATAGAAAAACCAAAGCACTCCATGAGAAAAACTACTGGAACTAATAGAAAGATTCAGGAGAGTAGCAGGATACAAGATAAGTATACAAAAATCAGTTGGATTCCTATACACCAATAAATAGAACAATGAAAAGGAAATCAGGAAAACAATACCATTTATAATAGCCCCTAAAAAAATAAAATACTTGGGAATAAATCTAACCAGGGCTGTAAAGGATCTATACAAAGAAAACTACAAAACATTACTTCAAGAAACCAAAAGAGATCTACATAAATGGAAAAACATGCCATGCTCATGGGTAGGTGGACTCAACATTGTGAAAATGACAATTCTACCGACAGCAATTTACAAATACAATGCAATCCCTATCCAAATACCGGCAACATTCTTTAAAGAGATGGAAAATCTAATCATTAACTCTATGGAAAGGGAAAATGTCCCGGATAAGTGAAGGACTGCTGAAGAAGAATAAATTAAGAGGACTCCCACTACCTGACCTCAGAACCTGCTATACAGCTACGTTAGCCAAAACAGCCTGGTCCTGGTAAAACAACACATACATTGGCCAATGAAACAGAATTGAGAACCCAGATGTAAATCCTTTCACCTCTGGCCACCTGATCTTCAACAAGGGCCCAAAGTCCATCAAATGGGGAAAAAACAGTCTTTTTAACAAATGGTGCTGGTAAAACTGGATGTCCATCTGGAAAATAATAAAATAGGACCCGTACCTCACACCGTATACAAAAACTAATTCAAAATGGATCAAAGACCTATATATAAAACCAAAAACTATAAAGATCGTAGAAGAAAGAATAGAATCAATGCTAGAGGCCCTAATACACAGCTTTAACAGGATACAAACCATAACCAACAATGCACAAATTCCACAAGATAAACTGGAATCTTCTAAAAATTAAACACTTGTGCTCATCAAAAGACTTTACCAAAAGAGTAAAAAGAGAACCTACAGACTGGGAAAAAATTTTGGCTCTTACAAATCAGACAAAGGTCTAATCTTTAAAATCTGCAGGAAAATCTAACACCTCTACAACAAAAAGACAAATCCAATTAAAAAATGGGCAAAGGAAATGAACAAACACTTTGCCAAAGAAGATACTCAAGTGGCCAACAGACACATGAGGAAATACTCGTGATCACTAGCCATCAGAGAAGTGCACATCAAAACCACAATGAGATACCAGCTCACTCCGGCATTCATAACACAAACCAAAAAAAACAGAAAATAACAAATGTTGGAGAGGGTGTGGGGAGATTGGAACACTTATGCATTGCTGGTGGGCATACAAAATGATACAGCCATTTTGGAAAACAATATGGCGCTTCCTTAGAAAGCTAGAAACAGAAATACCATATGATCCAGCAATCCCACTCCTACGAATATATCCTAGAGAAATAAGAGCTGTCACATGAATAGACATACACACACCCATGTTCATTGCAGCATTGTTCACAATAGCAGAAAGATGGAAATAACCTAGATGCCCATCGACAGATACATGGATAAACAGACTGTGGTACATACATACGGTAGAGTACTATGTAATGATAAAGAACAATGAAGAATCTGCCAAGCATCTCACAAAATGGATGAATCTGGAGGGCATCATGCTGAGTGAAATAGCCAATCACAAAAGACAAATATTATATGAGACCACTACTGTAAAAATTTGTGAAAAGATTTACATAGAGAAAGAAACAACTTTTGATGGTTATGACGGAGGGCAGGGGTGGGGATGGAAAAACACTAAATAGGCAATAGAGAAGTGGTAACTTTGGTGAAGGGTAAGACAGTACACAATACTGGGGAAGCCAGCACAACTTGTACAAGGCAAAGTCATGGAAGTTCCATGGACACGTCCAAACTCCCTGAGGGGCTGAGTTGCTGTGGGACCACGGTCTCAGTGAACATCTAGCTCAATTGGCATAACATAGTTTATAAAGAAAATGTTTTACATTCTCCTTTGGTGAGTACTGTCTGGGGCCTTAAAAGCGTGTGAGCACCATCTGAGATACTCCACTGGTCTCACCCCTTTGGGAGCTAGGAAGAATGAAGAAAACTAAAGATACAAGGGAAAGATCAGTCCAAAGGACTGATGGACCACAATTACCATGGTCTTCACCAGACTGAGTCCAGTACAACTAAATGGTGCCCAGCTACTACCATCGACTGCTCTGGTAGGGATCACAATAGAAAGTCCCAGACAGAACTAGAGAAAAATGTAGAACAAAATTCTAACTTGCAAAAAAAGACCAGACTTACTGGCCTGACAAGAGACTGGAGAAACCCCCAGAGTATGGCCCCCGGACACTCTTTTAGCTCAGTAATGAAGTCACTCCTGAAGTTCACCCTTCAGCCAAAGATTAGACAGGCCCATAAAACAAAACAAGACCAAAGGAGCACACCAACCTAGGGGCAAGAACTAGAAGACAGGAGGAGACAGGAAAGCTGGTAATTGGGGTCCCAAGGTCGAGAAGGGAGAACGTTGACATGTTGTGGGGTTGTTAACCAGTGTCACAAAACAACATGTATACTAACTGTTTAATGAGAACCTAGTTTGTTCTGTAAAGCTTCATCTAAACTACAATAAAATAAAAAAAATGAGACTTAAAAAAAAAGTAAATTAAAGAGACACAATAAAAACAGCAACAACAAGAAAAACAAGGATGGTGTAATTAAAGAAATGGAGAATAGATACTAGAGGATAGTAGTGTGTGACTCTGAGTATCCGTGCACTTCACTCTTCTCATGCAGAAAACATGCATCCTTTCCAAGAAAGAGAAAACCACAGTCCTCTCCAATTATTGCATCCAACTCAAAATCCAGAATTTCTGGTTTCTATCAGGTCTTTGCAGCTCTCTGGGAGTAACTCCTTTGATTGTCCTCCGTGGCTTTTGGCTTTGTCCTCTGGGAGCCTCTTTTTTGTCCATTATTCTCAGCGGCCACACCTGCGGTGACTGAGGGAGCACACACCCTTCTGTGGGGCTACGCAGCTCGCGCATTTCACTTCCTGCCTGGTGTTGGTTTGGGGACCTGGGTATTGCTTTAGGGATCAAACAATCTCAGAAAGTTTTTACAACTGTCTTGTAGTGTTGTTAGCAATACAGTTCTCTCAAATATTTGGTAGACTTCTGGTCTGTCTACATCCAGTAGGTCCATGTGAATGTAGCCACAAGGAGTTTTGCTTTCGGCTATGGTTCTTAGACCTGCTGCATCTTTTTCTTTACTGCCTTTTGTGCTCAGCCTATCCCTGTTCCTTCAACGTAGTGGTGGCTGCTTGGATGACATTTGAAAAAAAGGTAGCGTTGGGTAGGAAAATAACACCCTTTATCTGATCTTTGCACCTAGACTGGCCTCAGGAACAATTTTATTTCCTGCCATTTAGGACACAGAAGCAACCTGAGGCTCCAAATTCCTGGATTCTCATTAAATTGAGATTGCAGCCTCAGGCAGAGAGACAGTCTTAGCAGAGCTCTTGTCCCTTCCATCTCTGTTTACAAACCATTTAATACTTGCCTGACTTCATATCTCTTGTAGTGTCATCCTCAAAGCATAAAAGGGCCAGAAACACAGAGTAATATTTTGATTTTTTCCAACCAGTTCCAAGTTATCAACAAGCAGTGGTTTACCTGTGACTCACTAGTGGTCTGCTTTTTTAACTTGTCACCTAACCATTAAGCCAATGCCAAATATTCTACATCTTTGTGAAAGCAACATCCCAATTCTGGAGCCAGTTTTTCTATTGGGGCACAAGTTAAGCTGCTATCATGAGGAGGCCCCAAAAATACAATGGCTCAGACAAGGTAGGATTTATTTCTCATTTAACTGTCCAGAGTTGACAAGTGGGCCAGGGTAGGTAGACAGCTCTGCTCTCCAAGGTCATCTAGGGATCTAAGTTCCCTCTATGTTGTTGCTCCCCTAAGGAAATGACCTTGACAAGTACAGTCAAACGCTGGTTCATCTGCACCGTAGTCATGTTTCATCCATCAGGAAGTGGGAAAGGGAGAGCAGTTTTGTCTTCATGGAAGCAAACTTAAGTCCTCACTCTAAGCGCACTAGCCCACACCTAGCTGCAAAGGGGACTCGGAAGCATAGATTGTAGCTTACCCCAACAAAAACTTGGGGTGGTCTGTAACTAAAAGGAAAAGAAAGAGAATGGACCCTGAGGGATAGCTGTCTCCACCACAAGTAAATTGGCTGCCTGTTTGGGAGGAAAAGATCATTTTGGATCCTCACCTCATAACATGTATCAGAATGAATTCCAGATGAACTAAATGGCTAAATATTTAACTGAAAAACAATCTATGGGAATATTGATCTGATTTCTACATGACAAAGACTTTTTTTTAAGCATGGAAACAAAGGGAAATTATAAGGAGAAAAATTGGTAGAATTTACTACTTACAAATTGTTAAATATGTCTAAAAAATAAATCAACTGGAAAAAGTATTTCTCAAAATAGGAGTAATAACAGATACATAATGTAGATAAATACATAAAGCACTAGTTCAAAATAAGAAAAACTAATATAGCAATAGGAAAAAAAAAGACCAGTAATCAAAAAAGAAACGCAAATTAAAACAAAGAGATGGCTTTTGGCTCTACCAGATGTGGTAGGCAGAGTAATGTCTCTGCCAAGATCATGTTCTAACCTCTGGAACCTGTGCATACGTCATGTTACATAGCAAGAGGGAACCAAGGTTGCAGGTGGAATTAAGGTTACTCATCAGCTGACCTTAAAATAGGGAGATTATCCTGGGTTATCAGGTGGGCCTAGTGTAATCACAAGGGTCCTTAAAAGAGGTAGAAGAGGAAGTCAAAAAGGAGTGATGTGAGAAGACCTCAACTCACCGTTGCAGGCTTTGTAGCTGGAGAGAGGAAGCCAGGAGCCAAGGAATGTGGGTGACCTCCAGAAAGTGAAAAAGACAAGGAAACGTTCACCTCTAGAGCCTCCAGAAAGGAACACAGCCTTGCTAATGCCTCAGTTTTCACTCAGTGAAACCCCTGTTGGATTTATGACGTATAGAACTATAAGATAATAAATCTGTGTTGTTTTAAGCCACTAAGTTTGTGGTAATTTGTTAAAGCAGCACCGGAAAACTAATATACCAAGTTGTGTGTGTGTGTGTGTGTGTGTGTGTGTGTGTTGTTGTTGTTGTAGTAGTAATACTCAATGCGGGTGAAGGAGGCACTGACAAACCTGCTGGTGGGATATAAATTACTACAAACCCTGCTGAAAAACAAATTGTGAGTATGTTTCGTAAAGCCTAAAATTTCATACTGTTTGACATTGACCCTAAAGAAACCATTTGGAAAACAGCAAATATTTGCGTATAAAGATCGCCATAACATCTTGTTAATATTAGCAAATAAACTCTTGGAAACAGCTTAAAGATCTAACATTAGGGAAGTAGTTAAATGAATTTTTACATCTCAAAAAAAAAATTATGTTTTTTTTAATATATAATAGAATTTGAGGAAGCTGTGTACGATTATTATAAAGAATCTTTAATGAAATGAGAAAATGCTCATAATATGCTGTAAAGTTAAAAAGATTTTGTGCGTAAAACCATATATTCAATATGATATCTGAGATTACCTCTGCTTATGTATTGCTTGAGAGAGAGATGTACTAAAAAAAAAGACTGAAAAAAATGAAAATATTGGTAGTGGTTGTTGTCTAAATTGAGGTGGTGAATTTATGGATGATTTTTTCTTCTTTATGCATTTCTTTTCAAAATTTCCTATTATGCATGTATATTACTTTTAAGCTGTTACTTGTTTTTTTTGTTGTTGTTGTTGACATTGAGTCGCTTCCAACTCATAGCGACCCTACATGGCAGAGTAGAACTGCCTTATAGGGTTTCCTAGACTGTAATCTTTACGGGAGCAGATCGCCAGGTCTTTTCTCCTGCAGAGTGGCTGGTGGGTTCGAACTGCCAACCATTTGGTTAGCAGTAGAGCACTTAACTATGGTGCCACCAGGGCACCTTACTAAGAGAATAAATTAAAAGTTATGAGACAAGAAAAAAAAGTTAGGAGACAAAATGGGGGGAGGTGGGCATCTCAAAGACCACAACTAAGTCCATTTTTCCCTTCTGCTTTACAGAGAGATTATCATATTTGACCCTAATAAAAATCCTATGAGAGCAGATAAAGTATCCTAGAAATTGAAACAGAAAGAGAATAAGTGATTTACCGAAGATTATAAGTGAATAAATATAGCTAAGTCGAGAAGCTGAGGCCTCTGATATCTAATCCAGTTTTCTTTCCACTGTGTTTTGAATGTACTTTCTGTAACTTGGACTTGATGAGTGTTATTGTAAGCTTCTTCAGGGCCAAGACTGTAATACTCGTCTTTATCATCTCTTTAGTGTCTAGCTGCAGATGCCTTGCCCATACCATAGTAGGTATGCAAGAGATATTTTTAATTGGCCAAAATTATTAAAGGATGCAGAAGTGAAACAAAGTTTTAGAAAAGTAAACTGAGGTTATGATAACAGAGTCTTCCTTTTCCAACATCATCTCTTTGTTTCTCCTTTCTATCTTCCTTTTTCCTGTAATTTATCGATAACATCTCTGACCCTTTTTATTGCTTTGTCTTTTCTTGGGCTAAATAAAAGACAACTATCTCTAGCACTTTTACCATTTTCAACACCCGAGAAATCCTATAACAAGTAAGTTTCTTGTGATGTGGGGTGATTAGGAATTGAGGGAAAGTTTGTGAACCGTTAGTGTATTAAATCTTAGAGATAAGTACTTTTATGGATTCCAAATTATTTCACATTAAAAATACATATGACTTAAGAATACTGGACTTACCTTGAGGAAATAACTACAGCCTAAATTTCTAAAGGCCTATGTTCTAATGTTACCACCAGTGTTAATTCTAATAAATTAGAGATTTATGAAGTAGGACTATAAACAGAATAAAAATATACCTTTGGATCTAAGAACCTCAGAGTATTTTAACAATGACTTTTTTATTATTACTACTACTGATATTTTTTTAAACATAGAACCTTCAGAATGAGGCCAGGTAGAAGAGATTTGTGGACTGATAAAATCAGTTCTAATTTTGATTTCTAGTCCTGTCTCAGCCATTGGCTAAGTTACATGACTTTGTAGCTCTTCCCAATACATTTTTGGAGAGAGGAAAGTTCTAAAATTATAGATTTGATTTTAAACATGTTATTAACCTATCTGGGACTCAATTTTTATATCTATAAAATGAAGGGGGTGGTTATCTAGATGAGATATGAAGTCCCTTTTAACTATAAAGTTTCTAATTCTTAAACGCCACATTATCTTAAGTAAAAATAATATAGAAATCCTAGGTATTTGTTCCAGGATGTCAAAAAGCAAAAGGTTAAGAGATCAGAATATCATTAAATACAAGCTAAAATGTCAAGTATATTAGAAAACATGAACTATAGATTTTCAGCTTGAACTTTAGCTGCTGGCATTTGTTTGGAAAGCTGTAGGACATTGAATAACATGAAGACGAACGCAGCTGTGGACAAATGATGTACCGCGATCCACTGCAAGCCTCATCCTCTCTGCCAGCAGGGGCACTAATTGAGGGCCAGGAGGTGCACAGGGCACCAGGAGGACTTGGCAGCCCACCCCAGGCCCGTAGCAGGCGAGCAAGCTCAGCAGTCCTTGCACTAGTGGGCAGTACTCGGTCTTTCTACCATCCCAGTTCTACTGGAGAAACACCCCAGGTGCTAGAGAAGCTCCTGTATCTTTAAATTAGTCTTCCTCTTAGCCTGCTAGGGAAATTCTCCTATCTCTCATCCTTTCTTCCACCTAGATGAGATGAACCAGGCCCCAGACGTAGACAGAAGGGAGGTAAGAGGAAAAAGGAAAAAGACCCAAGGGAGAAGGGAAGAAAAAGGAATTGAAACAAGAAAAAGAAAAACAAACAGAGTTAAAGAGCGAATGCCAATGACAGGAGACAAGAGGAAGAATGAACTTGACAGCTGTTTCTCAGTTTCATCTACAAAAGTGCAGGAGACATGGCCAACTCCCTAACTTGAATACACTCCAACCTTCACCAGGCATGAATTTTCAGGTAAGGAAACGAGTTAGCTAGTTCACGTGAATTAACTAGCTGACCTCTGGAGAGCTCCCTTTCTGCCACAGAGTTTATTGCAGAGGAGATTAAACAACCACCTCACACTGCTAACTTCTGCCTGTCTTCCTCCCCCCAAAATTACCTCTTCGCACTCTTTACTTCTGCCTGTCTTCCCCAAAACTACCTCCTTACACTGTTAACTTCTGCCAGTCCCCCAAAAAACTGTTTACTCACACTATTCTGTCTGTCTCCCACAAAAAAACTACCTTTTCACACTATTCTGTCCATCCCTTCCACCCCCAAGGCCACTATGCTTGAGACACTAATGTCCAGTTGCCATTGCTTTTAATGCTCTCCGTGTCTTTTTTTCGGTTTTGTATCTTTACTTGAGAATTAACTGTTTTCATCCTCATTGACTGTAGGTGTTTGACTGTGGTGACAGGTACATAAGTAACCAATGTAGAGAGCTTGTTTGGTGAATCTGCATGCTCATTATGTTTTCTGGACAACCATACATGGGTAGAGTATGGGATGTTCCTTATTCCTTTGGCCCAGAGAGCTTTGTTGAGCCTAGTGTCACTGTGCACATCTGGCGTTCCCATCCCCTTCATGGCAAATTTCTGGCTCTCCTTGAGTGCCCAAGGGGCACGCTTCTTGAAGCCCACTCCACGAAGGCACCTGGGAATGTTGATGGTGCCCTCTCTGGTCACCGC
Source organism: Elephas maximus indicus (assembly GCF_024166365.1). Lineage (NCBI taxonomy): Eukaryota > Metazoa > Chordata > Mammalia > Proboscidea > Elephantidae > Elephas > Elephas maximus. Next base: position 13,432,284 of record NC_064819.1, read on the forward strand.
TTCGTTGAGAACAGAATGACTCTTCATCTCTCCATCCTTCTTTGCGGGAGCTGTTGTACCTGGACCAGGTTGGAAAGGAAGCTGCCATGTCCTTTTAAAAAAACTTCATTCCCAGAATATTTGTTAACCACCTTGTCTTTTGTATTGTTGAATTTAAACTTTTAAAAACTTAGAAGCGGAACTGAGTTCATACATGTTGGTAACTTTGTGAGGTTTTTGAGAAACAATTAGGTTGTGTATTTCAGCGACTGCCCTAGCCTGTGCTTGGATCCGTCCAGGCATTCCTAGAGAGCCTCTGCAGTGTGTGTGTGCACTTCGTGGGGCTCTGTGGGGGTTCAGAGGCCACGGCCCTTTCCCACAAGGAACTTCTCTTTTACGTGGAAAACAAAACTGCTACATGGAGACTGACACAGAAAAAATTAACATTAAATTATGCAATTGACTTCAATTTACCAAAGATTTTTAATCTTTCCTCCTTTGTGTTTCTGTGTCATTTTTAACAGTCAGTCCAGATCAATAGGTATTAAGTTCTGAAAGCTTCTTTCATGAGTGCTTAGAAGGTACTAGAACAATCAAGTTGCATTTTATCTTTAATATGTGAAGCTGAAGGACTTTTTAGTTCAGACTAATCATTCAAGCTGGGTGTTTTTTTCTTGACATTTTGCCAAACTTAGATTTTTTTTTGAGCTTGTATCTGCTTCTAACTACTAGAAAGAATAGTCTAGATCCAAATTTCATTCCCTCACGAGTCTGACTTCCATCCTCAGCATTCCACTGTAACTGCGTCTGCTCAGAGCACAAAAGATGCCCTTGTTGCTGAATCCACCAGTTATATTTCAGTTATCATCTATGATCTTTCTGTTTGATATGATACTGTCGACACTCACTCTCAATTTTAAACTCTCCTCTTCTTGGTTTCTGCAACACCAGTCCTTCCCCGTTTTTTTTTTTCTCCTGTCTCTATAAGATATTCCTTCTTAGTCATCTTTATAGACTCCATTTCTTCTGCTTATTCCTTAATTGTTGGTATTCTCCAGTATTTGCTCCCAAACCTAACCCAGCCCAACCTCAACATATATCTCTCAGTTCAGACCTCTTTCCTTAGCCTCTGACCTATATTCATCTACTTATTGGACATATTTACAGAGTTATGGGTGCCCCCCCATATCCAATCACTCACCTAGCCGTATCTGTTGTTCCACCTTCGCAGTTCTCAAAACCATCCCGCCCTCTGTATCCCTGTTATACCAGTACTGCCTTAGAACTATGCCATAGGGTCCCTGTCCTGGACCCCATGCCTGAGAATGTCCTATTCTAACTTTCTTCAGCCTTACCATTCCAAGGGAATGTGGCCACCCTTCCTGCTACATTCTAGTCTATGCTCTGGCTATGCAATACCCAAAATCCCCACAACAAGCCTCTCTCCCCGGTCTGCTCTTCCAAGGGTGGACTGCACCCCTGGTGTGCACTCCCTAGGCCCAAGAGATAGCTGAACCAAAACCAAACCAAACCCAGTGCTGTCGAGCCGATTCCAACTCGTAGCGACCCTATAGGACAGAGTAGAACTGCCCCATAGAGTTTCCAAGAAGTGCCTGGTGGATTTGAACTGCCGACCCTTTGGTTAGCAGCCATAGCTCTTAACCACTACGCTGCCAGGGTTTCCAAGAGGTAGCTAAGGTGCAGCTATTTAGAAGGGGGTGAATGGAGCTTGGATGGAGTTTGAATCTTCAGCTCCACACATGTGAAATCCTTGAGCCAGGGATCAGAAGAGAATAGGGACATGCAGGGATGCCCATTTCTACTCTTGTCACGGGCCCCACAAACATTGGGGCAGAGCTAATTATTGCCTTATTTTTCTTTGTATTCCTGTTACAGCACTGGTAGGTGATTCTGAGGGTTCCTTACGGGCAAGGGCTTTAGCTTTTTGTTTTTGTACTGTTTTTATATTCCCATGTGCCTGTCACAGTGCCTACCCAGCATACAGTGAATAAATAATACGTATTTTGTTGGTTGAGTTAAATAATGAATGATGTTTATGTTAAACATTTTATAACTATTTCATCTCCATGTCATTTTAAAGAGTTTGCGATTTTTTTTTTTTTTTTTAATCTGGAGGCCAGCATTTTTCAAGAAAACATTTGGTATTACTGTTAAATGAGAAAATTCAATTTTATATGTAAAACTGAGTTTTATACTTAAATGTATTTTTATAAGCAAATTGATTTTATAAATTGATACGAGGTAATAATACCCACTAAACCCTCACTTCCGTCGAGTCGATTCCGACTCATAGCGACCCTATAGGTAATAATAGATGATAGATGATAGATGAAAGAAAATAATGTCAGACAAACATGAAAATCTAGGTATTATAGATTTGTGTTACATCCTCATCATCTTAATAATTATTACTAGATTATCAGTGCTCATGATGGGCACTAGGGCAGAAGTGCCTGGGACCAGTTAGAGTATTGATAACTGCCAAGCCCTGAGGTACTCTGGAATACAGATGTGAGAAGGAGCAGGCCTAAGTTCCTAAAAGATACTGGGAAGAACTGGAATGGGTTTCCCTGTTAGACTTCTCATGAGTTCAGATGGTAACCCCAAGATTCCTTAGGTCCCAGTTCTCTCACTGAGCTCATTTGTGAGGGGTGTGTGTGTGTGTGTGTGTGTGTGTGTGACTTTTAATGCAAGAAACATTTCAATAGTGAATAACATTTAAACACAAAACCTGCTTGTTTGAATTCCTGAGATGATTTTTCTCTCTGGTGAATTATATGTTCTAGATTGGACCCCTAAGTTTAGTGACCTTTAGACTAAGAGCTCATGAGAAATGCCCCTCATACTATACGTGCTTTGGATCTCAGTGACAAACAATAATTTACGAATGGGTACATAGCACATAGGTATGCTAAAGAGGTGTGGGAAGGTGTAAGGGAGCACACCCACCTGCAGATATAAGATTGGTTGTAGATATTTCTACGTACGTAATTGTAGCTGCTGCATGTATATTAATATAGACAATAGAGCACACAACGGACACAGTCATGGGAACTTCTTAGACATAACCAACACTAACCAAACACCTCATGGGACGAAGTTCCTAGGCTTGAAGGCGAAGGACCATAGACTTGGGGGACATCAGTTGGCACAACATAGTTCATAAAGACAATGTTCTGCATTCTACTTCAGTGAGTAGTACCTGGGGTCTTAAAAGCTTGCGAGTGGCCATCTAAGATACGACTGGTCTTTTCCTGTCTAGAGCAAAGGAGAGTGAAGAAAACCAAAGACTCAAGGGAGCAATTAGTCCAAAGGACTAATGAACCACAGCCTGTACCACCCTAAGACCAGAAGAACTAAATGGTGGCTGGTTCCCATTACCAACACTCTAATGGAATCACAACAGAGGGTCCTGGACAGAGTGCGAGAAAAATGTAGAAAAAAAATCAAATTCACAAAAAAGACCAGACTTACTGGTCTGACAGAGACTGGAGAAACCCCCAAAACTATGGCCCTAAGACACCTTTCTGACCTGGAACTGAAGCCATTACTGGAGACCACCTTTCAGCCAAACAATATAAGAAAAAAAAAATTTTTTTTTTCTTACAGGCTCATAAAATAAATAGTAACACCCTAGAGGAATATGTCCCTTCGAACAATCATATGAGATCAAAAGGACAACATTTGCACAAAAGCAAAGATGAGAAGGCAGGAAGGGGTAGAAAATTTGGATGAAAGGAAATGAGGAGACCAGGGCAGAAATGGAGAGAGTGCTGACACATTAACCCGGTGCCGTCGAGTCGATTCCGACTCCTAGCGACCCTATAGGATGGAGTAGAACTGCCCCACAGAGTTTCCGAGGAGCGCCTGGCGGATGCGAACTGCTGGCTCTTTGGTTAGCAGCCGTAGCACTTAACCATTATGCTACCAGGGCTTCCACTGACACATTATGGGGAATGAAAACAATGTCATGGAACCCTTTACATACAAACTATTGAGTGAAAAACTAATTTGCTCTGTAAATATTCATCTAAAGCACAATGAAAAATAAATAAATAAATTGGAAAAAAAAGAACATGAGAATACTGTGTGGTTTAAAATCAGGAAGGTGTGTGTCAGGGTTGTATCCTTTCGCCATACCTATTCAATCTGTATATGAGCAAATAATCCGAGAAACTGAACTATATGAAGAAGAATGAGGCATCAGGACTGGAGGGAAACTCATTAACAAACTGTGATAGGCAGATGACAAAACCTTGCTTGCTGAAAGTGTAGAGGACTTGAAGTACTTACTGATGAAGATCAAAGACCACAGTTTTTGGTATAGATTGCCCGTCAATATAAAGAAAACAAAAATCCTCACAACTGGACCAATAAGCAACACTATGATAAATGCAGAAAAGATTGAAGTTGTCAAGGATTTAATTTTGCTTGAATCCAGTCAATGCCCATGGAAGCAGCAGTCAAGAAGTCAAGCAACGTATTGCATTGAGCAAATCTGCCACAAAAGACCTCTTTAAAGTGTTAAAAAGCAAAGATGTCATCTTAAGAACTACAGTACACCTGACTCAAGCCATGGTATTTTCAATCGCCTCATATGCATACAAAAGCTGGATAATGAATAAGGAAGACTGAAGAAGAATTGATGCCTTTGAATTATGGTGTTGGTGAAGAATATTGAATATACCATGGACTGCCAGAAGAACAAACAAATCTGTTTTGGAAGAAGTAACAGCCAGAGTGCTCCTTACAAGCACAGATGGCGAGACTTCATCTTATGTACTTTGGACATGTTATCAGGAGGGATCAGTCCCTGGAGAAGGATATCATGCTTGGTAAAGTAGAAGGTCAGTGAAAAAGAAGAAGACCCTCAATGAGATGGATTGACACAGTGGCTGCAACGGTGGGCTCAGATATAGCAATGATTGTGAGGATGGCACAGGACCAGGCAGTGTTTTGTTCTGTTGTCCACAGGATTGCTATGAGTCAGAACCAACTTGATGGCACCTAACAACAAGAACAACAGATGATCCTAAAATCTCTCCAAGCTCACATGTTCTTTATAGGACGGAGTAGAACTGCCCGATAAAATTTTCGAGGCTGTAATCTTCATGGAAGCAGACTGCTGCATCTTTCCTTCAAGGAGCAGCTGGTTGGTTCGAACCACTGACCTTTTGGTTAGCGGATGAACACCTTAACCACCACACCACCAGGGCTGCTTCACATTTTCGAAGACTCCTGTGTTTCCTGATTGGAAAGTAGTCTTTTCATGGCTCCACGGAGAGGTAACAAAGAGTGAAGCCTTATTGAAATTTGAGTTTTATAACGTACGTAACTCTCAAGATCGGCGTGGTTTTACCAGTTGTTTTTTTGTTTGTTTTTTACAGATTATTTCTTCCATGTTCTCCTCCTACCTTTAACATTTTTGGGCAGGATAAAATTTACTCATTCCAATCCTTCTCTTTCTGGATGAGGTGAATCTTCCAGGAACGCATCATTAAAGATAAGAAATATCAAAACAGTTATTATGCATTGTCATGTACTGCCTGATTGTTACGCTGTCACAGGTCATAATTAAAACCATTTAATGACATTGTTTCAAGAATATTTCTGTGATGACATTGCTCTGTGACAGCTTGGGATTCGCTGGGTTTTGGAGGAGTTATTTGGATTCATAAACAGTTTAAATTGTTTCTGTCATCTAGAAAATAGTTTCTCTCCCACAAGAAGATTAAAAAAAAAATGTCTTCAGTTTTCTTAATTTAGTAATATTAATAATGCATGGGGCTATTTTGCCTTCAAGTAGTTTTTCCAACATTATATGAAGATATGGGCAGACTTAATTCGCATATTTCACTTCCCACTCACTTATCCTTCTACATTATTGTTGTTAGGTGCCATCGAGTCCATTCCGACTCATAGCGACCCTATGCACAACAGAACGAAACACTGCCCAGTCCTGCACCGTCCTTAAAACTGTTGTTATGCTTGAGCCCATTGTTCCAGTTACTGTGTCAGTCCATCTTATTGAGGGTCTTCCTCTTTTCCGCTGTCCCTGTACTTTACCAAGCCTGATGTCCTGCTCCAGGGACTGATCCCCCCTGACAACATGACCAAAGTATGTAAGATGCAGTCTCACCATCCTTGCTTCTAAGGAGCAATCTGGTTGTACTTCTTCCAAGACAGATTTGTTCGTTCTTTTGGCAGCCCATGGTATATTCAGTATTCTTCACCAACACCACAGTTCAAAGGCATCAATTCTTCTTCAGTCTTCCTTATTTATTTTCCAGCTTTCACATGCATATGATGCGACTGAAAACACCATGGCTTGGGTCAGGCGCACCTTAGTCTTCAAGGTGACAACTTTGCTCTTCAACACTTTGAAGAGGTCCTTTGCAGCAGATTTACCCAATGCAGTGCGTCTTTTGATTTCTTGACTGCTGCTTCCATGGCTGTTGATTGCGGATCCAAGTAAAATGAAATCCTTGACAACTTCAATCTTTTCTCCATTTATCATGATGTTTTTTGGTGCAGTTGTGAGGATTTTTGTATTCTTTATGTTGAGGTGTCATCCATACTGAAGGCTGTGGTCTTTGATCTTCACCAGTAAGTGCTTTAAGTCCTCTTCACTTTCAGGAAGCAAGGTTGTGTCATCTGTGTAATACAGGTTGTTAATGAGTCTTCCTCCAATCCTGATGCCCAGTTCTTCTTCATATAGTCCAGCTTCTCAGATTATTTGCTCAGCATACAGATTGAATAGGTATGGTGAAAGGATACCATTAGGGCTATATTAGGGCTCTAAAATAACACCAAACCAAACCCATTACCGTTGAGTGGATTCCGACTTATATCAACCATATAGGACAGAGTGTAACTTCCCCATAGGGTTTCCAAGGAGCAGCTGGTGGGTTTGAACTGCCAGCCTTTTGGTTAGCAGAAGAGCTCTTAACCACTACACCACCAGGGCTCCACATTAGGGCTCTACCTCCCCCAATATGCGTGTTTATTGTTTCCTTCTATACTCTGAAAACTTCTCCTAAGTGGCTTAAGGTGGCAACTGTTAAAAAAGAGGATTTGATACCCATGTGGTATTTAAAAAGCAAAACAAACGGGACAGAAACAGTACTTGGTACTGTCACATATACTGCCCCTTCCCTTTCCTCTGCCTTCCAGGCAGGTTTGACTCGCCTCCCTTTCTTTCCTATAGTTTTGGACTTCTGGCTTCTTTTCTCCTTCAAGGCTACTCTTGAATGGGAGTGTGCACAAAAAGGAAAAGGAATTTGGTCAGCAAGGCACAGGATAGAGAGCTAGTAGAATATTGAGAAAAGATAAGGTAGAAGCAAGGGAGCACTCCTTCCACTAATCCTTACAACTGAAGTCGGAATCAGAGGATTGGAGCTGGAAGAAACCTAGCGATCCCATGACTAAACCAGAAACCAGTTGCTGCGAAGTCAGTCCCGACTTACGGGGTCCTCGTGTGTCAGAGGACTACTGGGCTCCGTAGGGTTTTTAGCGGCTAAGTTTTTGGAAGCAGGTCACCAGGACTTTCTTACAAGGTACCTCTGGTGGACTTGAACCTCTGGCCTTTTGGTTAACGGGCAAGTACGTTAACCGTTTGTACCGTCCAAGGATTCTGATCGTAAGATTACAATACCTTAACAGATGTTCAATAAATGTGTATTGAATTTAGACTAATCTCCTTATTTTACAGGTGGGGTTATATATTCCCAGGGCCATTCAACTGGTTAGTTGCAGAGCTGGGCCAGAACCCAGGTCCTCTGATTCCTCAACCAACTGCTTTTCTATTAAAAAGCCGTTGCTGTTGAGTCTATTCCTACTCATAGTGACCTTATAGTACAGAGCAGAACTGCCCCATAGGGTTTCCAAGGAGCGTCTGGTAGGTTCAAACTAGCAGCCTTTTGGTTAGCAGCCACAGCTCTTAACCACTACACCACCGGGGTTTCCGTTTTTCTGTTAGAGGATACTAAAAAGACTATTTTCTATTTTTTATTTCTAATACCTGGCACAAAACGGGCATGAAATGTTGAGCTCAACTGATTAAATCTCAGCTTTGCCCGTTACCACGTGGGCAAGTTTTTAAATTTTTCTAAGCCTAGGTTTTCAGATAACAGTCAATGGGGATAGTAATAAAAAAAAAAAAATGTTATTGTAAGAATTAAATGAAATGGGGTTGCAGGAAGCACTTAGTTTGGTATGTGGAACAAATCCGAGGCTTCAATAAATATTTGTGAGATGAGTAAGTCTGACTATGACTGTATTTGCTCTCCCTTACAGAGTGTCAACATTCTCCACCTTTTAGGTGTGTCATATTGTTTACAGACGTGTACTTAACGCTGTTGGGCTAACTTTTTTCTGTCTCAGCAGATGCCTGGTTTGGCTACCTCACAGCCTGTTTTATTTTTTTAATTCCAGACTGATCCATACAGGACAGATGTTAAATGGATTGGCAGGTCCAACGGTAATGAACGCAGCTCCGTTCCTCTCCATGACGTGGTTCTCTGCAGATGAACGGGCCACTGCCACAGCTATCGCGTCAATGCTCAGTTATCTTGGTGGCGCCTGTGCGTTCTTGGTTGGACCACTTGTTGTTCCAGCTCCGAATGGGACCTCGCCTCTTCTTGCTGCCGAGAGCAGTAGGGCGCAGATTAAAGATCGCATAGAGACTGTGTTATACGCAGGTATTTTGAAATGTCTTCTTCCTGTTATACTCTGTCTTGCATCCCAGTCTTCGCTCTACTTTTTGCATTCCAGATCACTTCGTGTGAATATTTAAGAAGACTAATATGTACCAAAAAGCCAAAACCAAACCCAGTGCCATTGAGTCGTTTCCGACTCATCACAACCCAGTAGGACAGAGTAGAACTGCCCCGTAGAGTTTCCAAGGAGCGCCTGGCGAATTTGAACAGCCGACTCTTTGGTTAGCAGCTGTAGCACTTAACCACTACACCACCAGGGTTTCCACTAATATGTACAGATACACATAATATGCTTTGCTCGTCACATAACATGGAGATACCAGTTTAACACGTGCACCCTTTCTAGGCAGTTAAGTTGAAAATGCATTGTTGCTACATGAAAGGTTATTTCTTAATTTCACTCTTCCTTCTCATCCATTGACATTTAACACTGTATGATGCATTTTTAGAGTCTTCTCTAGATATCTTAACAGTACTTAAAACTAATCATCATGATTAACAATAAACATTTGTTAAGCACCTATTGGGAGGCGTTAAGCTCATTTTCTCTCTTGCAATTTCCTGGTAATTGTCCGTGTTCTCTAACGTCATTATCCTATGTGGCCTACAGTTTATTCCTCTCTTCATCCCTCCTCGCTGTATAGTTAGCCTATTAATAGAGGATAGTGACCTTTCCAAAACATGCTCTCAGATCCTTTCTCAGGTCCTAGTCCACTCTTGTATTAATCTCCTCCAAAAAAATAACAAAAAAAAACCCAAAACCATTGCCATCGAGTCAATTCCAACTCATGGCAATACCATATGTTACAGAGTAGAACTGCTCCATAGGGTTTTCTTGGCAGTAATCTTTACGGAAACACATTGCCAGGCCTTTCTTCTGCAATGCCACTGGGTGGGTTTGAACTGCCAACCACTGGGTTAGTAGTTGAACACAAACTGTACCACCTAGGGACCTACAGTCTCCTACAGATCTCCTTAAGTGCAACTTCTCTCCCCATATGCCCGTTTATTATTTTCTTCTTCATTCAGAAAACATTTTTTAAGTATGTACTATCTGCCAAGTACTACGCTAAGCACCGGGAGATGATAGATGAATGATGAGAAAATTATAATACAAGTAGAGATTGTACAGAGGTTGCAAGGCCTAACTTTGCCTGGGGTTGGGGAGGACTTGAGGCATCAGGGAAGACTTCACTGAGGATGTGATAATTGAACAAAATTAAGTCTTTCTTAGGAATTCACCGAGTGTTCAAATGGGTTAGGGTGTTCCATACAGAGGGAACAGCAGCTGCAAAGTTGGGGAAGGTATGAAAGAGCTCGACATGTCCGGGGAACCGCTCGTGATTTGGGAAGGCTGGTGTGGTATAAATGTAGTATTTGGGTGTAGGTAGCAAGTGGCAGAAAATGAGGCTAGAGGGATAAGGGGCCAGATCACGATGAACTTTATATGAATTCATTGATTCACTTATTACTTTAACAAATGTTTTAGAGGTCCTACGTATTTGTCACTCTGCAAGGCACGAAGGTAGATGTGATTCCTGCCCTCACAGAACTTACAGTGTTGTGGGGGATACTGACAGGTGCATACCAAAAACACAGACGTAAAACAGAGTGGTAGGTGCTGTGTAACCAAGGGCCTACAATTGCCCTGAGCGCTCGTAGGAGGAGCACCTAGCCCGGGTTTCGGAGGTCAAGTAGAGCTCCCTGGAGATGCAGCGTCTAAGTTGAGAAGTGAGGGATGAGTTAGCCAAATACAGCGAGAAGGAGAAAGAATATACTAGAGAGAGAACCATGAAGGAGAAGCCCATTAGAGGAAGAGAGCCTGATACATTCAGGCAGCTGGGAGGCCAGAATGGCTTAGATCTAATGGGAGTCTTGAGAGATGAGTAGGGAGGTAAGCCAGGGCATGCAAGCCTTCTGAGCAGGGCTAAAGGATTTGAAGTTCACCTACACAGGTAATACTCTGAAGAATTTTACACCAGAAAGTTATACGATGAGATTTACATTTCATAATATGGTTTGAGGGGAATAAAATTGAAAGCAGGTGAAACATACGACGTTTTAAACTTCATTTCGGTCATATCATTCTTTTTATTGAAAACCTAAGCAATGATTGTCTTTTAAATTGTGGGGTTTTAGACAGCTATATTAATGCTCTATGCCCTTCTGGCTGATGGTCCCCACACAGTCAGGCAGAAGCTCCTACTCAGAGCTTCCCAGTTATTGCTCCAGTGCTTTCATATTTGCCAGTCTGCCTTCTTGAAATATTGTCCCCTTCATTTCGTTAAAAAATATTTTGCTAGAATTGCTACCTTAAAAGGTTATGGGCTCTTAAACTAAACTAGTCCAACAATTTTCAAAGCCCTCACAAATAGATATAATCCGTTAAATATATATACCCGTTAAGATATTTTCGGGATTTGCTTTATTTGCATTGTTCTTTTCTTTCCCCCAAAACCAAAAAGCAAACCTATCGCTGTTGAGTCAGTTCCAACTCATAGCGACCCTATAGGACAGAGTAGAACTGCCCCGTAGAGTTTCCAAGGAGTGCCTGGTGGTTTCAAACTGCTGACCTTTTGGATAGCAGCCATAGCTCTTAACCACTATGCCGCCAGGGTTTCCTTTCTTTCCCCAGTAAGTTGTAAGTAGGGACATATCATCTCATTTCTTTGTATTTCCCTAAATAGCCAGTTAAGATAGCTTCTACTCAGTAAAGAGCTTCACACTCAATGATGTTAACTGACTACATAGAACAGGGATCAGCAAACTTTTCTGTTAAAAGCCAGATAGTAAATGTTTTAAGTTTTGCAGTCCCTACCACAACTGCTCAGTGCTGCCCAATGTCACGAAAATAGCCATCAAACCCTGAAACCAAACCCACTGCCATTGAGTTGATTCTGACTCGTAGCGACCCTATAGAACAGAGTAGAACTGCCCCACAGAGTTTCCAAGGCTGTAAGTCTTTACGGAAGCAGACTGCCACATCTTCCTCCTGTGGAGTGGCTGGTGGGTTTGAACCACCAACCTTTTGGTTGGCAGCCAAGCACTTAACAACTGCACCATGAGGGCTCCTCACTAATAATTAAAAGAACTGTAAATTAAAACAGTTTGTTAACTTTTTGTTACCCTACAGATTAACAGAGATTGAGACTACCACCCCTCCCCCAATAAAATTGAATGTGTTAACAATCTTTCAATTTCTAATTGAATTAAATAAAATTATCTGTGGTTAAGTGCCTTCTGCAGCCCTGGGGGCACAGTGGTTAGGTGATATGGGTGCTAACCAAAAGTCAGCAGTTCAGATCTACCAGCCGCTCCTTGGAAACCCTACATGGCAGTTCTACTCTGTCCTCTAGGGTCATTATGGGTCGGAATCAACTCTACCACAACCGGTTTGTTTTTTTTTTAAGTGTTTTATAGGAATATTGGAAACCCTGGTGGCGTGGTAGTTTAGTGCTATGGCTACTAACCGAAGGGTCGGCAGTTTGAATCCACCAGGTGCTCCTTGGAAACTCTATGGGGCAGTTCTACTCTGTCCTATAGGGTCGCTATGAGTCGGAATCGACTCGACGGCAATGGTTTATTTATTTATTTATTTGGTATAGGAATATTGTATCTTTTTTACTAAATGGGCACAAAAGCTAAGACTTGTACCCGTCAGAACTCTGGAGGGAATGATCGGGACTCCCAGGAACCTTTCCTTCTGTAATGGTGCCAAGCTGAGGTTGTTTGGACGCTCATTTTACCTCTGAATGTTGACTGTTTTACTAGTCTTGTGTTTAAATTCTACTGTGTCTTGGGTTCTTATTTTTGGATGCTGTCTTGTTGTGTTCACATTTCCAGTATGACATATAAATTGGGCCTGGCCTGCACTATACCTCATAGTATTATCCTGTGATTCATCAGCCAAACCCTCCCCTCTCCTGTTCTTACCAGTTTTTTCTATCATAGTCTTTCTTTCTGAGTACTATTTTTTAAACAATCATCCTAGACCTGTGTTTCAAAGTCCCTTTTATAGTAGGTACTGTTGGTTTTCAATGTATTTTTCCTTAAAGTAACATTTTTTAATTACTTCAGTCTTTTTGTCTTTGTACTGCCATGTTGTTGTTGTGTGCCATCGAGCCAATTCTGACTCATAGTGGCCCCATAGGGTTTCCTAGGCTGTGAATCTTCACCAGAGCCAATAGCCAGCTATCTTCCCCCAAAGAGTGGCTAGTGGTTTCAAACCAACAGTCATTCACCTAGCAGCTGAGTGCTTTAACTATTGTGCCACCAGGGCTCCTTGGTGTACCATAGTACCATAATATTCTTGGCTTATGATGTGACTTTTTACCAATGACCTGCTGAGATTTACCTCTTTATGTACTGATCTTTCTCACTAAACTGAGCTACCTTGGCTGTCATGTACAATGCTGATCTTTATAGCCATAGGACTTAGTTGATGCTCCATACACGCTTGTCGAATAAGTAAATACTTGACGTGTTCATTTTCTTTGTGTTACTTGGTTAACATTTTACTCTATTGATTTTTAATTTTTTTTTCCTTTCAGAATTTGGAGCTGTCTGCTTGATATTTTCTGCAACCCTAGCTTACTTCCCACCCCGGCCTCCTCTTCCTCCCAGCGTTGCTGCAGCTAGCCAGCGGCTGAGTTACCGGCAGAGCTTCTGTAGATTATTAAGGTGAATACGCTTAGAGTCATTGGATGCTTTTGACTAGCACCTTCACGATCATTTTACATTTAAGATAACCTATCATAGTAATTTTTCAGCAACCTATTAACCAAATAATTAATGAAATACTGATTAAATATTTTAGAAGGATTTCCTATCAGAAATCTATCTGATGCCAGAAACAAAAACACCCCTGGTTTTTTGCCTTGTCTGCATACCACCTATACTGTTATTTACTTAATATTTTTAAAATAAAATATTTTACTTAGATAATATTTACAAGGAAGCATACCAAACAATAGTACCTGATGAAATGCATGGGTTTCATGTGTTTATTATATTTCTTCTAATATGCGAATTATTTTCTTCATTTTGTACTTACCCGGTGTACATTACAATGAACAGGTGCTAGTCAATACAATAACCAAAGGGTCGGCAGTTCGAATCCACGAGGCACTCCTTAGAAACTTTATGGGGCAGTTCTGCTCTGTCCTATAGGGTCGCTATGAGTAGAAATCGACTTGACGACACTGGGTAGTCAATACAAATTGAACAAAATAAATGTTTCTTCGTATATAACCTGAAATTATCTTGTGTACCACTCGTGGGACCACACTTAGAAAAACGTAATGCATTATTTTCGTATTTTCTGGGTATAACTTAAATATAATTAGATTAAATTCTACCCTTGACGGCTCAAATGCTTTAGTACTAAATTTGATTCTTAGGATCTAGAGACCATCTTTGCAATTGTGATTTGCAACTGGGCCACTAGAACTTATCTTTTGAGTTTTTTCCTAGTAAGTTGTCATGAATTTTTATTGATTCTTCAGCAACTTCTCTCTAGTTAGTTCTTTCTGATCTACCTCTCCCACCAGATGGTAAGTCCTTTGTGGTAACAAACTATGTTTTTGTAGCCTCTGTAGTAATAATAGTAATGGTGTCCAATAGAAATATAATATGAGCCACATATGTAATTTTAAATTCCTAGTAGCCTCAAAAATTTAAAGAAATTAGTAAAATTAATTTTAACAACATTTTATTTAACCTAATATATCTAAAATATTATCATTTTAACAGGTAATCAACAACAGAGTATGTATTTCGTCAGATTTAGTAATAACGCCAAACATTTTCCAAGATTGGCTGTACTAGTTTTTACTTCCACCAGCAGTAACTTAGAGTTTAGTTGCTTGCTCCATATCCTTACCAACATGTGGTATCGTCACTCTTTAAGTTAATGGCCATGTTGTTGTCGTTAGTTGCTGTCAAGTCAGTTCTGACCCATAACGACCCCATGCACAACAGAACGAAACACTGCCCAGTCCTGCACTGTCCCCACTGTCGCTGCCATGCCCAAGCCCACTGTTGCAGCCACTGTGTCAGTCCATCTTGTTGAGGGTCTTCCTCTTTTTCGCTGACTCTCTACTTTGCCAAGCATGATGTCCTTCTCCAGTGACTGATCTCTCCTGACAACGTGTCCAAAGTATGTGAGACGTAGCCTCGCCATTCTTGCCTCCGAGGAGCATTCTGGTTGTACTTCTTCCAAGGCAGATTTGTTTGTTCTTTTGCAGGCCATGGTATATTCAATATTATTCGCCAACACCACAATTCAAAGGCATCCCTTCTTTGGTCTTCCTTATTCGTCATCCATCTTTCGCGTGCTTATGAGGTGATTGAAAATACCATAGCTTGAGTCAGGCACGCCTTAGTCTTCAAGGTGACATCTTTGCTTCTCAACACTTTAAAGAGGTCTTTTGCAGCAGATTTGCCCAATGCAATGCGTCTTTTGATTTCTTGACCACTATTTCCATGGGTCTTGATTGTGGATCCAAGTAAAATGAAACCCTTGACAACTTCATTCTTTTCTCTGTTTATTATGATGTTGCTTAATGTTCCAGTTGTGAGGATTTTTGTTTTCTTTATGTTGAGGTGTAATCCATACTGAAGACTGTGGTCTTTGATCTTCCTCAGTAAGCCCTTTAAGTCCTCTTCACTTTCAGCAAGCAAGGTTGTGTCATCTGCATAACTCAGATTGTTAATGAGTCTTCCTCCAGCCCTGATGCCAGGTTCTTCTTCATATAGTCCAGCTTCTTGGATTATTTGTTCAGCATGCAGATTGAATAGGTATGGTGAAAGTATACAACCCAGATGCACAGCTTCCCTGACTTTAAAACAAGCAGTATTCCCTGTTCTGTTCCAATGACTCATTGCCTCTTGATCATGAGCACAATTAAGTGTTCCGGAATTCCCGTTCTTTGCAATATTATCCATAATTTGTTATGATCCACACAGCTGAATGCCTTTGCATAGTCAATAAAACACAGGTAAACATCTTTCTGGTATTCTCTGCTTTCAGCCAGGATCCATCTGACATCAGCAGTGATATCCCTTCTTCCACGTCCTCTTCTGAATCCATCTTGAATTTCAGACAGTTCCCTGTCGAGGTACTGTAGTAACCGCTTTTGAACGATCTTCAGCAAAATTTTACTTGTGTATGATATTAATGATATCATTTGATAATTTCAGCATTTGGTTGGATCACTTTTCTTTGGAAGAGGTGTAAATATGGATCTCTTCTAGTCGGTTGGCCAGGTAGCTGTCTTCCAAATTGCTTGGCGAAGAAGAGTGAGCACTTCCAGCGCTGCATCCGTTTGTTGAAATACCTCAGTTGGTATTCTGTCAATTCCTGGAGCCTTGTTTTTCACCAGTGCCTTCAGTGCAGCTTGGACTTCTTCCTTTCGTACCATCGGTTCTTGATCATATGCAACCTCCTGAAGTGGTTGAACGTCAACCGATTCTTTTTGGAACAGTGACTCTGTATTCCTTCCATCTTCTTTTGATGCTTCCTGTATCATTTAATATTTTCCCTGTAAGATCCTTCAGTATTGCAACTCAAAGCTTGAATTTTTTCTTCTGCTCTTTCTTCCTTTTTGGTTTTTTGTCTCCAGGTCATTGCACATTTCATTGTCTTCTTGAGCTGCCCTTTGAATTCTTCTGTTCACCATTTCTTCCTTTTGCTTTAGCTACTTGACACTCAAGAGCAAATTTCAGAGTCTCTTCTGACATCCATTTTGGTCTTTTCTTTCTTTCCTGTCTTTTTAATAACCTCTTGCTTTCTTTGTGTATGATGTTCTTGATGTCATTCCACAACTTGCCTGGTCTTCAGTCATTATTCTTCAATGTGTCAAATCTATTTTTGAGGTGGTCTCTATATTCAAGTGGAATATACTTAAGGTCGTACTTTGGCTCTCGTGGACTTGTTCTGATTTTCTTCAGTTTCAGCTTGAACTTTTAATGAGCAGTTGGTGGTCTGTTCCGCAGTCGGCCCTGACCTTGTTCTGATTGATGATATTGAGCTTTTCCAACATCTCTTTCCACAGATGTAGTTGATTTGATTCTTGTGTATCCTCTTCGGTGAGGTCCGCATGTATAGTTGCCATATGTATTGATAGAAAAATGTATTTGCAATGAAGAAGTTGTTGGTCTTGCAAAATTCTATCATGCGATCTCCCGCATCATTTCTATCACCAAAGCCGTATTTTCCAACTACTCATCCTTCTTCTTTGTTTCTAACTTTTGCATTCCAATCATCAGTAATTATCAATGCATCTTGACTGTGTGTTCAGTCAATTTCAGACTGCAGAAGTTGACAACAATCTTCAGATTGTTCATCTTTGGCCTTAGTGGTTGGTGCATAAATTTGAATAATATTCATATTAACTGGTCTTCCCTAGGTGTATGGATATTATCCTATCACTTCAGGATAGATCTTGAAATGTTCTTTTTGATGATGAATGCAACGCCATTCCTCTTCAAGTTGTCATTTCCAGCATAGTAGACCATGTGATTTTCCGATTGAAAATGGACAATACCAGTCCATTTGAGCTCACTAATGTCTAGGATATTGATGTTCCATTTCATTTTTGATGATTTCTAATTTTTCTAGATTCATACTTCATACATTCCATATTCTGATTATTAATGGATGTTTGCAACTATTTCTTCTTATTTGGAGTCGTGTCACATCAGCAAATGAAGACTCTAAAAGCTTGACTCCATCCACATCATTAAGGTGGACTCTGCTCTGAGGAGGCAGCTCTTCCCCAGTCGTATTTAGAGTGCCTTCCAACCTGAGGCGCTCATCTTCCAGCACTATGTCGGACAATATTCCGCTGCTATTCATAAGGTTTTCACTGGCTAATTCTTTTCAAAGAGCCCTTCCTTCTAGTCTGTGTTAGTCTGGAAGCTCAGCTGACACCTGTCCGCCCTGGGTGACCCAGCTGTTATTTGAATACCAGTGCCATAGCTTCCAGCATCACAGCAACACGCAAACCCCCACAGTACAACAAACTGACTGAAATGTGGAGGTTAATGGCCATAGGATTTCCTTTTTTGTTTGTTTGTTTATTGCCTATTTGATTTTCTTGCCCAATTTCTTACAGTATCCTCCCCTCCCCCCCCCGTATTGTTCTGAGATTTATATTCTGTATATAAACTCTTTCTTGGTTATATGTGTTGCAGATATCCTTCTCCACTCCCTGGCTTTCTTCTTAACTCTCTTAATTGTGTGCCTTTGGATAAACACAAGTTCTTGATTTTAGTATGTCAAATTTATCCATTTTTTCAGTGTGGTTAGTACTTTTGTATCTTGCCTAAGGAATCTTTTCTTAACCCAAGATCATGAAGACACTTTTTATAGATTATCCTCTCAAACTTGTATTGTTTTGCATTTTGTAAAAAAAGATCAACCAGGAATTGATTTACAATCAGCTAGCAATTGATTTTTTGACATAGAAGTGATTCATTTTTTTACTGCATGGATTTCCCATTGATCCAGCAGCATCGACTGAAAGCGCTGTCCTTTCCCACTGCTCTGCAGGGATAAATCACTTTTACCATAAATCAGTTGTCCGTATTTACAGAGATCTGTGTCTGGGCTCTGTATTCTTTTTTTCACAATTTTTTTGATTTTGGTCTATTTAGGCCTTTTAGATTTCTCCCACGTGTCTGTCGGTTTGTCATACTGTAGGGGCTTGTGTGTTGCTGTGATGCTGGAAGCTATGCCACCTGTATTCAGATACCAGCAGGGTCACCCATGGAGGACAGGTTTCAGCTGAGCTTCCAGACTAAGACAGACTAGGAAGAAGGACCCGGCAGTCTACTTCTGAAAAGCATTAGCTGGTGAAAACCTCATGAATAGCAGTGGAACTTTGTCTGATATAGTGCTGGAAGGTGAGCCCCCAGGTTGGAAGGCACTCAAAAGATGACTGGGGAAGAGCTGCCTCCTCAAAGTAGAGTCGACCTTAATGACGTGGATGGAGTAAAGCTTTCGGGACCTTCATTTGCTGTTATGGTATGACTCAAAATGAGAAGAAACAGCTGCAAACATCCATTAATAATCAGAACCTGGAATGAACGAAGTATGAATCTAGGAAAATTGGAAATCGTCAAAAATGAAATGGAATGCATAAACAACGATATCCTAGACATTAGTGAACTGAAATGGACTGGTATTGGCCATTTTGAATCAGACAATCATAGAGTCTACAATGCTGGGAATGACAACTCAAGAGGAATGGCGTTGCATTCATCGTCAAAAAGAAGGTTTCAAGATCTATCCTGAAGTACAATGCTGTCAGTGTTAGGATAATATCCATATGCCTACAAGGAAGACCAGTTAATATGACTGTTATTCAAATTTATGCACCAACCACTAGGGCCAAAGATAAAGAAATAGAAGATTTTTATCAGCTGTTGCAGTCTGAAATTGATCAAACATGCAATCAAGATGCATTGCTAATTATTTGGTGATTGGAATGCGAAAGTTGGAAACAAAGAAGAAGGATCAGTAGTTGGAAAATATGGCCTGGGTGGTAGAAACAATGCCGGAGATTGAATGATAGAATTTTGCAAGACCGACGACTTCTTCATTGCAAATACCTTCTTTCACCAACATAAACGGCGACTATACACATGGACCTCACCAGATGGAACGCACAGATATCAAAGTGACTACATCTGTGGAAAGAGATGATGGAAAAGCTCAATATCCTCAGTCAGAACAAGGCCAGGGGCCAACTGTGGAACAGACCATCAATTGCTCATATGCAAGTTCAAGCTGAAACTGAAGAAAATCAGAGCAAGTCCACGAGAACCAAAATATGACCTTGAGTATATCCCACCTGAATTTAGAGACCATCTGAAGAACAGATTTGACGCATTGAACACTAGTGACCGTAGACCAGACGAGTTGTGGAATAACATCAAGGACATCATCCATGAAGAAAGCAAGAGGTCATTGAAAAGACAGGAAAGAAAGAAAAGACCAAGATGGATGTCAGAGGAGACTCTGAAACTTGCTCTTGAGTGTCGAGCAGCTAAAGCAAAAGGAAGAATTGAGAAGGAAAAGAACTGAACAGAAGATTTCAAAGGGCGGCTCGAGAAGACAAAGTAAAGTATTATAATGACATGTGCAAAGAGCTGGAGATGGAAAACCAAAAGGGAAGAACACGCTCGGTGTTTCTCAAGCTGAAAGAACTGAAGAAAAAATTCAAGCCTTGAGTTGCAGTAGTGAAGGATTCCATGGAGAAAATAGTAAACGACGCACAAAGCATCAAAAGAAGATGGAAGGTGCTCCTGAGGGAGCAGGAGATCAGTGGGATGCAGACCCCAAATTCTCACAAAAAGACCATACTTAATGGTCTGACTGAGACTAGAGGAATCCTGGCGGCCATGGTCCCCAAACCTTCTGTTGGCCCAGGACAGGAACCATTCCCGAAGACAACTCATCAGACACGGAAGGGACTGGACAGTGGGTAGGAGAGAGTTGCTGATGAAGAGTGAGCTATTTGTATCAGGTGGACACTTGAGACTGTGTTGGCATCTCCTGTCTGGAGGGGGGATGGGAGGGTAGAGAGGGCTGGAAGCTGGCAAAATTGTCAAGAAAGGAGATACTGGAAGGGCTGACTCATTCCGGGGAGAGCAAGTGGGAGTATGGAGTAAGGTGTATATAAACTTATACGTGACAGACTGACTTGATTTGTAAACGTTCACTTGAAGCTCAATAAAAATTTAAAAAAAGAAAAAAATTCAATTGTGTAAAAAAAGAAAATGGAAGGAATACACAGAGTCATTAACCAAAAAGAATTAGTCGATGTTCAACCATTTCAAGAGGTGGCATATGATCAGGAACCGATGGTACTGAAGGAAGAAGTCCAGGCTGCTCTGAAGACATTGGCGAAAAACAAGGCACCAGGAATTGATGGAATATCAATTGAGATGTTTCAACAAACAGACGTAGCGCTGGAGGTGCTCAATCGTCTATGCCAAGAAATATGGAAGACAGCTTCCTGGCCAACTGACTGGAAGAGATCCATATTTATGCCTATTCCCAAGAAAGGTGATCCAACTGAACATGGAAATTATAGAACAATATCATTAATATCACACTCAAGCAAAATTCTGCTGAAGATCATTCAAAAACGGCTGTAGCAGTATATCAACAGGGAACTGCCAGAAATTCAGGCCGGTTTCAGAAGAGGACCTGGAACCAGGGATATCATTGCTGATGTCAGATGGATCCTGGCTGAAAGCAGAGAATACCAGAAGGATGTTTACCTGTGTTTTATTGACTATGCAAAGGCATTCGACTGTGTGGATTATTACAAACTATGGATAACACTGCGAAGAATGGGAATTCCAGAACACTTAGTTGTGCTCATGAGGAACCTTTAAGCAGATCAAGAGGCAGTTGTTCGGACAGAACAAGGGGATACTGCATGGTTTAAAGTCAGGAAAGGTGTGCAGCAGGGTTGCATTCTTTCACCATACCTATTTAATCTGTATGCTAAGCAAATAATACGAGAAGCTGGACTCTATGAAGAAGAACTGGGCATCAGGATTGGAGGAAGACTCATTAACAACCTGCATTATGCAGATGACACAACCTTGCTTGCTGAAAGTGAAGAGGACTTGAAGCACTTACTAATGAAGATCAAAGACCACAGCCTTCAGTATGGATTACACCTCAACATAACGAAAACAAAAATCCTCACAACTGGACCAATGAGCAACATCATGATAAACGGAGAAAAGGTTGAAGTTGTCAAGGATTTCATTTTACTTGGATCCATAATCAACAGCCATGGAAGCAGCAGCCAAGAAATCAAAAGACGCATTGCATTGGGTAAATCTGCTGCAAAGGACCTCTTCAAAGTGTTGAAGAGCGAAGATGTCACCCTGAAGACTAAGGTGCATCTGACCCAAGCCATGGTATCTTCAATCACGCCATATGCATGTGAAAGCTGAATGATGAATAAGGAAAACCAAAGAAGAGTGGACGCTTTTGAATGGTGGTGTTGGCGAAGAATATTGAATATACTGTGGACTGCCAAAAGAACGAACAAATCTGTCTTGGAAGTAGCGTGGTCAGAATGCTCCTTAGAGGCAAGAATGGCGAGACTGCGTCTTACATACTTTAGACATGTTGTCAGGAGGGATCAGTCCCCGGAGAAGGACATCATGCTTGGCAGAGTACAGGGTCAGCGGAAAAGAGGAAGACCCTCAACAAGGTGGATTGACACAGTGGCTGGAACAATGAGATTGTAAGGGTGGCGCAGGACCAGGCAGTGTTTCTTTCAGTTGTGCATTGGGTCGCTATGAGTTGGAACTGACTCGACGGCACCTAACAACAACAACAATAATATTTCATAGTCTTCCGTGTAGAACTCTTACACATTTTTAAGGTGTAGTCTTAGTTTTGTTTTTTTCCTAAGGCTTATAAAAAAAAAAGCTTATAAGCTTCTAAAATTACATTCTCAGTCTGTTGCTGGTGTATAGAAAGGACATTTTAGTATCTGGCAACATTACCAAACTAATTCTAATAATTTATCTGTATATTGTTTTAGATTTTCTGTTTAGTCATATCTGCAAATAATGAGTATTTTTTTCTTCATTTCTGGTTTTCTCTGTTTTGCCTATTCTTCCTGTCATTGCTTTTACTAGGATCAGTACAATGTTAGATAGAAGTGGTCATAGCAAGAATCTTTGTCTTGCTCAAGTCTCAGACCAGGAACTTCAGTATGATGTTTGCAAATTAAGAAAATTCCCTTCTATTTTTAGTTGGCTAAACACTCATCCTGAATGAATGTTCAATTTTTCAAACCTTTTTTCTGTATCTATTGAAATAATGATTTTTTTAAATCTATTAACAGTTACCAATTTTTTATTTTAAACCAATCTTATTGTCTTTTTAATGCCTGCAAGATCTATAGCAATGTCCCCTTTTCATTCCTGGTATTAATTGTGCTTTCTCTCCTTCTCATTGCTCGTCAAAGGCTAATTAATTTTATTGGTCTGCTCAAAGAACCAGACTTGTATTTGTTGATCGTTTCTATTGGCTTTTTAAAAAAATTTTAAATTTCTGCCCTTTATTTCTTCCTTTTCCCTACTTTCTTTATTTGTGGTTTTTTTAGATAATTAATTTTCAACTTTTCTTTTTTTCTAATATATGCATTTAAAATATGAATTTCCCTCTAAACATGGCTTTAGGTATGTCCCACAAGTTTTGATATATTTATCGTTATCCAGTTAAAAGTCTTGTAATTTCCGTTATGCTTTCTGTTTGATCTATGTTATTTAGAAGTGTGTTAATTCAAAATACACAGAGATTTTCTTTCTATGTTTTTGTTACTGCTGTCTTGAGTAATTGCATTGTGATTAGTACATGTTCTTCAGTTCTTATAGATTTATTGAGATTTATTTTATGACTCATATGTTGAGTTTTGTAATGTTCTATATGTGGCACAGTGGTTAAGAGCTTGGCTGCTAACCAAAAGGTCCACAGTTTGAATTCACCAGCGGCTCCTTGGAAACCCTGTGGGGCAGTTCTACTCAGTCCTGTAGGGTTGCTATGAGTTGAAATCAACTCAACCGTAGCAGGTTTGGTTTTTGGTTTTTATATGTACTTACCAAGAATGTATTCTACAGTTGCTGAGTTATAGCATTCTATATGGATCTATTAGGTTCCATTATTGATAAGGTTTCTCAGTCTTCTAAATCCTCACTGATTTTTTTATTTTGTCTGCTTATTCCATTTTTGAGATGATAGAACAATGACTGGATTTGTCTCCCTTTGTAGATCTATTTTTCTTTGTCTATCTTGAGGTCATATTATTAAGCATATGAAATTTTACATTTATTGTGTCTTCCTGGTTTATTGAAACATTTATCATTATGAGCCCCTGTTTGTCTTTTACAGGTTTTTTTTTTTTTTTAACTTCTACGTTGTGTGATACTTACGTCATACAGCTTTCTCTTATTTGGGCATACTAAGCTTTCTTTTTGCTAGGGTATCCATGGTTTCTCTTTTTCCATACTTTTACTTTTATCATATGCCAGATTCGGCTTCTCTCCTTTGCCTGGCTGGTGCTCCCATACTCCCCAAGGTGCACTCACACACGTGCACATACACTAAAGTTCAAGACAGCTTTTAGTTTGCCCAGATATTTCTCATGCTTTTTTTTTTTTTTTTTAAGTTCCTGGAATTTATGCTTTTCTCTCACAGCTTTGCTTTGTCCAAAATTGATTTTATATAGAAGGAGCTAACCCTTGGAGTAGATCACCACCTTGGCAGAAACTAGAAATTTACCTGGTTTAATGTTTAATTTTCCTGTTTGCCCTAAATATCCATTGTTTCTGTGGCTTACCTCTTTTCGTCCTTTTACTTTAGACCAATTTGTATCCGTGTATATAAAGTGTGTCTTTTGTACAGAGCATGTAAACCTGTTGCCATCGAGTTGATTCCTACTCATAGCGACCCTACAAGACAGAGTAGAACTGCCCAATAGTGTTTCCAGGGAGCAGCTGGTGGATTTGAACTGCCAACCCTTTGGTTAGCAGCCGAACTCTTAACCACTGCATCGGTGGTCCATACAGCATATAGATGTCTCATTTTTTATACAGTCTGACAATGTCTTCCTTTTAATTAAAATGTAGGCCTTTTACATCTAATATACTTATTGATGTGGTTATGTTTAAGTCTGCTGTTTTGCTATTTGTTTTCCATCTGTTCCTTTTGTTGTTGTTGTTGTTCCTATGTATGTATATTTTTCTCGTGCTTTCAAGATTTTCTGTTTTACCTTGATTTTTAGCAGTGTGACTATGATGTATATATTTAGCTGCATGGTTTTCTTTGTATTTATTTTTCTTGGAGTTTAGTAATGCCTGTTGGTTTTGTACATTAATGGTTTTCATCAAATATGAAACATTTGCATTAAGACTGTCTTTTTGTTTAATTCTTTGAATATACTTATAGTGTTGTTGTTAGGTGCTGTTGAGTCAGTTACAATTCACAGCAACACATGTACAATGAAACACTGCCCAGTCGTGCTCCATCCTCACAATCATTGCTATGTTTGAGCCCATTGTTGCAGCCACAGTGTCAGTTTGTCTTGTTGAGGGTCTTCCTCTTTTTCACTGACCCTCTGCTTTACCAAGCATGAAGTCCTTTTCTAGGAATTGGTCCCTCCTGATAACGTGTCCAAAGTATGTGAGATGAAGTCTTGCCATCCTCGCTTCTAAGGAACATTCTGGCTGTACTTCTTCCAAGACAGATTTGTTCATTCTTCTGGCAGTCCATATGTTCAATAATCCAAAGGCATCAATTCTTCTTTGGTCTTCCTTATTTGTTGTCCAGCTTTTGCATATATATGAGGCAGTTGAAAATACCGTGGCTTTTTGGGTCAGGCACACCTTAGTCCTCAAAATTACATCTCTGCTTTTTAACACTTTAAAGGCCTTTTGTCCAATGCAATACATCATTTGATTTCATGACAGCTGCTTCTGTGGGCGTTGATTATGGATCCGAGGATCTAAGTAAATGAAATCCTTGACAACTTTTCTCCATTTATCATGATGTTGCTTATTGGTCCAATAGTGAGAATTTTTGTTTTCTTTACGTTGAGATGTAATCCATACTGAAGGCTGCGGTCTTTGATCTTCATCAGTAAGTGCTTCAAGTCCTCTTTACTTTGAGCAAGGAAGGTTGTGTCATCTGCATATCTCAGGTTGTTAATGAGTCTTCCTCTATTCCTGATACCCTGTTCTTCTTCATATAGTCCAGCTTCTCAGATTATTTGTTCAGCATACAGATTGAACAAGTATGGTGAAAGGATACAACCCTGACACAACCTTTCCTGACTTTAAACCATGCAGTATCCTCTTGTTCTGTTTGAATGACAGCCTGATGATCTTTATACAAGTTCCATATGAGCACAATTAAGTGTTCTGGAATTCCCATTCTTTGCAGTGTTATCCATAATTTGTTATGATCCACACAGTAGAATGCCTTTGCCTAGTCAGTAAGACATAAGTAAACATAGCTGCTTTAAAACCTCTGCCAACTCCAACATCTGGGCTGTCTTAGGGCTAGTTTATATTGACTGCTTGTGTGTATGTGTGTGTGTGTGTCTGTGTGTGACTTTGGGTCACATTTCTTATTTCCTTGCATGTATGTTTGTTTTCTATTGCTTTTCTAACAAATTGTCACCAATTTAGCAGCTTAAAACAACACAAATATATTATATTACAGTTCTTTAGGACAGAATCCAGTAGACTCACCTGGTTTGTCTCTTCTGGGTTCCTCAAGACCAAAATCAAGTTGTCGGTCAGTCTCACCTCTTACCCAGAAATTTGGAGGAATCTTCTCCTAGAATCATTCCAGTTATTAGGAGAATTCAGTTCCATGGAGCTCTTTTCTTGCTGGCCGTTGCTGGGAGTGTTTTCAACTTTAGGAAGCCACCGCATTTTCTAGTTTATAGTCCCCTTCATCTTCAAAGACAGCAGTAGTGCATGGAGTTCTTCTCACCTGTTGAATATCTCCAACTTCCCCTTCTGTTAAATCTCTCTGGATCTTGCTTTCCCTAATAATTCCAGATTAACTGATTAGTAACCTTAATTATATCTGCAGAGTCCCTTCAAAAAAAACAGTACCTACATTAGTGTTTGAATAACTGGGGGATGGGAATCTTTGGAGGGTACCTTTAGAATCCTGCCTACCATAGCATGTCCAAAAATGTTTTATTGTATACTGTGTATAATATGGGGCAGTTCTACTCTGTCCTATAGGGTCGCTATGAGTCGGAATCGACTCGACGGCAGTGGGTTTTTTTTTTTTAAGTGGGTGTATAATGGATGATACAATATAGAGACTCTGAATTCTCTTATCTTCCTCTAAAATCAGTTAAATTTTCTTTTAGTGGGTAGTTTGATTACTGACTAAGTACCTTGAACTTGTGTGGGCTTGATTTTGTGTTTTATTTGGGCAAACAAATAGAAAACCCAAGGGCTGTTCTGATGCCAGTTTCTCCGCCATAAACCCATTGCCATCAAGTCAATTCCGACTCATAGTGACCCTATAGGACAGAGTGGAGCTGCCCTATAGGACAGAGTGGAGCTGCCCCATAGGGCTTCAAAGGAGCGACTGGTGGATTCCAACTGCCAACCTACTGGTGAGCTGCCAGTTAGCAGCCAAGCGCTTAACCGCTGTGCCACCAGTCGTAGCTGCAACTACTCTGTCATAGCTGGAAGGAAAAGTCTGGCAGCCCAAGTCTGAAAAAAAAAAAAAAATTTAGCTTAAAAGGAGAGGATATTGGTAAATATTCCAGAGATTGAAATTTCAAATTAGTATTTATAGATTAATTACTAAATCTAGGATTTCCCTGTTCTTTAGTAATTTTTCAATGCTTCTAAACAAATTAGATTCAACTTTCTTGTTTTCAGAGCATTATATTATGAATGACAGGGTAAAGGGAACTATTTGGGGGAGTTTCAGGGAGACAAAATGGAGTGGTAGGATATTTTTAAAGCAGAAATGTATTTCTGTACAAACTTGTCTACACTGATACGATAAATTTTATAAAGAAATTACTATTTAGATTTTTACCTTTACTGATATTCTTTGGGTGTATCATTGTCCTATCAGTCAAGGTCCCTATAGTTAAAGCCGTTCCAATGTCAAAGGTTACTGTTTTGTTTGGAACAATAAGAGAATTAATGTTTAGAAAACAATAGCTTTTGTATATAAAAACAACAACCAGTTAGCAAAAAAAAAAAAAAAGACCAACTTGCAATACAACAAAAAAGATAAAATACCTTGTAATAACTGTAATGATAATCATGATATGTCTAAAAAAGAAGTATTTTAAGTGTTTTTAAGGAGCACAAAAGAGGATACGGATAAATAGAGGGGCATTACCATGTTCTTCAACTGGAAAACTCCACGTCAAAAGGATGTTACTTTTCCCTGAATTAATGTACATTTCTCATGCTTCTAAATTTTAAAATGTCAACAGGGTTTTTCCCTAATTATACAAATTGATTTTTAAAGTTCATAATGGAAAAACAGATGTGTGAGAATAGCTTTTAAAAAATCTGAAAAAAAGGAGTTATGAGAAGGAACTAGCCCTATCAGATATTAACACATTTCATGAAGCTGTAATATTTAAAATGGTGAATGAATAAGTAAACAGAACAATGAAATATAATCAAAATTTCCAAAATAAACCCATATGTTTAGTAAAGATAGCATCTCAACTAGAAGTGTGGGGTGGTGAGATATAGATCCATTAATTCAACAAATATTTATTTGAATTTATTCAGTTAATGGTGTTTATAAACTCAACTATATAAAAAAACAAAGAATTTCTACAGGGCAAAACCACTTTGACAAATCAAAATGACAAACTGGGACTATTTCTAACTTCTGTTATCATCAATACAGAACTTACTACCCTAGTATATAAAGAGCACTTACAAAGAAATAAGAAAATGACCAATGATTCTATAGAAAAATGGCCAAAGGATATAAACAGACCATTTACAGAAAGGAAAAATCGTATGATTTATATGTGTCAAAATAAGCAAACATCTCAGATAAGAGGATAAACTTTTAACTATACTGAAATACCACTTTTCACTTATCAAATTGGAAAAAAGAACCCCCCCCCCCTCACCAAATTGCCAGCACCTATGTTTGGTGAGGTTTAGGAGAAACAGGAACTCTCAAACAGTTGCCGATGGTGGTATAAATTGGTACAACCTCTGTGGAGGGCAATTGGTAATATTGATTAAAATTACATACTCTCTGACATGGCAGTTGACCTTCTAGGAATCGATCCTACAGTTGCACTAACACACATGTAAAATGACCATAAAAGCAAAAGACTAAGAAAAAAACAAAATATCTATCAGTAGAGTTGTTATTTGTTAGGTGCTGTCAAGTCAGTTCTGACTCACAGTGATCCTGTGCACAACAGAATGAAACACTGCCGGGTCCTGTGCCATCCTCACAGTCATCGTTATGCTTGAGCCCATTGTTGCAGCTACGGTGTGTATCCATCTCATTGAAAGACCCACTTTTTTTTTTTTTTTTTAATCAGTAGAGGGGGCTGGTTAAATGATTAACGATACACCGAGACAATATAATACTATGCAGGTATTAGAAAGATTGAGACAGCTCTTTGGGTAGAGATGATGGAATGAACTCTAAGCCCAATTCAGTTAAAAAAGCAGGGTTCAGCAAGTGGTTATATGCTAGCATTTGTGGTAAAAGGTGGAGAAAAGAATGTATATATTTGTATTGGCTTGTGTATTTATGAAATATTTTTGGGCAGTTACCCAAGAGACTGGTAACATTGGTAATCGTAGGGCAAGGCACTGTGTGGCTAAGGGATAGAAATAAGAGGAAGGTGTTTTGTTTTTTTGCCCCATACTTTCATACCTTTTGATTTTGAGTTATTTAAATTGTATTGCCTATTGGAAAATTTTATTAATAAAAACTTCAGAAATTATGAAAAATAAAATGAAAGTTACCATGTGAATAAATAATAAAACTATTGAGTTATACACTTCTGTTGAGTCTTTGCCTTTTCCCTCCACACCTTGTTCATAGGGAGAAATAGCATTTGTCCTTTCAAATACAGGTTTGCTTTCTCTTCACTGAACTACCTACTTATTTCTATGAAATAATGCTGGCTGTTCATCTATGTAATAAAATAAATATTGGTCAATTTTAAGCAATATGACAAAAATGATTATTCTCATAAAAATAAAAATTTAAATAACTTTGAATTAACAAATTGACAAATACTTTCTATTTCTGATTCTAGTATTCCAGTTTCCAAATGACTTACATTTTTCGTGAGTAAGAGTTTAAATTCTGGTGTTTTAATTTGTGATGACATTTTCTTTCAACTCTTTTTTACAGCAATTTGAGATTTTTGATGATTGCTTTAGCATATGCCATACCACTTGGTGTATTCGCTGGCTGGTCTGGAGTTCTGGACTTAATTTTAACACCAGTGCATGTGAGCCAAGTAAGTATTTTATTTCTTTATGTATTGTAGGTATTTTCGTTCATTTAAATTATAAATATTGGTTTTAGCTGCAAAGCGTAGGTTATACATTATACCATTATTGAAAAAGTTAGATCCTTATGGAATAGCTGTATAGTAAAACAATACTGATTTCCTTCCTTGATTTCGGTTAAGAGCCTTGAATTTCACATTTCTTTGGGTGTCATTAATGATGCTGATAAACGGATGGAAAAATAAAGGAAAATCTTAGTTTTGTTGACTTCGTCCTTTATCCTTGCTTCATGCTTTATAAGGAAGGTTAAGATCTCATCACCAAATATGACTATTCCTACTTCTCATTTCTTACTTTCTCTCTGGTTGCAGGATAGGGTTATGTCATTTTTTAAAAAGTAACCGTTACAGCTTGCTCCCATCCATTCCTCCTCCTTGCTCCCAGATAGAAGGGTAAAAAGGCGTAAAGAGAGATTTGGAGGGATAAATGCAAGAAATCCAGTGCACTGGTATGATATTCCATCATATGAATAAACAACAATTTATTCATTCTGCTTTTGATGAATATTTGGATCATTTCCAGTTTTTGACTGTCCCTAACAATGCTGTATAAATGTTTTTTTACGTGTCTCTTGGTGCACTTCTGTACACATTTCTGTTGAATGTGTATCTAGGACTAGAATTGCTGGTTATGGTGTGGGTATACTTTGGTAGGTGTACAGGGCAAAGCTACTAGAGGCTTAACAGAGGGAGGCTGTCATGGAGTTGGAAGCAGAACAAAAATAATAGAGGTCAAGCAGTTACTGGCATTCTTGCCCAGCCAGAGTAGTAAAAGCTCATTAATACTTTGTTAAAGCACTGGAGATCCTGTTGATATGTCATGAAGACAAAGCTTTAGAAGTGAGGACCTAGATAGTACTCTGCTAAGGATTACTTGGACAACTTGGGCTTAGTCCAGGAACACAGTCATGGCTGTTGACCATGAGTTCAATGTTAAATATCAAAACTCACTGCCGTCAAGTCAATTCTGACTCATAGGATGGAGTAGAGCTGGCCCATAGGGTTTCCAAGGAGTGGCTGGTGGATTTGAGCTGCCAACCTTTTGTGCTCTTAACCACAGCACTGGCATCAGCTCCTCGACCTTAAATAGTCAGCAACATATATTCAGTAAGGTTATCATGAAACAGAAGCACACGTAAAAAAAGATTATGTATTAATCAGTTGATGAAAATGTTGTAGCCAGAGGCTCTCAGGAACCTAACCCTGTATTTCCCCTAGGGGCAATGGTTCAGTATCACTAACTCAGTGTTTGTGGCAACTTCATAAAATGTAACTACCATAAATAACACGAATTGACTATGTAATTTTTTATGTTTTTTTTAACTTTTAAACTTTCTTTAGATACGCCTCTTGTAAGGAGCACATCACTGTTTTCTTTTTTTTTTTTTTTTAATAATCTTTGTTTTAATTGAAGCATTTGATCCATTTACATTTAATGTAATTACTGATAAATTTAGGTTTGAATATACCATCTTACTACTGTTTTTCATTTTATTCAGCCTAGTCTATCTTTTTTCTCTCCTGTCTTACCTTCCTCTGAATCAATTGATTATTTTTTATTATTCTACTTTTCCCCCTTTAGCTTGGTAGTTACAGACTTTTTTTTTAGTTTTATGCTGGAAACTACAGCATGCACACTTACCAATGTTCATTATAAATGAGTGCTTTTACCTCTTCCGGGGCAGTCAAGGCCCTTAGAACCCTTTAACTCTGTTTAACCCTCTTCCATCATCTGTGCTATTGTTTTTTAAACTGTACCCATTAAACCCATTGCCACTGAGTTGATTCCAACTCATAATGACCTTATAGGACAGAGTAGAATTGTCCCATAGGACTTCCAAGGAACAGCTAGTAGATTCAAACTGCTGACCTTTTGGTTAGCAGTGGACCTCTTAACCACTGCACCACGCAGGCTCCTTAAACGGTGCAATACATTATTATTGTTGCTTTATACTGTCAGTACTCACTGAGATTCATTCTTATATTTACCCTTTCTATTGCTCTTCATATCTTCCTGTATCTTTGATCTTCCCTCTGTGATCATTTTTCTCTTGCCTAAAGAACACTGTCTTAGTTTCTTAGTGCTGCTGTAAGAGAAACACCACAAGTAGGTGGCTTTACCAAACAGAAATTTATTTTCTCACAGCTCAGGGTAGTAGAAGTCTGAATTCAGGTCACTGACTCTGGAGGAAGACCCTTGCTCTCTCAGCTCTAGGGGAAGAGCTTTCTCTTGCAACTTCTGTTCCTCAGCTCCTTGGTGATCTTCATGTAACATCTGTCTTCCCTGTTTGTCCCTGCTTCTCTGTGCCTAATCTGGTCTTTTCATATCTCAAAAGTGGTTAGGTTTAAGACAGACCCTGCACTGACATGGCCTCACTAACGTAACAGAGAAAACTGTATTCCCAAATGGGATTACATCCACAAGTATATGGGTCAGGACTCCAACACTTTTGGGGGGGGGGGCGGGGGGGCGCACAATTCAATCCATAGCAAACTTCTTTAAATGTTTCCTTTTGTGCAGGTCTGCAGGTGACAAATACTCTCACTTGAGTTTAGTTTTTGTTTTGTTTTGGTCTGAAATTGTCTTCATTTTGCCTTCATTTTTGAAGCTTATTTTTGTTGGACATAGAATTATTGGTTGGTAGTTATCCTCTTTCAACATTTTGAAAATAATCCATTTTCTTCTGGCTCTCCCTGTTTTGATTGAGAAGTCACTTTTCAATCTTAAAAGGTGGCTGCTTTTAAAAATTTTTTCTTTGTCTTTGGTCTCAGCAGTTTTGTTATGATGTAACTAGGTAGTGATTTTCGTTGTATTGATCCTGCTTCACGTTTGTAGGGCTTCATTAATCTATGGCTTCATGTCTCTTAACAGTTTCTGAAAATTGTCAGCCAGTATCCCTTCAAAGCTTATATTCACTCTCTCTGTCACCTCGGTCTGGGATTCTAATTACATATGTTAACATCACACTTTATCTCTTACTCTTTTCTAAATAGTCCGTCCTTTTTCCTTTCCATGATTCAGACAAGGCATTTTATTCTGGCCTTTCTCCCAACCCACTCTTTCAGTTTCCAACTGTGTACTATACTGTTAAATCCATGCATGAATTGCCAAATTCACTTGTTATATTTTAAGTTCTAAAGTGTTCATTTGACTCTTTTTTTATAGTTTCCAAATTTCTCCAGAAATTCTCAATCTTGTCTTTTTTTTTTTTTTTTTTGAACTCTTGAAGGTAGTTATCTAAAGTTTGTATTTCATAATTCCATTATCTGGATTCCTTGTGGGTCTGTTTCTGTTTTTGGTATTTATTCATGTTATGTGTGTGGCTATTTTTGATTGAATGCTAGACATAGTATATGAAAAGCTGTAGAGATAATTTAAGCTTCAGGATGATTTTCTTTTCCTTTAGAGAGGATTTATGTTTGCTTCTGGCAGGAATCTAGGGATCACCTTAAACTAGTTTCAGAGATTGAGATGATTTTAAACTGGATAATTTTAGTTCCTTAGAGTGCTGTTATATTTTCACTGTTCCATTACTCTTGGGGCATAGCCCTTCAGGACCCCCATCTAAAGTCTAGGGTTTTTACAACACCACCCATCCCACAGCAGGACCAAAACTTAAATTTTTTTTCTTTCCTATGTGTTACAGATTGAATTGTGTCCCTAAAAAATATGTATTGTAAATCCTAACCTCTATGCTTGTGGTTATAATCCCATTTGGGAATGGGTTGTTTTTGTTATGTTAATGAGTAGGATTAGTGTAGGGTGTCTTGCGTTTATCTCCTTTGAGATATAAAGGAGATTAAGCAAGCAAGCAAAAGAAACAGGGATGGGAGAAGAACGATCCCAAGCCACATGAAGATTACCCAGGAGCAGAAGCTCAGAAGAGGCAAGGACCTCCCCCCAGCCAGAGCTGACAGAAAGAGAAAGCTTTTCCCTAGAGCCAGCACCCTGAATTCAGACTTATAGCCTCCTAAAGTGTGAAAAAATACATTTCTGTTTGTTAAAGCCACCAATTTGTGGTATTTCTGTTATAGCAGCACTAGATAACTAAGATGTTAAATGCCCTTTGATAAAAAGGATAGCCCTGCAGAGGAGAGAACTGTCTTGCCCCATGTGCCAATGATTTGGAAAACTGTAAAGGTAATTTAAGATTTAGGGTCTTTTTTTCCTCTAGAAAGGATTTATATTTGCTTTTGGCAGCAAACACTTGTAAAAAAAAAGACTTGTGTAAGGTGATTATATTACAGTCACGTATCACTCAGCGTCTACGAAACATTCTGTGACATAGGATGTTATGTGATTTAGATGTTGTGCTAACACCATGTTATATAGAGTTCACCTCGAGGTATGGCTGGTAAAAATGACCCTTCCCCTTGTTGAGTCAGGTGGACTCCAAAGGCAAGGCTGAGATCTGGATATTTGGGTGGCCTTATTACCAGAAGTTCATAGCCAAGATGATCATGAACTTGGCCAACTGTCACCACCAGCACCAGGCACAGAGTACGGAGAAGGGCTCCGCCCCAGAGGCTGACATCCAGCAGGCTCTAGATGCTGCACAGCTCTGGGTTCTCAAGCTTTGGGGGTATTTCATGCCCCGGGAGGGAGTCCATGCCGAGGTTCACATGGAAGCCCTGTCTTGAACCCAGTTCTTATAGGTCCTGCATCTACCCCCTGAGTTAAGAATGGTGGGGTGGGCTTTTTTTCTTTTCCCATGTTACATATTTACAAACAAGAATTTAAAGGGTTCTAATAAGGAATCGAATTTCAAAAAAATACGACCACAGGCTTAGATGCAGTCGGACGTTGCCTGAATGGATGTTATGCAGTACATGACTGTACTTAGGGTTCGCTAAGCTACTGTGAGAAGTAGACCCCCAAAATTCTGAGGCTTAAGAATAGATGTATGTCTCATTCACATATAGTCTGGGATACTTTGTGTAAGAATCTGTGACAGTTGCCCAGTTTGGTGGACAGTTCTTTGCCCCACACTGATTGAGAGACTCAGTCTGCTCCCACTTTGCAGCTCTTCTGCCCCCTAGAACTTTGTCATTATACGTGTGATTGAGGCTGGTGTAACCACATCCAGATTCCAGGTGTCAGAAAGAGAAGGAAAGTACAGAGGAGACACACAGCTGTCCAGGTTCTAGCCTGGGAGTAGCACACCTCACTTCTGCACTTTTCCATTAATGAAAACTTAGCCATGTGGTCACATGTAACCGACTAGGAGCTGGAACTGTAATCTATATGCCCAGGTTGAAGAAAACATATTATGTTACAGTGGACACCTGGCAAGCTCTGTCACAGGTGTAATGAAAAATAAGACTGGAAAAATTATGAAAGGTAGAAGTTAGTTTTGGCAGGTCCCAAGTGGTAGTTCAAGTTTGAACTTTGCCCTCTAGCCACAAGAGAAGCCAGAGATTATTTTTCAGCAGGTGAGTGGAATGATTGAGATAATTTTTCTGGCAATGGTGAACAGAGTAGATTGTGGACCTTTTAAAAAATTATTACAGGAGTCCAGGAGTAAGAAATATGATAACAAGTGTATGTGGTCACCATGGGAAGAGGAAAGGAGATAAAAATGCAATGTTAGGGACACGTGGATTTTCAATAATAGCAGCAACTAACATGTCGAGCATTTTACATTTAGTAACTAATCCTCAGAAAGGAGCCCTGGTGGCACAATGGTTAAGCATTCGACTGCTAACTGAAAGATTGACGGTGGCTCTGTGACAGAAGGACCTGGTGATCTGTTCCCATAAAGATTAAAAAAAAAAAAAAACCATTACCATCAAGTTGATTCCAACTCGTAGCAACCCAGTAGGCAGATTAGAATTGCCCTGTAGGATTTCCAAGGCTGTAATCTTCATGGAAGCTGACTGCCACATCTTTTTCCCAAGGAGCGGCTGGTGGATTCAAACCGTCGACCTTTTGGTGAGCAGCCAACCACTTAACCACTTTGCTACCAGGACTCCTGCCCATAAAGATTACAGCCAAGAGAACCCTATGTGGTGGTTCTACTCTGTCCCAGGGAGCCATCATGAGTTGAAAATTGACTTGATGGCACCTAACAACAACAGCAATCCTCAGATAAAACGTTATTATCCCCCATTCTACTAATGAGGAAACTAAGGCTTAGAGCGTGGGTTAGGATAGAAGCCAAGTCATAATAAGAGTTCATCAGGGATGAGGAAACATAGAAGGCATTGTTTTCCTAGGGTCACATAGCTAGTAAGTAGCAGGGCTACAAAAGCTTTCTCGGGAGAGAGAGCTTTGCATTTGAAATTCAGCTCAAGATCTCTTTCTCTATCCATCCTCCCCCAGTTGCTCAGTCTCACATTTCTCTCTCTCTTCTCTGATCTCTTAAGTCATTTTAAGTTGTTGCCAGATGTTTTATCACTTTATTCTTTGCTAGGTGTTTTGTGTATGTTGGTTATATTTAAATTTTTTGAGGTTGGTGACCCATCTTTTGTGGTTTTCCTATTTTCTTTAGAGTTCCTGGTACAGTGCTAGACAGGTCCTACATACTGGAAAAATATTTGTTTGATGGCATCAATAGTTTTATTGATTTAAATATTCCAATAAAAAATCAAAAACACATTACTTAGACGTAAGTACTTTTTTGTATTAATTAGTCACATATGAATTTTCATTTTAGATACTATTTCCTAGATTTGTTGTCCTTTAGCTAGAACATTTTTATTATAGAGGATCTTTGTTTTTTTTCACTCCTTCTAAATAGTAGCATGGTAGTCTTGTGTTAAATATTGTCTGCCACTTTCCTGACAGGTAGATGCCGGCTGGATTGGATTCTGGTCCATAGTTGGAGGCTGTGTTGTTGGAATAGCTATGGCAAGGTAAGAATATTTTAAGTTTCATATGTGAGTGAACCGAAGTGGTAAAAAAAAAAAAAAAACGCAAAAGGAAAATAGACTTCCCAAGATAAACATTTATGCCTGGTGGCACAGTGGTTAAAGTGCTCAGCTGCGAACCAAAAGGTCAGCAATTCAAAAACCACCAGCCCCTCTGAGGGCGAAAGATGTGGCAGTCTGCTTCTGTAGAGATTTACAGCCCTGGAAACCCTACGGGGCAGTTCTCTTCTGTCCTGCAGGGTCACTATGAGTTGCAGTCGACTCGACAACAGTAGGTTTGGTGTGGTTTTGGTTTAGATAAACATTTAAAAATCAGGAAAAAGTAAAACAGACAAAAGTCAGAAAAGGGCGCTTGCTCAGGCTACAAGAAAATTCACAGGCAGCAGATAGCATTTGCTGCTCCAAGAAGCCTTCCCAGGGGTAGCCCTAAAATCTTTTTTCGAGCCTGGAGATACATTTCTGGTGTAATTAAGCTACCTTCCTTGGTAATATTAAGGAATAACATCTACAAATGGGGCCAAAAGTAGGGCGATATAATGATAAAGACAAATTGGTTGCGATCAGGATAGAATAGAGTTGGAAAAAAACATCATTTGAAAGAGCATCTCCAAAACTTGTCATGAAAAGGCAGTGTCCTGATTAGCAGGTGTTTATTTCTGGTCTTTTTTTTTGGCAGGTATGTTCCTGTGGTTATCCCACTTTGATGAAAAATGTCATCAAAGGCTTCCTGTTTCATCAAACTGCTTTTGATCTTAAGCCATTATGACAACACATTTTTAGAATGAGTTAGAAGAAAAGGGCCTCATTTGTTCTAAAAAAAAAAAAGCAAAGAAATGAAAATGTCACTCTTTCAGGTGACTGCCTATAAAACTATTCTTAGTGTTCTCAAGGAGATAATATTCATTCACTTCCTAAATCCTTATACCCTGTCTAATCAAAAACAAAATTAGGCAATCAACTCTACCAAGAAGGGAAAATCTAATTACATATTTGGGGAGATCAAATAAGATATGTAAATCACCTCAATATCTAAATGCTTAAACATAATTGACACAGGATAATATTATATCTAGACCTTATAGTTTGTGTGGTGTTTCTGGGATAATGAAAGAATAAATTGACATTGTAATTTCTAAATCACTTTATATGAGGTTTTTGTAAGTTGGGAAAATGTAAGAATAAAATCTAAAAGCTGAAGGAAAGGGATAGGAAGATAGCTCTTTGTAGGAAATCACTGCACTGATACTGAAATGCATTGACCTGTCACGTTTGACAAGAATCATACCTAATTTTTCTAATTAAATCTCCCAGCCAGTTTTAGTGCGTCATCATTGATCAAGTACTATTCTGAGCACCAAATAGGTCAAAGAGGGAACCATTATGTTATCAGAAATGACGTCTCACATGCTCGTTTTCTCTTTATTTTCTTTCTCCAACCCCTTAATTTTAAATATATATAGCTAGAACTAGAAGCAAACATTAGAACAGGGACACTTCTGTTTTTAATTTGTTGAAGTGGAAGTTCTAAAAAACACTACCCTTACTCTGGGATCTGAAATCAATTTTAGGTATCTCCTGGGCCTAAAGTCAATTTTTAAATTATTTTTATAACACTCTTTGGGATCTATGAAATGGGGTCTTCTTATAGACATTAATGCATTGAGTGATTTTTTTTTTGTAGTTATGTTGTACAAGGAATGTTTGGTACTAGTTTGGCCCTAACAATATACTTGGATGATGTTGGCCCATTTGAAGAGACTGGATCTTCGAAAATAGCACAGCACAGTGGTCAGTTTATTCTTGTGTGGTCAGGCTCTGTGGCACGTACTCGCTATTCAGCTGTACTCAACTCTGATTTGTACCAGAAAGCTGTTTTCTTCTTTTATATCTGGTCATCTGCCTACCTGATGAGTAAATTCATGCAGAGTACCAAAATATAAATCAGAAAAGTGTTTGGTGAGCCTAGAATTAAAAGAGTTTTTTGGATGCCCTTGAGGGACATTTCTATCAAATTGTGGAGCCTTTTTCAGAGTACATAAGAATTTTCTATGTGGGAACTTGTCTAGATGAGAACATACCTAAGTCATCCGACAAAAGTGCATTCATTTTTCCCACCAAAAGATGGCATCAGTTCTCATAGGAAATCATATTAGTCCAGCTAACGCTTACAAACATGGTTAACCGTATCATGTCAGATAAGTGCAAAGCAAAGGATGGTATTGAAAGTATTGAGAAGAACAGTCGCATAATTACAGTAGAAATGAAAATCAGTTTAAAAATTCAAAATGGAGTAAATGCGGTATACTTTTAGCAAAGTAAATGTTGTATACTTGGAGTGGGATAAGTTTTTCTACAGTAGGAACAATTCTGAAAGACAGAGTAGACTATACATTCAGTCCCCAGTTTAGGAACGTTGGACTTCACGGACAGCTTGTACGTAACCTTTAATGTTATGTAAATTTGCCCTTACTTTGAACCAATGGAACCAACCCCTGCTCGCAGCCAGTTCTTTCGCACAGTCACCTTCATGTGCTGCACGCCCAGCTTTTAAATGACAGAGCAGAGCTGCCCCACAGGGGCTCCAGGGAGTGGTTGGTGGATTGAAACTACCACCCTTTTGGTTGGCAGCTGTAGCCTTAACCGCTGCGCTAATCAGCAGATGATGAAAAGCAGTTGGCAAATGGAAACTTTTTTGGTTATGACTAAAGGATAAACATCTCTACCAAATGCCTTTTAGTTTAATGTTAATTCAGGAAAAGGCGACGATTTTGTTACAAATCTACAAAACTTTAGTCACAACTTTTGTGGACTAGTATTCGCTATTCCAGATGCTACATTCTTGCCCTCATGAAGCTTACAGCCTGATAGGGAAGACAAAAAATGAACAAGTGAACTAATGACAAAACAAGAGAATTTCCAATACAGGTAAACACTGTGAAGAAAATAAAACAGAGCACGGAGATGGGATGGAGAGGCCTTCTTTAGACTGGGTGAGCATGGGGGTCCTCTTTGACAGGTGAATTCGAGCTGAGACCCAAGTGACCTAAAGGACCAGCAGGAGTAAGTCATCTGGGAGTGCCTGCTTCCAGGCAGATGGGACAAGTACAAAAGCCATACACTGCTGTGGGAAATGGCCTTAGTGTGTATGGGAAACAGACACGGGGCTGCCCAGCTGGAGTAGTGTAAGACAGTGGGAGAGTGGAGGCAGAGGCCAGGTTGTCTAGAGCCTCCCAGGGTCTGGTTTAGGCATTTGTATTTGTTCTAAGTGAGTTTGAGTTTTGGGAGAGCCACATTTACTTGTTTACATCAACAAATTAACCTACTTTCTAAAACTAGAAGTAATATGTGCTAATTATAGAATGTTTGGAAATCATACACTTGTTGCCGTCAAGTTGATTCCGACTCATAGCGACCCTATAGGACAGAGTACAGCTGACCTGTAGGGTTTCCAAGGAGTGGCTGGTGGATTCGAACTGCGGACCTTTTGGTTAGCAGCTAAACACTTAACCGCTGTGCCACCAGGGCTCTTTGGAAATTATAGAAAATATAAAGAAAATAAAAGGGGCATTTTAAAACTTAGAACCCATCCTGTGAGTAAGAGAAAAAAAAAATTATCACAGAAATAATTCTTTAAAAAACAAGCCTTGCTTTCGAAAGAATGAATGGAAGATCATTCAAGTAATTGTTGTTTAATGAAAGTGTGTCACTGATTTAAACAGTATGAGCAAATCCAGTTAGAATTAATAGAACATTGTCTCTTTTCAGGTTTGCAGATTTTATCAGGGGTATGCTGAAGCTCATTCTCCTCCTCCTGTTTACTGGGGCTACCCTGTCATCCACATGGTTCACCCTGACCTGTTTGAACAGTGTCACACACCTGCCTTTAACCACAGGTGAATACAGACTATTTTAGAGCCTTGAATAAATTATTTTTGGTTTGCAAAAGTATAGTTACTCTGACAGTAGGACTCTTTCCTTGCTTTCCATCGGTAATTGTTAAATATATAAAAAGGAAGATGTGTTAATATCCCTGGTGTGGCTCTCAAACCATTATACCATCTAAAGAGAGTCCAAGAAATAACTAAAAATATTTTCATTGGTCTTTTGCAAATGGAAAGTAAGTATAATCATTAGCCCAAGCTCAGAGAGCTTGGAAAAGTTTATGTATTTTTTAAAGTTCCTATCAGAGTATAATACGAAGATTTTTACCTTGTTGATAGCCATTGTTGAACAATAAGGAAAAGGTAACAAAGGCAAAAAAAAAACTGTGAGGTTTGAAGTACACTTCAGTAAAGTTCTTTAAACCAGCACTTACAGTTTGATGTTTAGTTTCACTACAGAATCAGTGCAAAAGAGAGAACTTACTGGAAACACCTATTAGGAGTATATCGTAGCCAGCTTACTTAGCTCATCAGATTGATCCGAAACATTTGTATTAGCTGTTGTTTTTATTGTTACTAATAGTATTAATATCACTTTGGGGTCTATAATAGTTTTCTATTGTTGCTGTAACAAGCTATCACAAATTTAGTGGCTTAAAACAGCACAGATTTTTCTTACATTTCTTTAGGCTAGAAGTCTAACATGGGCCTCACTGGTTTAAAAGCAAAGTGTGGGCAGGGCTGCATTCCCTCCTGCAGGCTCTAGGGGACGCTGTAGGGGAGAATTTTTTTGCCTTTCCCAACTTCTGGAGGCAAACCGCATCCCCTGACTTGTGCCCCCTTCCTCCATCTTCAAAGCCAGCAACATCAGGCTCAGGCCTTCTCACATCACATCACTCTGTATCTTTCTCCCATAGTCACATTTCCCTTTGAACTCTCTCCTTCTGCCTCCTTCTTCTACTTTTAAGGACCCTAGTGATTACATTGGGCCCATCTGAATAATCCAGGATAATCTCTCAATTGTAAGGTCATTCAATTAGCAACCTTAGTTCCATCTGCACCCTTAACACCCTTTACCATGTAAGTAACATAGTTCATAGCTTCCAGGTGTTAGAGCATGACCATCTTTGTTGTTGTTATGTGCCGTCAAGTCGGTTCCGACTCATAGCGACCCTATAGGACGGAGTAGAACTGCCCCACAGGGTTTCCAAGGAGCAGTTGGTGGATTCGAACTGCCGACCTCTTGTTTAGCAGCTAAGCTCTTAACCATTGTGCCACTGGGGCTCCGTGAACATCTTTGGGGGGGTCATTATTCTGTCTACTAAAGGGTCTTTTTTAAATTACCATGACAGAGTCTTTTATAAACCAAGAGGACTCTGTTGTTATCTCTTCCTTTCGTCTAATGAAAGACTAGTTAAGATGCATATTTTTTATCCAATGGCGAGTAATATTCAGCCACCTTTCAGATTATGTGTTTAATTGTGGGATTATTTGGGTAACAAACAAGCACTTGTATAAGCAGGAGTAAATAAGAGTCTGAAAGTGGCTCTATAGGGGCCTTGTTGCTGTGTGTGGCATATATATTCCATGGGTGCCTTTAGTGACGAAGAGGATTCCTTTTGTCTACATATAATTAAACAATACCCCGTTCCCCAGTTTGTACCTATGAACTCTGTAATAAAACAGCCAGCAGTTTATACATCAGAGGCATCAAATCCCTCAAAGACAGATATTTATTTGAGAGTTCCTACCACTTTTACGAGGAGCCCTGATGGCACAGTGGTTAAGGACTTGGCTGTTCAACCATTTAAACTTTGGAGGTTCAAATCCACCATCTACTCTGCAGGAGAAAAGACTTAATGAACTACACCCAAAAAGATTATAGCATAGGAGGAATCTGGGAAGATGTGGTGTAAACAGACCATCATTCCAATCCTCCGCCACAAATACAACAAGGAATTGGTGCTCAGCTTTGAGGAACTCTGAATCAGGAAACAGAGGACAGCAGCAGGGAACTGCAGACAGGCAAGAATCAGCAAATCAATAATGAGTCGCATACAACAGGAAAATCACTTCTTCACCCTTTCCTGTTTCTCCCCCAAGCCATGCATACTGCCAGCTGCTGTGAACTGGGGTAGTGGCTCTAGAGAAAGAATCTGCTTTCCTAACCACCGTAGCCCCTACCTGTACTACAAGAGAGGACCCTAAAGCTTCTTCACTGAAATCGACAAGGCAGACCTCCCCAGGGACCCATCTGGAGTGCGCCAGCACCTTCTCCACCCAGACACTGGTGGGGTACAAGCTTACTGAGAATTGCTACAGAAGGCCCATGCAGTGGAGCCTGTTCCCGTAGAAACACTATACGGGCCTCCCTGCGCACCCCATTGCTCAGGCCTCTGAAACCAACAGGACAGACTTCCCAGGGAGTCAGTTCAGGTCTGTCTGCCTCCCCTCTCAGCCTGTGCTGAGGGCTGCTGACTGAGGCTGCTGTGTGCTAGGAAGCAGGCATCTTTAGTGGAGGCTACACCCACAGCCAAGATACTATAGGGAAGACTCTAATAGCAATAAGGCAGACCTCCCTGGAGGTCTCTTTGAAGTGTGACAGACCCTCCACCTCCCAGACACTGTCACCTGCAAGTCTGCTGTGAATTGCTGCAGTAGAGTCTGTTCCCGTAGTCATCACTCTACCTGCCTCCCTATGTACCCCATAGCTCTGGCCTCTGAAACCAACAGGACAGACTTCCTTGGGGTCAGTTAGGGTTAGTTTGCCCCCACTTCTGATGGCACCAAGGACTACTGACTAAGGCTGCTGTGTGTTGGGAACTAGGAGTCTTAAGTGGAGGCTGCACTCATGGCCAGCAATCTACTGGGGGGACTCTGATAGCAACAAGGCAAACCTTCATAGGAGTCTGACCAGAGAGTGACAACCCCTCCCTTACCTGGTAATTGTTGGTTGCCAAGCTGTTGAAAACTGCTACAAAGATAACCCGCCGTGGAGTCTGCTCCCATAGTCAGTACTCTACTTGCCTCCCTGGGCACCTCAAAGCTCAGGCCTCTGAAACTAACAGGATAGACCTCCCTGGGGATCAGTTTGGGTCTTTCTGCTCCCCATTACAGTTAGCACTGAGGATTACTGCCTGAGGCTGCTATGTTCTAGGAAGCAGGCACTTTGAGTGGAGGCTGTATCCACAGCCAGCATACCATGGGGTGCTCTCCAGTAGCAACAAAGCAGACCTCCCTGGGGGCCCATTCAGATATAGCAGCAGAAGATGGACCCCTCAGGTTGGAAGGCACTCAAAATACGAGTGGGGAAGAGCTGCCTCCTCAAAGTAGAGTCGACCTTAATAATGTAGATGGAATCAAGCTTTTGGGACCTTCATTTGCTGATGTGGCATGACTCAAAATGACCCTCAATGAAATAGACTAACACAGTAGCTACAACAGTGGGCTCAAGCATAACAGCGATTGTGAGGAGGGACAGGCCTGGGCAGTGTTTGGTTCTGCTGTACACAGGGTTGCTGTGTGTCGGAACTAACTCGACAGTACCTAACATCCACGACGACAGTATGTTCATAACATTTTACATATTTTCTATTTAACATGGTAAAACTATCTATCTCTGGGTATTAGGAGTTCATTTTTTACCTCCTTTTTTGTCTGAATTTATATAATGAGCATATTCTACTTCTATAATCAGAAAAAAAAACATTTTTTTTTAATTAAACATCTTTTTATATCTTAAAAGAAATTGATGTAATTGACTGTTGTTGAAAATAATTATGCTGGACAGGAAGGAAAGCAGAATTCTAAATGAAATCAAGGTCAGAATCGAAAGGTTGACTTTGATGTGGACATCTTAACCACTCAATTTATAAATTCTACTGTTGTTTTCGGTTGCTAGTCTTTTGAATGTCACTGCAATCCTGCTGAAAGATGAATTTTTAACTTATAAATACACTGAGGAGGTTAGGACTAAATTGGTTTGCATTCCTTCTCTGAGTTATCATAGCCTTTTTTTCTCAG
The DNA here is from genome assembly GCF_024166365.1 of Elephas maximus indicus. Classification (NCBI taxonomy): domain Eukaryota; kingdom Metazoa; phylum Chordata; class Mammalia; order Proboscidea; family Elephantidae; genus Elephas; species Elephas maximus. The sequence continues at coordinate 13,476,873 of NC_064819.1, forward strand.
TCCTCATACTTAGCACTTAGTAGTCCCTTGAGTGTATTCTTAACTCCCCTACCAGTCTGAAAATCTGGAGCAGGGATTAGTACGTTATAAATTTTGTCCCACCTCCACCCCGGCACCTAGCACAGGCCCCCAGGAATGAGTGAATGAAGGAAGTGTGTGTTATCGCCATTGTGATCCTCAGTAGCTGTGACTTACTGGCAGTGATAGACGGCAGCCTTGAGCCAGTCTTTGTTATTCAGCACTAGCTACAGGGAGGCAAAACAGCACATTTTAGTGGAACATTGGAGAATTTGAATAAATCTGTCACAAGATACCCTTACTGCCTTTGTAAAAGCCTGACCTAATCCCTTTTAAGCAAAAGAGGTTTCACGAAAGGGAGCTTACTACACAATCTGATTACAGACAAATTTAGACCTTTAGGCTGGTTTTTAAAGTCAGCGATGGCAAATTCATGTTTCTTTTTTACCAGAGTCCTCATTTTAACCAGAGAAGTAGCTAGCCTTTTTCCCTTTAGCAAACTTAGTATTTCTTAGTATTTTATTTTATTTATTTTAGTATTCTATTACTTGTTATGGGAAGAATCTACACGAAAAGCATTTGAAGATAGACGCGTGAATCGTAACTGTTGACATGATAAATGAAAAGCGACTTATTTTTGTCCAGCCCATGTGTTACATGAGTGCTGCTGCTGTCTCATTAAAACCTTCAATTGCCACTGGTCTTGATGTTACTTTTGCCATCCCTGCAGAAGAAAAACTGAGTCATATCAATCCTGTCCAAAGGCATGCTATTTTGACGTACGTACCTGCTTGCATACACCCTCTTGGAGGCTATCAGCAGTATGCCCCCCACCTTAGGGAAACTCAGTACTTAAAATTGCATTATATCTTCACTAACTGAAATTTTACAAGAGGGCAAGTGAATAACCTCATGACTAAATAACGTGAGTTTTAAAATCTTCACACTTATGCTATAAACAGAATTATGGCGATATATTATCCACCGTGTCTGAGAGCTAGCTGTCTAGCCCTGTGAGCCACCACTCACACAGCCATTTTCTGGTGAACAGATGAACGCTTTGAAAATGGCATTTTGAAAAATGTTAGCTCTTTGGTGTGGATTTCGCTAAAACAATGTAATTTGACTGTTTAACGTTGCCTTGGGAGAGGTTCTTCATCTAACTCAAGTTAGTAGAATGGTGATGTCAGAAGCAAATACTGGGCGAGGGATGAAGGGTGGGTGGTGACTAGCTAGGCACGAGCCCCTGGAGTGATAGCTGACCACTAGCTGACATCAAGTGATAGTTAAAGAAAAAACATACTCCATTGTATTAAGAAGGCGTGTAACACATATGGGCTCAAGTGTAATTCTTTTATTAGGTCCCCATGTATTTTGCCTTTATGAAGATAATTAATTATGTCCCATTTTAATAGGCAAAGAAACAAAAGCGTAGACTTACCGAATCATAGGGGAAAGTGAGAAAATTCAAAAAAGAATAAAGAGCATCATTAAAGAAATGCACATTATTAGGAAAATGAGTGATTTTAAGCCTTAAGGAAAGAAAGCTAAGGAGTGACTTAATCACTGCTTTCAGTTTTATGACCTAAAAGTTACGGTTACTCGTGTTCATGACTGACCAAGAAAAGAAAAATAGAACATGAATTAAAAGAACAGAATGGATTTGTGAAAGGACTTCTTAGATATAAGAATCATGAAATACTCAACGGGCCTATTGAGGAAGATCATATAATGTTTACCCACGGGAATGTTCAAGAAGAAAAATTAAGTCTTCAAATAGAATCTGTTTTTTGACCAGAGAGAGCTTGACCAGGTGATCAGTCAGTGCTTTATGACTTAATAAGAGAGCGCCTTCTTCAGAACCGTAAATAATTCTCGGGGAGCTTGCAAGTTACTGAGAGATCTATAGCAAAAAAAACCCAAACCCAGTGCCATCTAGTCGATTCCGACTCATAGCGACCCTATAGCAACCTTATAGATCTATAGCTATGATAATCTGATTTCACAACCAGTCTCTAACCTTGGGCCTGCTATTTGAAAGGATTACTAGTTGTGCTTCGTTCTATGAGACAATTATTCTTCTGTCCAGCCATACAGGACTCTAAATGCAATTGTCAAGCTTTGTAGGACTAAACTGCACCAACAAAGAGACTCAAGCAGAAAATGAATAACACGCAAAAAGGAAAATCATAGCCATTAATGACTGTTGCAGCAAAATACCCCACGTCCTCTTTGGGAGCCTTAGTTTTTCGTGTACTGAATATTTTAGGTAGGAATAGATCATGGAAGCCACAGCAATCATTTTTTAGCAAGAAAACGTGAGGCTGAGAAGAGAGGCACAGCTCAGTCATATGGAAATATATCTATGTGTGTACCAATATATGTATTTTGTATATTCAACATGCTCCAAACCAAACCAGTTCCCACTGAGTTGATTCTGACTCATGGCGACCCTGTGTGTGCAGAGTAGAATTGCTCCGTAGGATTTTCCAAGCTGTGACCTTTCGAAAGCAGAACGCCAAGCGTTTCTTCCAAGAGACCTCTGGGTGTGTTCCAACCACCAACCTTTCGGTTAGTAGCCCGGGACTTAACCATCCGCACCACCCGGGGACCCATTCAACATGCCTAGAACCTGTGAAAAAAATATGTAGTTAACAAAAATTGTGAATGTTTAGTGTTTCTCTTTACAAATGTGTTATTATTTCCAAAAGAAGTATTTTTACTTATAATATGAAGTTTAATTTAGATTGTCAAAATATTTTAATAAAAGTCTGGTCTAATAATTCGCAGTTAACTTTCCTAACTTTATCATGAAATAAAAATTTAGTCAATATGAACAATGATAAAACTTATCCAGTAAACTATATTGATGTTATAAACATACTTTTTAGGGAAATTTCTTGATTCTAACCCTTAAGATAATATGTAATAAGAATTTGTTGTATTGTTTTATAATGCTTATTTCTTAATAAAACTTTGAACAAATTCTCTATTATTCTTATATGCCCAGAAACACCAATAAGATTTTCGATGTTAATATCATTATTCTCCTACCTATATGTAAGGAGCCATGGTGGTGCAGTGGTTAAGTGCTTGGTTGCTAACTGCAAGGTTGGCAGTTCAAACCCAGCAGCCACTCCATGGGAGAAAGATGTGGCAGTCTGCTTCCGTAAAGATTTATGGCCTTGGTAACCCTGTGGGGCAGTTGTATTCTGTCCTATGAGTCAGAATCAACTTGACAGCAATGGGTATACAGGTACCTACGTGTATTTAAGTTTGTCATTGATCTACCGAAATGGACCATAGTTGTACCTCATATTATATACCATTCAATAATTGACTCTTTTCTATAACATCCTGGGTGTATGTTCATCTAACTTCAGCTTGACTGCCTCTAGTAAAAACCCATTGCTTCACAGAGCAGCCGATTCTATTGGACAGCTCTGGGTTCTAGGAAAAGCTGGTCGCTTCCTCCGGCTTCCATTGACAGCCCGTGAAACATTTGGAGACATCTGTCATGTCTGGCCCTAGTCTTTAATCTAAATACTCCCAGTTTTTGCAGCCATTTCTCATCATACGTGGATTTCATACCTCTCACCAGCCTAGTCACTCTCCCCTAGACCTGTGGTAGCTTGTCAGGGTCATCTTTTAACGTGTTACTTGATTGAGCACACTTTTCCCGCTGTGTTCAGCACAGGGGACCTGAACTGTGTTCAGTTCAGGGGAGGCTCTGTTGCTTCTTATGATTATTGTTGTCGTTAGTTGCTATCATGTTGACTGTCTCATGATTAGACATAGCTTTGTTTTGTTTTTTTAATAGAATGGGATATTAATAAATAACTTCTTTGTGCGTATAAATGGCTGCTGAGCCAATAGGATAACCAAATATAATATTTGGAAGGAGTTTCAAAAAATGTTCAAAAAACAGTATAAATCTGCAGTGGTGAAGTTGTTATCAATGATACCATGATAGTTTCATTAAAAGTTGATTGAGAAGTAGTTTTTATTCTTATCTGAAATTTGGCAATTTGTTTTATAACTGTCGATCACCCAAGGTTTGAGTGTTTTAGTTGATAAAAATGTATTCATACACAGCTTTGTTTCCTAAATTTTGGTAATTTGGTTTGCCATTGAGAGTGGGGGTAGGGGAGCACTGGGAGTACTTCAGGGCTCTGACCCAATTCATGGGCTTGAAACTATTGTAACTATTTTGTGCTACATGGGACCTTGTTTTTCTGCAATTTAAACTGTGAACCTGTGGAATATTATTAGCTTCCTTGAAAAAAAAATCTGTCTCAGCACTTCGGTTGTGTTTGTTCTGCTAAATTATCTTGACTCTTTAATCGAAAGGCAGTTTATTATAATTTTAGTATCAGTACTACAGAAAGCCAGGGAAATATTTAATGATCCTGTAGTTTGAACCACCTTTGACAAGAAGGAAATTATCCTGTCTGCCTGACTTTTAATAGATGACATTCACCCGCTGGATCTGCCAAACCGGTGTATAAAGACTGTATCAAACTCTAAGCTGAAAACTCAAATGGAAGTAAATTCAGACTCTTAATAATCAGCTTCTACTTTATGCCTGTCCCAGAACACTGTGGAGTATATAAAATACGTATATATATATATATATATATATATATATATATATATATATATATATATATATATATATATATATAAATAAAATCAGTCCTGATGCAGCTATCTTACCCCCATTCTGATTGTGAAGATCTCATTTAACCCTTTCCTGCATAAATCATTTTGATTCTTTTGTTTCCATTGGTCATCATTTTTATGATACTATAAGAAGCCAGCACCAAGATTGAGAAAGTCCAGTGAAAATGCTTGCTTTTTGATGACTGGCCTCTGAAATTATGTCATCTGTCTCAGCCCATTTATTCTACTTATACTGAACTTGTAACTCATTGCCGCCGAGTTGATTCCGACTCATACCGACCCTATAGGACAGAGGAGAGCTGCCCCACAGGGTTTCCAAGGAGTGGCCGGTGAATTCGAACTGCTGACCTTTTAGTTAGGAGCTGTAGCTCTTAACCACTGGGCCACTAGGGCTCCACTTATAATCAGAATTCTAATATGTGAAGTAGAAATATTTCCGTCAAGGATCCGGCATCTAGGCTGGGCAGTGTGGCTTCGGGGTGTAGACATCGACTCTGTGGGTCAGCTTACCCGATGGTCATCATTTCTGAGTCAGCTGCTAGCAAACTCACCTGAAGTAGAATTGTATTAGATGCCAGTTCATTACTTTACAATGGAATTTCCCTTTAAAATTTTTTTTAAATAGGTAATATGTGTACATTGTAAAAAAGTCAAATACATCAACTCTGGGTCGGCTTACCCAGTGGTCATCATTTCTGAGTCATCAACTCTGGGTCAGCTTACCCAATGGTCATCATTTCTGAGTCATCGACTCTGTGGGTCAGCTTACCCAATGGTCATCATTTCTGAGTCATCGACTCTGTGGGTCAGCTTACCCAATGGTCATCATTTCTGAGCCAGCTGCTAGCAAACTCACCTGAAGTAGAATTGTAATAGACGCCAGTTCATTACTTTACAATAGAATTTCCCTTTAAAATTTTTTTTAAATAGGTAATATGTGTACATCGTAAAAAAGTCAAATCCAAGCAGTACAAAAGGATATACAGGGAAAAGTCAGTTTCTGCTGTCCTGTGGCCCCTAGTTTCCCTCTGTAGCGGAATCTTCATTACCAATTTCTTACATACTTTCCTGAAGAATTCTATACATTTACAAACAGATATATATTTATATAACACTTTTCTGCACCTTTTTGCAGCTTATGAGGCCTTTCTTCAGAGACACCTCTGGGTAGGCTCAAACCACCAACCTTTCACTTAGTAGCCGAGCGCTTAACTGTTTGTGCTACCATGAGACTCCTTTATATATCTTCTATGTCAATATCAATACATACAGAGTTACCTCATTTTTAATGGTGGCATAGTATGTCTTTGTTTAGATGTTTGATAAATTTTTAAACAGCCAAACCGCTATTGGTGGACACTTAGTTGTTTTTTTTTTTTTTTTTAGTCTTTCGTACTACAAACAATATTGCAGCGAGTGCTGTTTGTATCCTTGTACCTGCATAGCTGTAGGATAAATCCCTGGAAGTGGAATTGCTAGTCAAAGAGTAAGTGCTTTTTTTATTTTGATAGGCATTCCCAGATTACCCCCCAGAAGGTGAACTGTTTACAAGTCCATCGACAGGGTTTAACCGCCACAGAAATGTTATCTTTCCAAGGACGGTTATGAGTCAGACCCGACTCGACGGCACCTAACAGCAACAATAGGGACAGTTGTGTATGTCTCTTCTCCCACTTCTTTCCCAAAATTAAGAAACCTAGGAAACCAAAATCAGAAGATTCTTAATAAGCATGAAATGAGGGCCAGGAGATCTGGCTGGTCTTGAGGGTTTTCAGACAGGTCCCCTGCTTCCCCAGACTAGATTTCTGACATGTCCTATGTCTCATTTTTTTGGACCCTGCTTGATAAAAATCAACAAAGTCGAATCTCGCTTTTCAAGACCCCACACTGACAGTGTCCTTGTCAGCGTTTATCATTACATTATCGTCCTTCTTTCTTTTATAAAGTACAGTTATTCTGTTATATACAGATTGTGATTATTTATATTTATTACATTGTAATTTGATTACAAATTACATGTGAGGGATTTGTTTGTTTCAGAAAAAGTAATATATGGAAATATAGAAAGGATTATTTCTTAACATGTTTCCTGAAAACAGCTACCAGTAATTCCATCAGTGTTTTCTGAATTTATGCTTAGTTCCCAAGACTTGCACTTCCTGGTCCTTAAGACTTGATTTTTCCTGTCATCTATTTCAGTATTTTCTTGTTTTAAACTCCTAGGCTTATTTGTGTTTGGATCAATAATCCTCTCTGCTCTGATTACCACTGACTGACCAATAAATGATTATAAACTGTTTTGGAAATAGAATATTCTAGAAAAGCTAGTAAGTGCTGTTCTATCCCTGGATTTCCTAACATACCACTCATGAGCTATGTGTGAAATAGAATATGTCGACTGCTTTTTGTGATCTGTGTCCAGCAAACATACAGTGAGCATGAGGTGTTAGGTTTTATTGATTTATTTTTTTCAGGATCTCTTGAAAATTACTTGATGTTTTAAATGATATTTATTGTAACTATCAGATGCTCCCCCACCTGTTTAATTTTGGTCATGGCTTTAGCCATCATCCTGCTCTTTGTTCACTGCCATCCTTTCGTTTTCTTGTATTTTCATGTCTCCTGTCTTCTGTTCCAAGAAAAGGTCAAAGTAATTACCAGCTATTTGAGTTATTAGAATATACTAAATATTTTATAATCCTGCTGCAGGCTAGCATAATGGGGCAGGGGGAGTAGAGGTTAATTAGAGAAATTCTGTGAGGAAACAGTGGATACGGTTATTTTCCTTTACTGCTTTGACAGTGTCGTGGACTGCTAATGATTGCAATCAGTTATGATAAATCCTGGTAATTTAGCAAGTTCTATGAATCTACGGCTAATACGTTACAGATTTGGGGTAACTCCCTCACTTTCTGCAGTGCCTGTACAGAAATTTTTTTTAACAACTATTTTTGTTAAAAAAAAAATCTTCCCTGTAATCTGAAACTTAGAATAAATTCTACTCTTTATTTTCAGCAGAAATTGACCCAACAGTGACTAACAACAGCAACATGATATTAGGATTCAGAGGACGCATTTTAACTTTCTAGATAGGGTATCATTTTTTTCTCATTGGTTCCATTTTCACCTTCAGATTAAGACAGGGACAGTGATAAAATTATCTGTAGAGAGGTTCATTCACCTAAACATTTCAGGATACTTAACAAACTTCAATACAGAATAGAGTTAGTAGACTTTTTAATGATACAGTCTAGGATCCTAACTACTGCTGATGATGTCATTTCTGAGTGAAAGTTTTTTCTGTGTCTCAAAGAGTTACTTATTTTCAAAATGATTGAACAAAAGTCATTTCAAAATTGAAGACTATAATTCTATTTTAAGAGTTTCTCCAGAAATTACATATTGAGTAATGTTTATTCTGTACTTGAGAGCTCTATTAACCAGTCTTTTTAAATATGTAGTTTTCAGTAAGGTTCGATGTCTTGTATTTATTCTTAGGTTTTAAACTCTCTTTAAGATTATAGAATGAGTCTATATGTCAAATTAGGTGACTATATTTTATCTATTCCTCTATATGTCAGGACTGTGACTGAGAGGAAAAGAATTCTCTAAATTATAGTATAGTGATAAAATTATTTTTGTGCTTTGGAATAATCCACCAAAAAGATAAAGCAAATAAGCTGGTCATCATCCAGCAACAAGACCTCTGTCTAACTACACCAGAAAACCTGAGCAAAGAAGAGAACTGACAGATGTGCGATGCTTTGTCAAACTTTATCAGCTACTGTAGAAAAGGAATTCCAGAGTTGGTACTTAGGAAAGAGAATACCCAGAAGATCTATTTGATATGACTCACTGCTGCTACCATGAAACTAAAATGTTTGTGTTTTTGTTTTAGTGACACTGTATACCTCCTGTATTCTCCTGGGCATATTCTTGAATAGCAGCGTACCTATATTTTTTGAGCTTTTTGTGGAAACTGTCTACCCAGTTCCAGAAGGATTTACTTGTGGAGTTGTCACTTTTTTAAGTAATATGTTCATGGGCGTACTTCTGTTTTTTCTCACATTTTATCATACAGGTAAGAAATTTGAGTATTCATTTACCATCTAAATGTGTTATGAAAGAGATTTGTGGCACTGACGTCTACAGAGTTTATATGGAGAATTCTCATTCCTTTGCATCTTCACACGCCAATAAAATAAAATATCGTGATATTGTGTTTCTTGAAGTACATTCTAAGCTAATCTAAGGCATACTCACCCCCAGAGTTTCTGATCTAATTAACCTAGGCTGGGCCCAGCATCTGTAGTTCTAAATGCCACCCAGATGATTCTAATATGCAGCCATGGTTGAGAACCACTGGGCCATAGCTTTTTTAAAAAAATTCTTAGAATCTGCTGTCTTAATATAAATTAATGTCAGGTGTTTCTATGTAGTTTAAAGCCTTGGGAAGCTATGGGAGAAGATCAGCCAAGGGGAGTGTAGAGTGTATATTCAGTACTCAAGAACTTTCTATGTAGGGACCTTAGGGAGCAGTGAATTTATGTTAATGGGGGACAAACAACTCAGAAAAGGAAGGTGAAAATGACTGCAGTACTCAAAGAATGTAATCAGGGTCACCAAATGATACATGTAGAAACTGTCAAATTGGTGTATGTTTTGCTGTATATATTCTCAACAATAACAGCAAAATAAAATTAAAAAAAAAATATGATCGTGGAATGTTCTTTATCTGCACTGTCCAATACAGTAGCTACTGGCCATATGTAGCTAGTGCAACTAAGGCGCTGGATTTCACATTTTATTTTATTTTAAATAAAGTTTAAATTTAAATAGCCTCATATGGCTAGTGGCTACCATATTGGACAGTGCAGGTATAGAGTAAAAAGAAGGTCAAGGTTAGAAACCAGGTACCCCTCTGAAGAAGATGGAGATCCTTATGAATTAAGAAGGGATGGGATCTTGAATACAGTTGGAGGAGTTAGCCTTGGATAAGAAAAGACACATCTCTTCAACTACATAGGAGAGACAGCAGTCTGCAGAAGCAGAAACGTGTACTAGACAGCTCATCAAAGGAGTTCCTTCTCCATGGCACCAAATTCCTGTGTAGAAACTAGTTCATCTACTAAGACTTGGTAGGAAGGTAGTGGAGGAAAGGCTTGAGGAAAGAAAGGAAACTTTAAAATAACCTTTGAGGGGATAACAGGAGACCCTGCCAGGGACAGGTGGAAAGATTAGTCGCCACATTGAAGGCAGGCCCAGCTGGTACTGATCTCCATAGGTGTGTATGTAGTGCCTCCATTTTACACAGATGTTTAGTTTTTTCTTATATTCTCTCTTCTGTGATTTAAACTCTCTTAACAGTTCAGAAAATGAGGACATAATTATTTAGGTTTCTTTTTAACATCTTAAAATAAGAATTTATACATATGGGTTTTAAATGGGAATGATGAAGTAAAAGAGCTAAACACATGATTTCAGAGGGCAGCGCAAGAAGACAAAGTATTCTAATGAAATGTACAAACACCTGGAGTTAGAGAAAAATACACTTAGCATTTCTCAAGCTGAAAGAACTGAAGAAAGAAATTAAGCCTTGAATTGCAATAATGAAGGAGTCTATGGGCAAAAAATTGAATGACGCAGGAAAAACATGGAAAGAATACATAGGGTCACTGTACCAAAAAGAACTGGTCAATGTTCAACCATTTCAGGAGGTAGCATATGATCAAGAACTGATGGTACTGAAGGAAGAAGTCCAAGCTGCACTGAAGGCATTAGCAAAAAACAAGGCTCCAGGAATTGACAGAATAAAAATTGAGATGTTTCAATAAATGGATACAATGCTGGAAGCACTCACTCATCTATGGCAAGAAATTTGGAAGACAGCTACCTGGCCAACTGACTGGAAAAGATCTATGTATATGCCAATTCCAAAGAAAGGTGATCCAATGGAATATGGAAGTTATCAAACAATATCATTAATATCACATGCAAGTAAAATTTTGCAGAAGATATTCAAAAACGGGAACTGCCAGAAATTCAAGCTGGATTCAGAAGAGGATGTAGAATGAGGGGTATCATTGCTGATATCAGATGGATCTTGGCTGAAAGCAGAGAATACCAGAAAGATGTTTACCTGTATTTTATTGACTTTGCAAAGGTATTTGACTGTGTGGAACATAAATTATGGATGACATTGCGAAGAGTGAGAATTCCAGAACACAGGTGCTCATGCGGAACCTGCATAAAGACCAACAGGGAGTCATTCGAACAGAACAAGGGATACTGCATGGTTTAAAGTCAGGAAAGGTGTGCATCAGGGTTGTATCCTTTCACCATATTTATTCAATCTGTATGCTGAGCAAATAATCCAAATAGCTGAACTACGTATGAAGAAGAATGGGGCATCAGGATTGGAGGAAGACTCATTAACAACCTGCACTATGCAGATGACACAACTTTCCTTGCTGAAAGGGAAGAGGAGACACTTACTGATGAAGACCAAAGATCATAGCCTTCAGGATGGATTACATCTCAGCATAAAGAAAACAAAAATCTCACAACTGGACCAGTAAGCAACATCATGATAAATGAAGAAAAGATTGAAGTTGTCAAGGATTTCATTTCGCTTGGATCCACAATCGACACTCATGGAAACAGCAGTTAAGAAATCAAATTACATATTGTATTGTGCAAATCTTCTGCAAAAGACCTCTTTAAAGTGTTAGAAAGCAAAGGTGCCACTTTGAGGACTGAGGTGCAACTGACCCAAGCCATGGTATTTTCAATTGCCTCATGTGCATGTGAAAGCTGGACAATGAATAAGGAAGACCGAAAAAAGAATTGATGCCTTTGAATTATGGTGGTGGCAAAGAATATTGAATATACCATGGACTGTCAGAAGAACGAACAAATCTGTCTTGGAGGAAGCACAGCCAGAATGTTCCTTATAAGCAAGGATGGTGAGACTTTGTCTCACGTACTTTAGACATGTTATTAGGAGGGACCAGTCCCTGGAGAAGGATATCATGCTTGGTAGAGTAGAGGGTCAGTGAAAAAGATGAAGAGCCTTAATGAAATGGATTGACACAGTGGCTCCAACAATGGGCTCAAACCTAGCAATGATCGTGAGGATGGTGCAGGACTGGGCAGCATTTTGTTCTGTTGTACACAGGGTCACTGTCAGTTGGGATTGACCTGACAGCACCTAACAACTACAACACAAAGTTTATATCCAATTTTATTCCGTCATCTTAACCTAGCATTACCACCTTTTTCGGTCGATATTCTCTTAACTACTCATCAAATACCAGTGAGTTTGGATAATTTATAAGATTCAAATGCAAGATGTGTTCTAAAGTGTGATACTTCAAGAGCCCATTTGTTTCTAAGAAACTTTCTAGCAGGCTTGTAATTTGAAATAATAACCATCTAACCTCCTTGACTGGACAATACATTTTTGAAATTTCAAAGCTGATGAAACTGAACCTACCCTGAGTTTTGTACATTTTTGGCACAGCACTTTGTTCTAATAGCGAAAAATATTTGATCTATGAGTTTCTTAATATAATTAACAACATACTAGATTGTTTCTATCAGTCAGTAATGAAAATTAAGTAGGTTTCAACTTTGCTAAACCTGATATGAGTTCGGTTTATCATATGAAGGACAATGATATTAATGAATTCAGACCACTCTTTGCTATCCCCCTGCAAAAGTATGTTTCCATTAGGGAAGGGTATCATCACCAGGTATGTTGGACCAAGGTCTTTGCTTCCAATTAGTTTTTTTAAACAGACTCATCTAACAATTATTATGTATGAGATTTAATCCACTTTAGTTGTGTCATAGTTGAAATTAAGAGGCTTACTGCCTCTCTTTTGCCTGGTAAAGCATCAAAGATGGATGTGAGGTCCCTTGGGGCGATAGAAACAATTTTCTAACTGATGGGCACAGGTTTGCTAAGTGGTCTATGCAGCCTAGCGGGTCCTGGTTTTTCCTGTCTGCTGGAAATAGATTTTTGTCCTCCCAGTTAACAACCTGCAATATGCAGATAACGCAACTTTGCTTGCTGAAAGTGAAGAGGACTTGAAACACTTACTGATGAAAATCAAAGACTACAGCCTTCAGTATAGATTGTACCTCAACATAAAGAAAGCAGAAATCCTCACAACTAGAGGATTTAGCCAACATCATGATAAACAAAAAATATTGAAGTTGTCAAGGATTTTATTTTACTTGGATTCACGATCAATACCCATGGAAGCAGCAGTCAAGAAATCAAACGACGTATTGCATTGGGCAAATTGGCTGCAAAAGACCTCTTTAAAGTGTTGAAAAGCAAAGATATCACTCTGAGGACTAAGCTGCGTCTGACCCAGGCCGTGGTATTTTCAGTCACCTCATCTGTATGTGAAGTCTAGACAATTAATAAGGAAGACTGAAGAAGAATTGATGCCTTTGAATTATGGCATTGGTGAAGAATATCGAATACACCATGGACTGCCGGAAGAACAAACAAATCTGCCTTGGAAGAAGTACAGCCAGAATCCTTCTTAGAAGTGAGGATGGCGAGACTTCGTCTCACGTACTTTGGACTTGTTATCAGGAGGGACCAGTCCCTGGAGAAGGACATCATGCTTGGTAAAGTAGGAGGTCAGCAAAAAAGAGGAAGACCCTCAACGAGATGGACTGACACAGTGGCTGCAACAATGGGCTCAAACCTAGCAATGATTGTGAGGATGGTGCAGGACCAGGCAGCATTTTATTCTTTTGTACGTGGGGTGGCTGTGAGTTGGAACTGACTCAGTGGCACCCAACAACGACAACAGTATTAAAAACGACAACAGTAGATGCCAGATAATTTTATCCCCCAATGAATCCCTTGCCTGTGGTCTCTGGCATATAATACACATGTGTAAAGGCAGGGAAGACACCAGTAATGGTACCCACCCTGAACCATCTGACTGTGGGGGACTTCAGTGCCCTCTGGCCATCTTGTGACTTCATCTTTCTTGGCCAGTGGAGTGTCTCTGTCACTCTCGTAGATCCAGCCACAGCTTTCAATTTGTTCAGCGAACACTGGCATGTGACGTGAACTAACCAGAACTGACATCGGCCAGTGCTCACTCCTTCTTTTGCAGATTCATAGTGACCAACTACAACCAGATATTTTTATTTCTTTGACATAGATGGCAGAAGAAACACTTCGTACCATTTCCACTACCTAAACTCCATGGTTGTTGTCAAAAATGAAACTTCAAATAATAATTTATTTTAACCACCCAGATAATTTTCAGAGGGAAAAAAAGGTCTCAGTAAATTTTGGTGTTTTAGAGAGTAAATGGGAAAATAATATGTGAAAGAGCCTAGCCCAGGACAGAGCTGGCGCTTGCCAAATGTTTGTTTCATTCTAGATAGTTAGCTGATTGATGCTAGGAATCTAAGCATCTAGGTTTCTATTTTAAACAAGTGCTTTTATTTGTGAAGCTGTGGTTACTAGAACTATGAAAACTATGTTGAAATACTTTCACACACAATTAATTGACTTTGCCCCAAAAAGTCCATTATACCTATAGTTGAGGTATAATGATACACAAATTGTAAATCTGAAAATTCTATAAAACTGTTTTCTAAAAATAACTTCTAGTTCTGGAGTCTCACCCCCCCAAATTTGTATATGACAAATTGAATTCCCTTCCACTAGAGCCAGTCTTCAAATGCCATAATTAATTTTGAAACTTGAAAAACTCACCCAGAAATTAGTTTTATGTCAAAAATTCACCTATTAGCTGCATGATTTTAAGGTCTGGCTTTTAATCATCGTAATGATATGTGGGATTTTTTTAGGCCACTTCTCAAGGAAGTACTAAACTTCCTCACTAGGTTTTCGGTTTTTTCCCCACAGTGTGCTATCTCTAGGTGACTGTATCCTGGATAATTTTCCAGGACTAATGACACATTAAAAAACCCATTGCTGTCTAGTCGATTCTGACTCATAGTGACTCTGTAGAGTTGGAATTGACTTGATGGCAGCAGGGTTTTTTTTTTTGGTAATGATACATTAGAGTGCCGTGCCTAGTGAGACAGGCCTCAGAGGGTGATTTGCTCGCAGATGACGGCTGTCACCATCACTGACTGTGAACACTATCCAGGCTGCCATCACCCAGTGCTGGGTGTCTGTGGAGCTTATTTGGAGCCTTGGCCACAGGGTCTCCCACATCATGTTTCTATTATGCTTTGGGTACATGGAACCATGTCAGAAGTTTCTTGGAGTTTTTCTGACTTGTTTCTTTCAAAGACACTTAAAAAAAAAAAAAGGTTGTTCCTTGCTCCTAATATCAGGAGCCCTGGGGGCACAGTGGTTAAGCACTTGGCTACTAACCAAAAGGTCCATGGTTCGAACCCACCAGCCACTCTGCAGGAGAAAGATGGGGCAGTCTGCTTCTGTAAAGATTACAGCCTTGGAAACCTTAAGGGGGAGTTCTGTTCTGTCCTGCAGGGTCGCTGTGCGTCAGAATCAACTCAACGGCAGCAGGTTAATGGGACCCTAATATGAGCATATTTGTAAAACTGAGTTGCTTCCTGTCTTTGCTTTGAGAGTCTCAGCAGGTTATTTCAGACAGCATATTCTAATAACTTCACAGACAGATTTTGGGAGTGCTGCTATATCCGTTATAAGCTCTGAAATGTGTTCTGTTTGTGTTTCATAGCTTGTGACTTACTCTGAAGTTCATATTGTCTATTTTTGTTGTTGTTGTAGAAGTTTTGTAGTCAGTTTTGGCTAAAAGCATTAAAGATTTTTGCCTCAGTCCTTTCACTGAAGTGACTGACGGTGAATCTGTGGCTACAGAGTAGCTCTGAAGATTGAGGGGGCTGGCTGAGGTGGGAAGCATAGAGTAACGGTTACCCAGAGAACAAAGGGAAGAGTCAGTAGATGTGGATTCGTGAGAAGTAATTTTATATCTGAGGTAAAATAAGGCAACAGGATGGTGAGACCTACTGCGTGGCTCACGTGCAGCACAGGGAGCCGCGCGTTAACCTGAAGCCATGGCACCAGCTGGCTTCTCGCCTTAGTGCGGATAAAGACAATTTTGCTATCATCATAATTTTTGTTAAATCACTGAAGAAAGTAAAAGGTTGGTTCCAGTGGGTGGCAGCGGGGTCCAGACAAGTACTAGAAGGTGGTAGAAACCAAAAGCTGGCATCATGGAAGAGAAAGATGAGGTGGAAAGTGCAGTAGCATTGTCTGGAAGAAACAGATGGTAGATGAGCACACTCTTAATTAGTCCATTCCCAAGAGCACATCACAACTTGATGGAGAGCCCAGTTCACTGAGGGAAATGTAGCACCTCTCTGCACCAAAAATGGGCAAGGAGTTCTCAGGCTACAGTGTGGTACCAGCGGAAGTATAGAGGTGAGTCACGGAAGCCTGTCTTAGAGCATGGACTCACATTCCTCTGTTGAAAGGCAAAGGGAAGGAATGTAGAGAGCTGTGTTAACTTTAAAAGATAAAAAGGGTAAGAATAAGAAAATGTCATGGGTCAGTACTGTTGGTTCAGCTACATCATGTGACATCGGGCCCAGAAAGGACAGCAATTGGCTTTGCTACTGCTAAGTCAAATTAAGCTTTGAAGCCGTTTCCTGCTAGTTAGAGCACCTAACCCGTTGACCCATTGCCATCGAGTCAGTTTGACTCATAGTGACCCTATGGGACAGAGTTGAACTGCCCCATAGAGTTTCCAAGGAGCACCTGGTGGATTCGAACTGCCAACCTTTTGGTTAGCAGCTGTAGCACTTAACCACTACACCACCAGGGTTAAGCTGTGGCTTATGTGAGTGGTTTTCAGTGGCAAGATCTAGCGGTTCCCCTGTCTGTGGTCTTTGCTTTCTGAAAAGGCAAATACTTTCAAAGAGCACTCATAGCTGATTGAGCTGAGTGAATTTACCGAAAGGTAGATTCGGCTTTTCCAAGAGAGGCACCCAGTGAAAACCAATCAACCAACCTTGACGCTGAAGAGCTTCTAGGAGGCATTTTTAAAGACTTCATCTGAACCCAGGTAGAAGGAATAATTTTACAACTCCGATGAAATAAAAGGCCTGCTTTGGCAATATTTGACAAATTCCTAGGTATAAGAAGGACAAGTTTATTGTTACTACATGTGTATTCTAGCCCCACCCTGTAAAATACAATCTCTAAGGTTTAGCAAATGTCTTTGTTGTAGATGTTTTGTCAAGTGCTGTATTTTCTATTATACGTTGCTTAAAATTCTACCTTGAAGTCAGAATGCTCACTTTTAATTCTTACAGTATGCTATTATCTCTATTTCACCGCTTTTTCCTTCTTATTTTTTTACTGCTGCTTTTTGCCTGTTAAAAATATCATCAGAAATCCAGAGGTTATGTGGTTAATATAAAAGCAGAAAATGCCTGGGTTGTCATTTCAGGAATATCAGAATAAAGACAGGATGCCAGAGGTGGCAGCCTTTCTGAGTCTTTCGATTATATTCAATCCACAGAGAATAGGCTTGGCAGGAAAATACCTTTGAAATGTATGTCTTTGTTGCATGCTATAGAATAGCATGTCTGACTTTTAAAATGAGAAACTGAGAGGTGGGGAGGCTGTGTTGGTGAACATATTTCAGAAAAAAAGGTATTTCAGTACCTTTCCTTACCAGTTGGTTTTCTGCTTTCCATTCCTGAGCATAAATTGCTCTTTTAGCCGTATGAATTATGGATTAATCTAAAGCAGCAGTGTGGAAATTTTTGGCATGATTTTTGAAGATTAAGTCAGTATTAGCATTCTGTAGAGGTACAAAGGTAAAATATAAACCTATAATAGTGACAAAAAAAAAAAAGGTACTAGGGAATTGTTTCCCTCATTTGTTTTTTATTGAAACTACTAAATGGATAATTAAACAAGTCGTCCAACCTCTTTATGCCAAAGGGCTGCTCACTTCTGCCCCCAAAGCCACAAGGTAACTGGCAGAGGCAGTGGGTGTAGAGGGGGCCCAGCCAAAGCATGTTCCAAGGGTCCCTGGGGCTTGAGGGTTATCCTGTTGTTCAGAAGAGTCCTGGATTCATGAGAGAACATTTTTGAAGATGCACGTTCTGTTTTTTTGATAAAGATGTATATAGCACAACATATGCCGAAGCAACTTTTTTCAGGTGTGTTATTTAGTGATATCAGTTACATTAATTATGTTGGGTAACCACCACCCCTAATCACTGCCAAATCTCCAGTTGCCGTAAACAGACCCTCACTATGAAGAAGCACGTTCTTGATACCATTAAATCTAACAAGAGACTTGCTGGTTTAGATTCCTGTAGGTTTTCCAGTAATTGGTATCATATATAGCCGCTTATGCTTGTAGGAAAAAAGACTAGAAAGAGACAAACCAAAATATTCACAGGGGCTTCTCTGGGGATAGAGTTAGGATCGATTTTTATGTTTCACTTTATTTTTCTGTATATTTTCTAATCTGTTTTGCAATGATTACTACTTGATATTTTTCCTGAGACTCAAGTATTTTGCTTCAAAAATATAACAGTATTATCTCAAAATTTAGATGATTTTACTTATTTGTCTTTGTACTCCATCAGATTTCTAAACAGGTCAAGAGTGATGGTGTCAGAGGGCACTTAAAACATAATTAACCAACTAGCATTTAAAGGTGATTGATTTTTTTTTCCTTTGAATAGATTTGTCACCAAAGCCAAAATTAAATTGATGAAATGTTATGAGCAACATTGATTAAAAATATTCCACGTGAAAGCCCTGTAATATATGACATGCATCTCTTAGTCTCTAGATTGTCACTGTTTATGGAAAGCCAGTTTCCAGACCTTCTGGGGTACATTTATTCTAAGTGCTTTTGAATGCAGAGCGGCTACTCCTGGTATCCAGGCGGTGTTCAGCTGGTGTTACACGAATGTTTACAACTGGATGTTTTTGTCTTACAGAGTTGTCTTGGTTCAACTGGTGCCTTCCCGGGTCATGTTTGCTCAGTCTTCTCCTCGTTCTGTGCTTCAGGGAATCCTATGACAGACTCTATCTTGACGTGGTTGTCTCGGTTTAATAACACAGACTTGAGGGAGTTTAAACGGAGACGAGTCAATGCCGCGTGCTGCACATTTGCTTGGAATTGCACACCTAACGGGAAAAAAAAGGAGAAGAGAGGAACTTCATTCAGAGGTCTTGTTAGGCTACAGGTTATCCCGTCAACTTCAGTACTACTAGGTAATATCACGGGACTTAAGTGGCAATAGGTGAATTTTAAAACTGTAGAAATGGCATAGAGATGCCTGATTCTTGGGTTGGAAGTGTGATGCCTCACACCTAAAACACTACCTAAATAATTCCCTCTGTGTTTTGTGCCAGTGCTAAACTACTGATTGATGGATGAATTGTAATTATGGGAAGAAATCAATGGCGTCTAGGATATGAAGATAACTCCTTCCCCAAGTTGCATATCAAAATAGGAAGAAATGCCACTAACTTCTAAAGAAGTTTAAACCCTGTATCAGATTTTAATTATAAAATAGCCAAGAGGTGTATAGATGATAGAAATTAGCCCCATGTACACTACAGCTTTTCTAATAAAGCCATTTCTTATATGACTCCTTCTTTGTAATCAGGTCTGAAACCTTTGGCCATTTATTCTGGTGACTAAGTGCTTTCCAGTGACTTCGGAGCACACGCATTGTATCTCGGTCTAAAGTTACCCTTGTTTCTGTGAAATACACTGTCATCTACCGTGCCCTTAAATAACGATAGTAAGGGTGACTCCATGTTTAATACAGTCGCATTAAATATTGCGTGAAAAAGTTTAATTCCATTCTGAGTTAGCACTTTTCGTAAACGTGAAATGACAAACTGCACAGAACATACCATGTCTTCAGCCTGTGTATGTGGTGGCATGGGATGTAAAGTCCGGCATCAACTATCGTTGACCAGGGTCAGATTTTAGTAAATGACCCTTGTTGGAAAATAACAATTTATAACGTTGAGACTTTCAGATCTGTTGAGTGATGTCTGAATTACGTTCTTGTCTTTCAATTCAGGTTGTAAAATATTCAATTGTGTATGGAGTCAGTCTATTTGAGAAGGCGGCATTTTGCTACTATCTGTTTTCTTCCTGTGGATGATAGCTTTTTTAAAAATAGCTGTGACTCAGATAGTTCTCAAACCTGTCTTACCATGCCATGAAATATGCCATGGTGGGAGCATGATATTACCTCATTCTCATTTGTGTTAACTCCCCTCACACAGAAACACAGAACATTTTCCAGAAAAGTCAAGGATAATACTTTCTCTGTGTTATTCTCTGTCTCTTCCAACCCTCTCTTATTTTTCTCGCACGTGAAATCGTACCTTCATTGTCAGCTAAGTATATATTTTCTTTGTCTTTTTCTGGACAGATAGGGTGCAAGCCAGCCCCTTCTATCAGTAAGGCGAACTGGCCAGCGCTTAAGCCTGCTCATCTCCACACGTGTACTTAATTCTGCTCATCTCTACTTGTGCACACACCACCACACACACTCGTAGGTATTCCCAAGCACCCCTCCCTTCCCACTTAGCTCACTAAGTTCCAGGCTGTGCACTAACTCACCTCAGTCTGAGAGGACGATTCTGGTACGACCTGGCCATCTTCTTAGATCCAAAATTTGAAACTTGAAAAGAAAGGAAACCCTCAGATGTAACACCCATCCTGAGTCACCTGTAGATCACCTCGCTTTGTACCCATGATGCTCACTTAGCGGCCAGAGCTGGAGAAGGTCGCTGTAGAGAGGAGGAAAACCTGGGAGTGCTAGCCTTAGTTCCCAGTAACTCTGGCATACTTCTTAAATAAAAATAAAATACAGGAAGGTCGAATGCTTGAAGATGGTTGAAAAGCAGCCGCTAAGGGTGTCAGTAGACTGTGACCCACATGTTAAAATAGCCACGTCTGCCTCCTGTCTAGAAGCAGAGGGAGAGGAGGGGGATTATGAAGTATTTAATGTTAGTCAGAACTGTTGTGTTTGAGGATATTGCTGTATAAAATTCTGCTGTAGTAGTAAAACTTCTGATATGGAATATTTTAATTATGCTTAATTCCCACTTTCACACCGAGGAAAGAACAGTGCTTTCAAAATATTACCTAAATGACTAATTAGGTCAAAGGTATCCCCAGTGGGTAGTGATTATGACTTCTCTTAGTGTGCCAGGAACCAACCATTGTTTTTAGCATACACCAGTCCCTCTATGTAGATTGTCTCCACTTACCCTTCCAGCAGGTAATTGTCCTAATCACACACTGTAACGACTTTAGACGATCAACATCTCAGATATAGCACACCTGATAGGAAGGGAACCAAAAGTCTTTGGGGGATTCGAGGAGGGTTACACATTATTTATTCACCTGAATATGTCAAATCATATTTTTTGTTGTTTTTCTTTCTAGCATGTGTCAGAATAGACCAGCTGCTATCTTTGCACTTTCTCAACAAACATTATAGACATCTAATGAAATTTTATAACTGAAAGAAATCTTAACGCTCCACTAATCCAAGCCCTCATCTTAGAATTTATAGGAACAAGAGGTAAAGTCTCTTGTCGACAGTCATGACACTAGTTAGTGGCAGACCTAAGACCCACATCTTCTTAACTCTCAAACCAGGGTTTTCTCCTACCTCGCAGTTTTGGGTGTTCATAAATACTCTTTCATGGGCAGAAATGACAAGGCCTAAGAGTCAATTACCATTATTGAGTGTGAGGAGTATAGGGATTAAAGTGACGTGACTGATTTTTCAGTGAAATTACTTTGTTTTCTTTATCATTATCCTATAGTACCCTGGTGGCATAATGGTTAGGAGCTACAGCTGCTAACCAAAAGGTCGACAGTTTGAATCTACCAGGCACTCCTTGGAAACTCTGTGGGGCAGTTCTACTCTGTCTCCTGCAGGGTCACTCTGAGTAGGAATTGACTCCACGGCGCCAGGTTTGGTTTTTATCACTATCCTGTAAGGGCTCCAGCATCTGTTTAGTTTTAGCTGGTAGCGACATAATATAAAAAGATCCTGACGAATAATTCAATCCTCATAAACCAAGTCAACAGCATTATTAATTAGCAACAACATTCCGTAGTGTAAGTTCCTGTGGCTTATTGGTGACTACTTCACAGTTTGTGGGAAGAAGCATTTTTTAATATGGTCCGTGGTGGAGGTATAGGAACAAGACAGTTATGAACACAGATGCATTTCCCTGGAGGATGGAGCTAATAAAAAAAACAAGAAGGAATCAAATACAAATGTAGTTTTGTATATTTAAGTATATATGGCCTAAGGGCCAAGTTTACCGTAGATCATATATTCATGTTTAATTATCAAGAATGTTTACAGCTTGTTTTTACGAAACCCCTCTAATGAAGGATCCTGGCTAAGAGATTTTAGATTGAAGAGATTAAATTCCCATCTACTTATCTTTTAATTAGGTTTTTTTTTTTAACTAGTATTTCTGCTAAAACCTAGGAATGCATTTTGTTGCTTGCATAACTGCAAGCTTCATTTTAAACTCAAGATTAAATACAGAGTAGATTGCTTTAAATTAATGTTAAAAATCATATTAATTTTACATTTGTCCCCGAAATAAATAATACAGGAGTTATACTGTATTACTCAGCAAGTGCAAAAGCTGTGATATGAAGAAAGCTTTATATTAAAAAGAGAGATACATAGAAAACTATGAAAAAATCTGGACAGACTTAATTTTATAAATATAGAAAAACTACAATTCCATTTTAATTTGGAATTATAATCATACAAAAAGGGATAAGATAAGGTTTGTTTCTATACTCTCAAACAGTTTGCTAGTTGCATAGGAAATATAAGCAATACTTGGGGGAATGTGTTGGGCCGTCCTAGAAGAGAATACTTCACAGTGCAATTCTGAGTGCTTTATCAACATTCGCTGGGGTGTGTTGTGCTCAACAGAGATGAGTTGTGTTCCCTTCATTTATCCTCCTGGCTTACTTGGAGCCTCAAACTTAGAAGGTGACCTCTAGGAACTAACACCATGACCTGAGGAGACCCATGAGGGTGGCAGCTCTGGTCAGGGGCATGGGAGCAATAGAGACTGGGGCAGAGAGTACAGGTAGTGATGTAGCCCTAAAACTCTCCCCTGAGAGCCATGGTGCTTTTTACCAACCATTTAAACTTGTTCTTGGTGGGTGCTGAATCAGTATTAGCCTCTTTCACTGAAGAGTTTTCTGAGGCACTGGTCCTCATTGTCTGGTAACTCAGCTTTCTGAATCGTCGAATGAACCTAATTGCAGCTCTCTACCTGAGACTCTCCCAGATCGCCACTTCTTTAAGCTGACTTCCTGGACCAGGCTTCTTCACCCTCAGCCTTTCCCTAAGCTCCCAAGCAGAAAATCCAGCCTCATTCCTAACTAGTTTACGGGCCATATGGCTAGGCTTCCCTCTCCTGAACAGGCCATTAGCGTAGTCAGAACATAAGAAAATCCCGACACTCCAGAAAGATTTAACAGTTCTCCTCTCTTATAAATTAGAATATTTCACTGAAATGGGGGTTATAAAGGTCCCTAACAAGTTTTTATGGAAACCCTGGTGGCGTAGTGGTTAAGTGCTACAGCTGCGAACCAAAGGGTCGGCAGTTCAAATCCTCCAGGCGCTCCTTGGAAACTCTATGGGGCGGTTCTACTCTGTCCTATAGGGCCGCTAGGAGTCGGAATCGACTGGACGGCACTGGGTTTGGTTTTTTGGTTTAACAAGTTTTTATAGTTATCATTTATTGCACCTTTAGAATATGATCTAATTAAATTGCTTGATGGAGTCTTATGATTGTGCTTTGCAACCTGAGGTTTCAAACAATAGCTTTCCATTTTAGCCCACACTCAAAAAGAGAGGGCAGGAAGTTACCCCAGCCTAAACATTATTATATATTATTAGGGGCCATCGAGTCGGTTCCAACTCATAGTGACCCTGTGCACAACAGAACGAAACACTGCCCAGTCCTGAGCCATCCTTACAATCGTTGTTATGCTTGAGCCCATTGTTGCAGCCACTGTGTCAATCCACCTTGTTGAGGGTCTTGCTCTTTTCCACTGACCCTGTACTCTGCCAAGCATGATGTCCTTCTCCAGGGACTGATCCCTCCTGACAACATGTCCAGAGTATGTAAGACACAGTCTTGCCATCCTTGCCTCTGAGGAGCATTCTTGCTGCACCTAAACATAGCTAAAAAATAAAACAAAGCATAGAATTTATTTCAGCAGCTTATCAGAGAACTTTGGCAAAATGATTTTAACATCTTAAATCATTTTAACTCTAACCAGGCTGGGCTTAGTACATTGTAAGGCTTGGGACTCCAAAGGAGATACCAGAAAATCAACCCAAACATCTCAGTACTCTTAGGGTTCCTTATTGGTTCTTCTAATTTGTAAAGGAGGCTTCTGCATCTTGAACGAAATGGCAAGGGTAACTCGGATACACTTTTAATTTACCTTAATGTTGGAAAATGGTACTTTTTTAAACTATTATTTAATTGAGACTTGCAATTCAGGTTGGCTTTCTCTTCCCATTTACCTAGAAGAATCATAGAATCAAAGAGATGATCTAATCTGGCCACCTCATTTTACAAATACGTAAGCAGAGAGCTTTTTAGGTAAAATGACTTGGGAGAAGTCACACAACTAACTTTTAGCAGGAAACCCTGGTAGCGTAGTGGTTAAGTGCTATGGCTGCTAACCAAAAGGTCGGCAGTTTGAATCCACCAGGCACTCCTTGGAAACTCCGTGGGGCAGTTCTACCCTGTCCTATAGGGTCGCTATGAGTCGGAATTGACTCGACGGCAGTGGGTTTGGTTTTTTTTGGTTAGCTTTTTGCAGGTCACCCATTTTCTAGACCAGCATTCTTTTCTTATCCAATCAGTGTGACAACCAGATATAAATTCCTTTAGGTACATTTTCTTTCATTTCTTCTATTATTATTTTTTTAATTATACAAGAACTACATGAATGTATAAACCAAAAACCAAACCAAACCCAGTGCTGTCGAGTCGATCTCGACTCATAGCGACTCTATAGAACAGAGTAGAACTGCCCCATAGAGTTTCCAAGGAGCACCTGGCAGATTCGAACTGCCAACCCTTTGGTTAGCAGCCGTAGCACTTAACCACTACGCCACCAGGGTTTCCCACGAATGTATAGGCATTGTAAATATCCAGTTCAGAAATATAGAAAGTAAAAATGAAGTTCACCTCCCTACACCGTGCTGTCTAATCCATGCTCCTCTCCAGAGGTGTAACCCCTGTGAATCATCTGAGAAACTTTTCTGTGCATTTACATAAAACCAAACCCATTGCATTCGAGTCGATTCCAACTCATAGCAACTGTATAGGACAAAGAAGAACTGCCCCATAGGGTTTCCAAGGAGCAGCTAGTGGATTTGAACTGTCAACCTTTTGGTTAGCAGCCAAACTCTTAACCACTGCACCACCAGCGCTCCTAATCAAATATAATAGTTGATAATGTAGACATTTCCAGGCCCGATTATGTGCCATCAAGCTCTATCATATTCTGAAGTCTGAAAGTGGATTCCAATATGCAATGTCCTGTTTTATTACTGCCTCTACAGTCTCTGTGTTTATACAACTGATTGAGGTCCGTGTACTGTGAAAGAAGGAAGCGAATGACCCACCTGCAAAATCCAAATAGATTTCCTTGGCTGGGCTTCTTCGGCTCCCCCATCTCTGCACAGGCACACAATACTGTAGGAAGCAGGAAGTATATAGAGAATAAGCTTGTGCAATTCCACTCCTTAAAAAATTATAGCTAATGGGGTTCTGGCAATCCTTATTATTTTCCTGGTCAACTTCCTTAGCCATCCTAATTTTCAAGCTTCCCATAAAATTGATTCACTGTAGTAGGACAAGAACTTAGCTTCCTTTGGTCACTTCTTCCTTTCCTGTCCTCTGTCTCTTTCTGATAGTTTCCCTCTTATTTCTGAACATGCTTGGAAGCAGACTGGGTGAAAATCAGGTTTTCTGGATGGCCAGCCGTAGAGAGCAGAGCTAGCCAAGCAGTGCCTTCATGAAGAGAGTGGAGAGGGCACAGGGAGAGAACCCTGACTTAGGAGCCTCAGGGCCTGGCTCATATCCCAGGCCTCGCATCTTCAGCTGTTTGACCTTGAGTAAGTCACATTGTTTCTCATTTATCCTCATCTGTAGGATACAGTTGTTCCCTAAGGTCGCTTCTACTTCAGACGTTGTAGTCCGTTCTTATTTAAATATTATTAGAAAGTGGCTGAAACACATGTAGTCATAAAACTAAAGAGTCGCCCAGCACCTTCCTGTCCCTCCTCATGTGAATTCCTATGTGTGAACGCCACACACACATCCAACCAAGAAAAAACTGCTTCGTCGGCGTCTGGTAGGAGATAAGCTGCAAGCGCTGCTTCTTTCCCCGAAGGACTTTATATATGAAATGCAGGGTTTATTAAATTTATCAAGTGCAATAACAAAAAATCTGTCGTCTGATGTTGAGATAGCATCCCGGGAGCCAAGTCAGAGCACTGCATTTGCTCACTGGCATCAGAACAAATCAGGAACCTGTCCTTTGGTGTGGTTTGATTCACCGTTGAGTCGGCGCAGGTTGGCCTCTGCAGAAATCAAAGTGTCAGATCAGATGGTTCAGCTGATCCTTGAACTTACATCTCTAGAATTATGTCACCCAAGAATCGTAAGTTGCTTTGCGGCAATGCCATCTCTCTGCACAGCCAGATTCTGCCAGGAGAGCTGTGCAGATATTTGACAGAATGAGGGCAGGGTTCAGCATGTCAAGGCATGATCTGTACACAGGTGTTAGTAAGCAGGCTTAATTGTGACTATCGTGGGCATAAAAGCTGTCAGAGAAATGAATCCAAAGAAACCAGCTGGGAGTCAGGGGCCTGAGTCTCTGTCTGTAGCTGTTAGTGGCCTTGGGCAAGTTGCCTGTGCTCTCTGGGCTCCTCACCTCTACAGTAAGAGGTCAGAGTAGATGTTCCTTTCTGCTGTAAAGCTTTATAGTTCTCCATCCCACACCTACGGGTCATGTATAACAGGAAGTAGAAAGCAATGTGAATACAGTACCTTTCCTCCAACACTTCCGGTTTATACGTTATCTTTTCAAACAAAGAGGAACTCCTCCAAGTCCTGGTTAGTTATGTCTTAGTTCTGAGTGTCGTAGTTACAAAAATTGTTTCAGGCTATCATCGTATTCATTCATTTATCCTTTTATTCATCCTGCGTACAGAGTAAGTATATGTGCGCAAAGTGTGACTACAAAAGAGAATTAGAGAAAGAAAAGGTGGTTCTACCCTTCAGGACCTTTCAGACAGATTTAAAAAACAAGTATTCTCCTGAACTAACAGTTTCAAAAAGAATGATGACAGTTTCCCCAAGTACTTAATTACGCACAGCAGGAACCCAGATATTTTGCTCATCCCATCATTGACTGTAACAGGTTTCAAGGAAAGTATACTTTGTTCCATTGAAATTTCTGTCATAAACAGGACCTGGGTCTCTCTGGGGGCATAGAATTGATTTTTGCAAGAGGAATTCCAAACCCTACCATCCTTTCACAGGTGTTCCTTTGGGACATTGGGAAGTATCAACACCATTTCCAACTTCTCTCTTCTGTGCTCTGTTCTTTAACCAGCATCCTCATTCTCTTTGTACCAGTTTTTCTCTCAGAATGTCCTCTCGACAAATTTTAACAAATGCATGCATACTAAGATGCAAATATTCATAAGGCTTTGTGAATCTCCTTTCTAAAGGAAATTTGCATTTTTTTACAAAGAAGAAAGCCTGAACGCCAACAGGAAGTATTTCTAATGATTGAATCTGGGGCATCAGCCAGCAAGATGGAGAAGGGCTACTTCGGTGGGCGCTGGAGGCTTCGCAGAAGCCCTTCCTGTCTCTCCACCGGTGGATAAGCCTAAGCCACACTTGACGCATTGCTAGTGAAGTGCCGTCCTCCTAAGCCTTTGCAGAAATCCAAAGAATGCTTACAAAGGCAGGTAAGAATCACAGATTCGGTTCCTAGACAGGATTTTATTTACCACAAATGTCCCCAATTCCAAATTTGCTTCCCTCCTCACCAGAAACATATCATTTTGGAGGCTTATGGAAATCAAGTATTAAGAAAACTCTGCTTCCACCCTACTAAATTGCACCTACGCGTCGCAAACAAAATCACTTCCTTAGCCTACGCACGTAACTACCTATTTCTGTTTAGGCCCGTGATTCAGAGAAAATCCCTGAAAAAAGCCATGAGAGGTGACCGATCCTATGTCACCTGCCATGGGCAGAACTGGGCCTGTCCAGTGGAATCCAGCTAAAATAATAGAGAACGTGGGTTGAGGATGGCCTGTTTCTTCTTCGTCCTTCCCTGCACTCACTAGTTCACATTGGACTGCTCTTCCTGATCAGTAAGTTATTGTTGAGGAGATCACCTCAGCAAGTGGTGTGCGTGTCCAATGGTTGCACCCCAGAAGCCCTTGCTCCATGCCCCCAGGACACCCCAACCTTCCTCTCCTCTTTTGCAATTGCACTTGTCCTTTCAGGGAGAAAAATCCATTGATATCTTAGCCCTGATGTTTCCCCCTCTTTCTATCTCAGAATAGAGAAGCCCCTCTGTATTCGTTCCTTTTTTACTCAAACTGTAAATAGACCCCAGGCACAAGAGACTCCGTGCTGAACTCTGTGATTGTCCTCCCTTCTAACTGGGGAGAAGGTCATCTGATGAGCCAGCTGCTGATTGATTTCCTTTTATCAGTATTCCTTTACCAGTAAATTCTTTGTTATCTGGGTCCTCAAGTTTATTTCATGTTGTTGTTGTTTAGCTTAGATTTTTGCTTACAAAAACCACTTCTCTTATCTTAAAGCAGACCAAGATTTTTTTCCTTCTGAGTACTTCATAATACAATTTGAACATAACGGAACCTTCTAAAATAAAGTCAGTCAGAGGTTTCATAATAGCCAGTGTTAAATGCTAGGAGAGCCAGGTAATGTAAAGGCTTTTAAAATAAAGACACTGGATGGAGGAGCATAGACTGGGCTCCTACTGCATGTGATGCATTGCGTTAGGCACTGCCCTGGCCGTCAAAAATTTACATTCCGGTGATTCCGTTTATAAAAGCTGTAAGTCAAAGTTAGCAACACCTCCAAGGAACTGTTACGTGCCCTGTTGCTCGTCTCTACAGCTGTTTTGGTTCCCCTGTGGAATCTTACTGTTTGGGAAAATATGTTCTAAATCCTATTCTCTTGGGCCATTAAAAATCCTTGTTGATCCCTAATCAACATATAGTTAAGTGTGATCTTTGTAGAGTAAAAAATGCTGCTGGCCGGCCTTCGAAGGAAAAGCCAGAAAAATCCATTTCAGTGGCTTGAAAAGAAGTGGAAAGTTTTTTAGGCAAAGCTAACAAGTTTGTAAAAATTTCAGATCTGCTCGTGTTAGTTCAGGCATGCAATTAGGCAGAGAGAACCTTTTAGCACGGGGGAGACAGGAACTATGTAAAGAGATCCAAGAGACCACAGAGGAAGAATTATTAAAATACAGGCCAGGTCCACATTTTATCAGTGTGTCTGCTGAGCAATAGTGGGGGAGGAGGTTTGGAGGCATGGCGTGGTGAAAGAGGATTCTGGAAAACAGAACCCTGAAACTGGCTCATTCTCACTGAGTCGTGTGTCTCAGCCTCCTGCCTCCAAGTACATCCTGCTGCAGTGTGTCTGGCCAACTGCTTTTTAGCATTCCAGGAATGAGATTCTACAGCCTCCCTCTGTCATCTGTTCCAGAGCCATTCCCCTTTGCACTTAGAAGTTCTTGCTTTCAAAGAATGAGGAATAGCAAGAAATAGAGAGAAGACAGACAGGCAGAAGAGATCAGGCCAGAGAACCCCAATGTGAAAAGGAGCTGGGGGTGGGGAAGCAGCCTCTCAATTTCACACTTGCTTCGTTTCACCTAAATGTGAACAGCTGACTCCATAGGATATAGGAACTTGATAAAGTGGAGCTAGCCATCTGGAAATCCTGTCCTCACAGATGCCTGTCTGGCACAGTGGAGGTTCCTGTCCTGCTCTGAGACAGCAGCGTGAACCTAGACACCCTCCCCTCCCGAGAGGAACTGTGTCTTATTCAAAAGTCTATAGCCTTCACCATTCCCCCTCCCTTCCGTCCGCCACAGGAAAGTTTCATAAGAAGGCATGCCTTCAGTACCCACTTCATTGTGTGTCATGCACTCTGCCAGAGTAATTACTTCTCATACCAATTCTTGGATGCAAAGAAATCTTGGGTAGTCCAAGAGGATTTAGATCCAAGTCAGGTTCCAATCTCTTACTCCATTCAGACTTTTCCATATGCCTCCACCTACTGGGTCATACACCTGGAAGTAAGCCAGAACACCTGTCCAACCCAAATCACCATCTGGAATCCCAAGCACGTTGCTCTGCCTCTGTTCTCAAGCCACGGTGTATTTGGCCTAATTTTACACTGTTCTTAGTTATCTGGCTTGCCTCAGGTGCTATACACTACATTACACAGCACGGAGGCAAGCAGAGGCCAGGGAGGCAGACAGAAGGAAGTGGAGGTAGGATGGCTGCAGAAACAGCCGTCAGCGTTCAGACAGAGAGTAGAGGCTAGTGAGGAGCCCCCAACAGTCAGCTAGCCATCACTCTCCACATTTGGGGCCATAGCATGGCAAACACACTCCTCTTACCTTCATCCCCCAGGGTTTCCCCAGAGGTGGCTCTCCCCTCACTTCTTCCCCACCACCTCCCTCCCTCCAGTCCCAGGCTTTCGGTCTGTGGAAGAACAAAGTCCTTTCCTGTTTGGGACCCAGGTGCACCTTGGGATGAGTTTTGACTGAAACGAATGCAGTTGAACACAACTTGAGTTCTCACTGCCAGAGTGAAATAGTGACCCAGCAGGCTGCAGTAGCCTCCCCACCTCCAGGGAGCGTAAGTAAGACAGTTGGTCAGCACTGTCCCAGATGGCCAAGTCGGGGGATGGACCAGATAAAGTCTTGAGATTCCTTCCGGCTCCAAGACCTGGCTTTAAAATACAAACCCCAAGATACAGGTTTATGTAGACGCTCCTTGATGGCAGGTGCTCTGCCTTCTTTTACACCCCATGTCCCTGGGCAAACTCTTCTCCCAGCAGGAGGGATGGTGCAGACAGGAAGGGGTGCAGGGAGGGGGCTTACATCTGCCCACTCTGAGACTTGATGCTGGGCGTGTGTGTGCAGCCACCGGCCTGGCTCTGCAACCCGGTGCGTCTGTGCAACGGTCAAAACGTGAGTGTGTGATAAACTCTCGTCTGAAGCTTATTGCAATAGCTTACTAAGTGTTCTGTGTGTTTTTAACTAATCCTTACCATGTAAAGGTTGTATTATTACATTTTAATAAAACAAATTTTTTTGCATTTTACTTTTTGTAAAATTTGGAGTTTTATAGATTTTTATTTTGTGACCAGGTATACTTTTGTAAGGAAATGTTGAAGTCTTGAGTACTTTTATTCTTTTAAAATGGTAGTTAATGTCAGCTGTAAACACTGATAAATATTACTCATATGCAATTTTCCTTGCTTTGAATCGTGACTTTTTTAAGAAACTGTTTTGGCATAATATTTTGTTTGACATGCTGCTTCATTTCACACCTGGTGAATACTGAAGATTTTGAAAATAAAGACGCATTTAAAATCTCTGTGCTGTTGCAGTGTAGAAATGGTGATGTGCTTTGCCTTACCAAAGTGATAATTAAATGTTTAACGGCTTAGAACTCCTAGTTCAAAACGGGGGTTCTAGTCATTACTCCCAGCGCGTGAGCTTCCAGATAAGCCTCTCGTTTCTTTGGAAAACGCTTATTAAAATGGCGATCTCCCGTTCAATTAGGGAGTGTGGTTTTGTTGACATAATGGTTACAGTCCTTGTGGTTTTGCAATAAATGTGTATTGAAAGCACTCGTGATAACGTGGTCTGCATTTTGTTTTTAATCAAACTCCAAATGGCAGTTAGAAGTGGAGCCAAAGCTGCCGGAACGTTTGAGCAGCAAAATGTGGTGGGAAAAAAAAAAAAACAGGAGCTTGGGTACAGACAAGCTGGGCCAAATCCTGCTCGTGCACTGATGAGCCCCGGGCTGGGAATCTCTTCATCTCTTGGAGATTCCATGTCCTTGTCCCTTAAAAAAAAAAAAAAAAAATTAAGGACGGGGAGAATCATCTTTACCTCACTTGACTTTTGTGGTGATGAAATAAATTGATGCACATAAAGCACCTGGCACATTTTGGGTGCATAATAAATGTCATTTGCCTTCTTAACTTCCCCCCTCTTCCCCCTGTCTTGTCTCCCTCCCAGAGTCTACTCAGTAAACACTGGCTGGCTGAAGCACACAGTGTGTCTGTCTTTTGCCATTCAGGAAGCAGAATTCTTGCTCGAATTTTTTGGGGAAAGAAAAATTTTTTTCCCATTACGAAAGAATACACAGTTAACTGAGGAAATTTTTCAAAATACAGAAAAGTACAATGGCTTATTTACTTCTTGCCATAAATATTTTTTTTTAATATAGCACAGATCATACTGAATTTTTGTTTTATATCCTAGATGTTATATTGTGAACATTTTCACATGACAAGGGAAACTTTTTATGATTTGAAATATTTAATTCTATTGCTGGATGTTAAGGTTGACTCTGGGGAGATGGGATCTGGGAAATATGTCCTTGTATATTTATTTTTGTCCTAGTTTCTTATTATTTTCTTAGAAAAAAAGCCTAAAAGGAGAATTATTTTAACTATGAAAAGTTTTAGCTCCTGACCTGTATCCCCTGATTAAATGAACCCTTTATCCAACTCCCTTAGTGTCCACCAGCAAATGAGTTAGTTTCAGGGATTCTGCTTTGGTGGGAAAGGTGACAAGGAGGGTGACACTCCCCCTTCCCCTTCCTGTACTTTCCTTCACTTCTCATGAACCACACACCTTTGGTATGGACCGGCCTTGATTCAACCTGTTAGTTCTTTCTTATATCAAAACACTGGCTCTGATGATCTTTAAGAGCCTGGCTTCTGAGTTCTAGCAGATAAAAGGGAGGAAGGAAATGTAGGAGGTGAGGGAGAAGAGGAGGGGAATTGCCAAGTCTAGATAAATGGTGGGAAGGCCTATATGCGATGCTTATGACTAATGGTGTCTTAGAGAGCTGTTTCACGCATAATTTACTGTACTGGTATTATTTGTACTTTCAAGGGAAGCTAGGGCATTTTTGGGAATTTTGTCAAAGAAGCAGTTTTTTAAGTTGAAGATCATATTTTCAATATTTATTTTGACATACCAGTGATTCAGATGGCAGAAACAAACCTTAAACCCCAGTGCTTACCTCAGAAACAACAATAATATTGGGTGTTTGCTTTATGCCTGATAGTATTCTAGGCATTTTCCATGCCTCCTCTTCTTCAGAGCTCACAGCCAACTTATGAGTAGGTTCTATTATTCACTCCATTTTGTCCAGGAAGAGCAGCTGGTGTACAGTGGAGCTGAAGCTGAGCCTAGGCTGTGTGACCACAGAGCCCCATACGCCAACCACTAAGTAGTAGGTTCTGAGTAACAATTTGCCAAACAAGTGAAACAGCTTTTCCAAGGGCAGGTAAGGGGGCACAAACCTAGTATTTGTCTGACTTTGTGTCAAGCCCTTTTATATAATCAACTTACTCTCCACAAAATCCCCGTGAGGTAGGTGTTCCTACTTCCACTTCACGGATCACATAGCTGATAAGTGATGGGTCAGAATTCAAAAGTTCAGGATCACCCTTCTGTGTCAGTGGCCTTCAAATCAGGGCATATGTACAAAGAGACTCACAGGAATGATAGGTTTAAGGAAACCAAGCTCTGTCTTCCTAAAACTTATCTGAAATTGCTCCTGTTAACAAGGGGTCGTGGCTGTGTCCTCCTTTCTCTTACATTCTTCCTTCTACTTCACACACAAATGGCGTATCACTCATAATTAGTAATATTAGGAAGGTTGTGGGATGTAAAATCCTCCTAGCTGCGAAAAAAAAAAAAAAAGGAGGAGACTAAGATGAACCTACACATCCGAGAAATCTATTCTGTCAGAGTTGGGAGCAAGATGGTGGGATAAGCAGCTCCACACTCCCATATCCCACAAAAACACCCAAAAAATGGCAAGCAGAAACTGGCAGAATCAACTTTGTCAGAACTCTGGGAACCAGTCAAAGGGTTACAGCAACTAAGCAAATGCTGAATCAGGGAAAAGGCAATCTTTAGATGGTAGGAAATCTTTGTTTTTCTACTCAGCTGCACCCCACCACCTCACCAGGTTGGTGTGGCTGTCTTAAATCAGAGGCTTGCAAGAAACTCCTTGAGAGGGAGCTTGGTCTCTGGCTCTTGGCACAGAAGAGCAGACTTTATTCACAAATGACTGTGTGTCTGTTATAACATCTCTGGGGACAGCCTGAAGGACTGAAGGAGGTGTTCACCTTGGTTTGGCCTATCTTGGAATTCACGTAGGGATGAGGGCAGTGGTCCATAACCTAGGGCTAAAACCACCTGTAGCCAGCACTTGGGGCTAAAGAACGTTATTCAGGTATGTAATAAGTCCCTAAAGACTGAATGAAGAAGCCAGGGAAAGAGATTCTTTCATAAATTAAGGCTTTTAAGTGCATCCTAGGCCACACACATGCCTAGGACAAGACACATGCTCAGAAACTACCTGAGAAGACCCTAAACTTTTACCTCAATCTGATCCCTAGGCTCATTGCAAGTCTGGATAAGTGTTGAAGGAGGCACAGACACAGAGCCAATATTCAAAGACCAGATGAGTTCCCCAATATGCAATGACTAGGAGAGTCCCCCATCCCTCAGCATTCAAGGAAATCTCTATCAAAACACTTGCTTAACACAAGCTAAGAAACTGAGACTTCAGTGTCCATACAAGTCCAAGAAAATTGTTTCCTCACAAATAGGGGAAGTCACTAAACAAATGGATGACTACAGACTTGAACAATTTAAAAACAAACAGCAAATAATGGGGAAGCGAAAGAATCTGATTTCCAGATTTATCATGTTATAATATTCAAATGTCCCAGTTTCAACAAAAACAAGAAAAGAAAATCACATGACATCCAAAGAAACAAGAAAGAATAGCCCATTTAAAAGAAGAAAATAAAGTGATAGAAACTATCTTCATGGAAGCCCAGATAATGGACTAGTTACTAGACAAAGACTTTAAAACAACAGTATTAAATATACTCAAAGAGTTAAAGAAAAACGTGGACAAAGAACTAAAAGAAATCAGGAAAAATGACACATGAACAAAATGAGTAAATAAATAAAGAGATAAAACCCAAAAGAACCCATTGCCATCTAGTCAATTCCAACTCATAGCGACCCTATAGGACAGAGTAGAGCTGCCCCACAGAGTTTCCAAGGAGCGCCTGGTGGATTTGAACTGCTGTTCTTTTGACTAGCAGCCATAGCTCTTAACCACTATGACACCAGGGTTCCCAAAAAAGAGATAGGAATTATAAAAAGGAACCAAACAAAAATACTGGAGCTAAGAGATACAATAACTGAAATGAAAAATTACCTGGAAGGGTACAATAGCAGATTTGAGCAGGCAGAGGAATTAGCAAACTTGAAGGCATGACAATTGAAATGATTAAGTCTGAGGAGTGAAAAGAAAAAATAATGAAGAAAAGTGAATGGAGCCTAAGGGACTTCACCAAGCAGTGGGACATCATAAACCAAATCAATATACACATTATGGGAGTTCCAAAAAGGGAAGAGAGAGACAAAGGGGCAGAAGAAATGTTGACAAAATAATGGCTGAAAAATCCCCAAATTGATGAAAGACATGAATATACAAGACGCTCAAGAAAGTCCAAGTAAGATAAAGTCAAAGAGATCCACAGTAAGACATATTATAGTCCAACCCTCAAAAAGCAAATATAGAGAATCTTGAAAGCAGCAAGAGAGAAAGAAGCAAATTGTCACAGACAAGGGATCTTCAATGGGATTAAGTGCTGGTTTCTCCCTGAAACCATGGAGGTCAGACACAGTGTGATGACATATTTAAAATGCTGAAAGAAATGTCAATCAAAAATTCTATGTCCAACCAAACTTCAAAAATGAGGGTGAAATAAAAACGTTCCCAGATAAACAGAATCTAAGGAAGTTCATTACAAGGAGACCTGCCCTACAAGAAATGCTAAAGGCAGTCTTTCAGGTTGAAATGAAACGACAAGAGAGAGAAGCTCAAAGCCATATGAAGAAAAAAAGCTCTCCAGTAAAGAAAGTACCAAGAAGTCTTAGAACAATTGAGCCACTGCAGCCAGCAACAGATCTTGCAAGTCCTACCTTCAGTATCATCTCTCAGGAGGTTGGCTCACTGAAGAAAGTCACCTCTTCCTAGGCCACTGACTTTCCCTGTAATCAAGGAATAACACTCAAAAAAAACAGGAATAGAAGGGAAATTCCTCAATATGATAAAGGGTATTTGTGAAAAAAAAAAAGAAAAACCTACAGCTAACATCATATTCAGTGGAGAAAGACTGAGAGCTTTCCTCTTAAGATCAGGAACAAGACATGAATGCCTACTCTCACCACTGCTATTCAATATTGTACTAGGAGTCCCAGCCAGAGCAATTAGGCAAGAAAAAGAAATAAAAGGTATCCAAATTGGGAAGGAAGAAGTAAAACTATTCCTATTTGCATATGACGTGATCCCATGTATAGAAAGTTCCAGAGAATCCTCAAGAAAGCTACTAGAGCTAATAGGTTAACTCAGCAAAGTTGCAGGATAAAAGGTCAACATACAGAAAACAGTTGGGTTTCTATACACCAGCAATGAACAATCTGAAAAGTAAACTAAGAAAAAAAATCCATTTACAATAGCATCTAAAAGAATAAAATACCTGGGAATAAATTTAACCAGGCAGGTGAAAGACATGTACACTAAAAACTATAAAACACTGCTGAAAGAAATTAAAGGAGACCTAAGTAAATGGAAATAAACATTGTGTGTTCATGGTTTAGAAGACTTAACATTGTTAAGATGTCAAAGCAAGCTACAGATTCAATACAGTCCCTATCAAAATTGCAACATTACAGAAATGGAAAAGCAATATTCAAATTTACATGGAATTGTAAGTGGACACAAATAGCCAAAGCAGTCTTGAAAACAGAAAAAAAAAAATAGGACTCACACTTATCAATTTCAAAACATGCTATAAAGCTACAGTAATCAAAATATTCTGCGATAAGCCAATGGAATAGAATTGAGATTCTCGAAATAAACCCATGCATATATGTCAATTGATTTTTGACAAGGGTGTTAAGTCCATTCAATGGGGAAAGAATACTCTCTTCAATAAATGGTGCTGGGACAACTGGATATCCACATGCAAAAGAACGAAGTTGGACTTATACCTCATACCATATGAAAATTAACTCAATGGATCAAAGACCTAAATGTGAGAACTAAAACCATAAAACTCTTGGAACAAAACATAGGGGTAGAGCTGCATGACCTAGTTTTCAACAATGGATTTTTAGATATGACACCAAAAGTATGAGAAACAAAAGAAAAAAATAGATTAATTGGACTTCATCAAAATTAAGAACAACAAAAAAAGTCAATCAAAGAACTATATCAACAAAGAAGAGATATCCTATAGAACAGGAGAAAATATTTGCAAATCATATATCTGTTAAGGGTCTTCTACCTGGAATATATAAAGAACTCCTGTAACTCAACAACAAAAAAAACAACCCAATCAAAAGATGGACAAAGGACTTGAACAGACATTTCACCAAAGAATATATATAAATGACCATTGAGCACATGAAAAGATACTTAATGTCATTAGTCATTTCTTCTTGTTGTTAGTTGCCACTGAGTTGATTCTGACTCATGGAAACTCCATGAGTGCAGAGTAGAACAGCTCCGTAGAGTTTTTAAGGCTGTGACCTTTCAGAAGTAGATTGCCAGGCCTGTCTTCCAAGGTGCCTCTGGATGGGCTCAAACTGCCAATATTTTGGCTAGTAATTGAGGGCTTAACTTTGCACGACCCAGGAACTCCTCATTAGCCATTAAGGAAATACAAATGAAATCCACAATGCAATACCACTTCACCCTTACTAGAATGGCTATTATCAGGAAAATGGAAAACAACAAGTGTTGACCAGGATGTGGAAAAACTGGAACCTTTATCCCTTGCTGGTAGGATTGTAAAATGGTACAGTTGTGTGGAAAACAGTTTGATAGTTCCTGAAAATTTAAACATAATCATATGATCCAGCAACTCCATTGTTAGGCATGTATCCAAAAGAATTGAAAGGAGGGATCCAAACAGATACATGAACACCAGTGTTCATCGCAGCTCTATTTACAATAGTCAAAAGGTGGAAACAACCCAAGTGTTCATCAACAGATAAATAAAATGTGGTATATCAATACAATGGAATAGTATTCAGCCATAAAGAGAAATGAAGTTTTGACACATTCTATGACATGGATGAACTGTGAAAACATACTGAGTGCAATAAGTCACACACAAAAGGACAAATATTGTATGTTCCCATTTACATGAAATATCTCAGTGGCATCACTAGGGTTGCTGTCACCCAGTTTGGTAACTCATGGCATCACCATCCCTCACCCCCATGGACCTCCTCCCATACCAGACCATAAGAAATCCTTAGTAAAGTTTATTATCAATTTTAGTTATAAAATAATATGTGATATAGTTGTAAATTGCTTTATTAAATGTAATATTTCTTAGATTATATGAATACTAACAACAAAATTGTTTCATAAAATCTACATTGAATTACAACATTATTAGTAACTGAGTGGAAGTCTTTTTTAATTTTTCTCCTCCTTTTCCTTTAATTACTACTACATTCACAAAGAAGTTACTGATACAGGTTCACAAATACTAATCACCACAACCCTGTAGTTAAAACACCAGAAAATTTGACAAAATCAGCGACTATAAAAACACCTGCAGCAATGAAAACAACAGCTCCTGCTTGTAACATGTGCAGACGGAACCACGTGATTTGAAGCATCATTGTAACTGGTTAATAATGACAACTCTGGCCCGAGTGCACTAGAAGGTTCAAAAAGTAAATCAGCATAGAGTTTTAGCCTTGTAGGTATATTGATACACGTAAGCTGGGCTTACGAAAAAATGTTTTTGTTGTTATAACTGAGACAGGCAGCCTCAGAGCCCAACCCTTCTGAGAGACACCTGCTCTGACTTATCCTCCCACTGCAGGCAAAAATCAGCTGCCCTTTCTTCTGAAGTTGTCCTTGACAAGATAACCACAGAACGGGTCATAGGTGGCCTCAACCCGCCTCTGGGTGGGGGCTTAACATCCTAATGAGGAAAAGTTCATCCTTTCCTCTATCCTGGGGGATCTAACCCTTGTCTAAAGAAAATGCATAGTCATCCCCAAGCTCTGAGCACCTGCATGAGGATCAATCCTGAATATTCATGATGAATTTGCATTTCCTTGTCTGTTCTTTGTAAAAGCCCACCTCCCCAAGCTGCCTGTGAGCAGCCTTGGAGGCAGCAGCCCCGATTGCTCCTTTCCTTGTATATTGAAATAAAGGTGTCTTTCTGATCTCCCACCTCAGCCTCTTGTTTATTGGCTGTAACAAGCCACGCTGAGCAAAACCTGGGGTTTTCACCTGGCAACATTTCTGGTGAGCCAGCCAGGAGTCACTGCTCGGTTCCTGAGATGGGCCATGCCGGGGACCAGGCGTGACGTCTGGTGCAACCTGGAGAGTTTTCCAGGAGACCTTAGGGCAGTTCTAAACACCAACCAGCCTTGGACCCAACAGCGACTCTGTGACATGAGACGTGACTGGTACCTAGGTAAGGCCTTAGAAGAGTCCCAAGAAGCAGGAGTATTGACCGTTAAGGGCATAAAAGACTCTAGGTTTGGTAAGTAACAGGGTAATTCCTAGGCAAGGCCTTACAAGAGTCCCAATAAACAGGAGTATTGACCATTGAGGGCATAAAAGGCTCTAGGTTTCTGTTGGTGCACCGAAGTAGGTTGTGTGAATGTGTAATGTGTGTGTCCGGACAATGAAGAAGTTAAAAAAAAAAAAGGGATCCTAAAATGTAGCCCATTAGGATCCATCTTTAAGAACGGGGAATATTTCAGGTCAGACCCTATAAAAAAGAAAAAGGTGATTTTCCTTTGTAACACCACATGGCCTCAATATGAATTGGCAGATGAAGAAAAGTGACCAACAAATTGGTCTCTAAATTATACTATCCTCCACCTTGATCTTTCCTATACTCGAGAGGATA
Source organism: Elephas maximus indicus (assembly GCF_024166365.1). Lineage (NCBI taxonomy): Eukaryota > Metazoa > Chordata > Mammalia > Proboscidea > Elephantidae > Elephas > Elephas maximus. The sequence continues at coordinate 13,516,942 of NC_064819.1, forward strand.
AATGAGATGAAAAGTATTATGTGAAAGCTTTTATGACTCTGTATCAGAACAAAAAGTTACCAAAAAAGTAAAATATTAGTTTAGAAAGAGACTGATAAATCACAACGGCCAGTCCTCCTCGCTCCTGGCCCTGAAGAAGATCTTTCAGTTCACGTCGCTTCAGGACCCATGCTGTCCCCTCCCTACGCCCTGCCCCTACCAGGCAGCGCTGTTAAATGACCCAGCCATCACCTTACAAGAAACCATCAGTTTAAGCCCAGCCACCCTACTGCCTACCTTGCCAAGCAAGAAAAAAACATGCTTGCCTAAAGACCATTGACCTGGTATATGCCAGTCGGCCTGACCTCACTGACCAGCCACTCCAAAACCCAGACATTGAACTGTTCACTCATGGAAACAGTTATACGAAACAAAGAAAAAGAAAAGCTGGGTATGTGGTAGTCACTTTGGAGGAGATTTTAGAAGCTAATGAGCTTCCCCCAGGTACCTCTGCCCAGAAGGCCAAGCTCATTGCCATGCTCCAGGCCCTTAAAAACGTCAGAGGACTAAAAAGGCCACTGAGGTTGTGAAACACCTCCTGAATGAAATCATCCCTCGATTTGGGCTTCCCATCTCCGTTGGCAATGATAACTGGCCCCATTTTCGTTGAAATGGCAAATGTTTTGTTGTGTATTTTTACCACAATAAAACTTAAAAAGGGAAATAAATAGCCACATGAGGGAGAAGAATCTCTAGGTTGGTTCTGGTGAGTGCTTTAGGAAATCGTGGTGCAATAAAACATAAAACATGAGAAAACTGCAGCTGAAATGAATGCCAAGAGCATGGCAGAGGTATACTGATGAACAGTGGTCATTTCTCGGTTGATATCACCGTCAGCAACTCTACGGATACTTGAGTTACTGCTTCATATTCCATAGTTAAAGTTTTTTTTTTTTAATGTATACAGATGAGCAACACCATGCTTAAAAAAATGAAATAACCTGTCCCAATCCTATCCTTATTTTGCTCAGTAGCTAAGATTTGAAACCAGGTCTGCTCTCACTAGGTGGGAAATTCTCTATTTACTTCTGATAGATGAAGACTACACCACCAAGTAAAAGGACATTGTAAAAGGTAAGTTAGGATTTTATATTTTCATGTTCACACTTGTGGGAGAAATGGCTTCATTAACTTTTTAAATGTCTTTATTAAGGCGTAATTTACGTACAATAAACTGTACATGTTTAAAGTGTAAAATATGATGTTCTGACACGTGTACACACCCACAAACCATCACCACCATCAAGATAGTGGACATATCTGTCACCCCCTTTCATATCCCTCTAGCCCTCTTGTCCCCATATCCCATCTCTAGGCAACCTCCGACCAGCTTTCTGTCACTATAGATTAATTTTCATTTCCTAGAATTGTATATAAATGGAGTCGTGCAGTACGTACTTCTTTTTAATCTGGCTTCTTTCACTCAGCACAACTATTTTGATATTTTGATATCCATTCATGTTGTTGCACGCATCAATAGTTCAATCCTATTTATTGCTGGTTAGTATTTCATTGTATGGATATACTACAATTTGTTTATTTGTTCAGTTGCTGATGGATAGCTGGGCTGTCTGGTTTTTGGCTCTTACAGATAAAACTGCTGTGAACATTTGTGGACAAGTCTTTGTGTAAGCACATGTTTTCTTTTCTCTTGGGTAAATACCTAGGAATGGAAAGGCTGCGTCATCCAATAAGTGTATCTTTAACTACTAATGATACTGCCGAGAGGTTTTCTAAAGTGATTGTTTCATTTTACATTCTTATCAGCAGTGTACCAAGAGTTCTAGTTGTTTCACATCCTCCCCACACTGGGTATGATCAGCCTTTTTAATTTTACCCATTCTAATAGCATATGGTCTTCTCTCACTGTGGTTTTAATCTGCATTTTCCTAGTGACTAATGTTATTGAACATCTTTCCACGTGTTTATTTGCCACCCATAAACCTTCTTTGGTGAGGGGTCTCCTCAAATCTTTTGCCTGTTTTCTAATTGGGTTTTTGTTTTCTTATTATTCGATTTTTACAGTTCTTTTTATATTCTAAGTTTGTAAATATATTCTCCCAGTCTGTGGCTTATCTTGTCATTCTTCGGCCAATGGCTTTTAAGTTAAAATTGCTTCATTTTCATGGAGCCCAATTTATCAATATTTTCTTTTACGGATTATGCTTTCAGTGTCATAGCAAAGCTTTCCCTAGACCAAGGTCACAAAGATTTTCTCTTTTTTTTTTTTTCCCTTCTAAAAGTTTGATCACTTTCATTAAATTTTGTTGAAAGTTATTGAATATTATAAATCCATATTCACCTTTTACTTGAGTGCAAGTCTCCTCATTATTATTGCCAGCTTCTCTAGTTTTTTCTGTTCCTCCCATAGATTTCAGTGTTTGTGCCCTAGCATGAGTACATTGTGAATTCTTGCTGTAAATAAGGCACTTGGCCGCAATCAATGCTCGTTTTGCTTCATCCATTTTTGTTGTTGTTCTTGAAGTCTTTTAAAGGAATCCCATATGTACCACGGCATTTCACTGTAAATGGCATTTCTAACAATAGGACATTTTTTCTACCTAATCACAATCATCACTACCTAACAAGATTAATAACTAGGTCCTAATATTTACTGATGTTCTAAGACCATCTCTATCAATCTCTCTCTCTTGCTCTTTTTTTTTTGGCTGTTAATCTTCACTTACTCTTTCTCATTTCTAGTAATAAGTAATATTCGTTTCAAACCCTTGCTTTCTAAAATTTTACTTTATATTTAGCAACTGTCAAAATGTAAATATCTCTATAATGCTTGGTATTAATAATAATCATAATGGTACCTCAATCCTAAATAAATGTTTTAGCTGAGATGTTATGGTCATAGGAGATTTTAAAAATTAATGTGATAATTCATATACATAGTTTATCTGCAGAGAAGTAGGATAGAGCAAACAATAAAAAACTTACAAGCTTAAAAATATATTAGGATAAAATTCTGTAGGGGAAGTGGAAAGATATACAAGTTCAAGGGGTAAAAGAACAATGTAAATTTTCCAATTGTTAAAGAACAGCTCTTCCTGGATCTTTTTAAATGCTATGCTTTTTAGATTGGAAACCCTGGTGGCGTAGTGGTTAAGTGCTAGGGCTGCTAACCAAAGGGTCGGCTGTTCATCTGCCAGGTGCTCCTTGGAAGCTCTATGGGGCAGTTCTACTCTGTCCTATAGGGTCGCTATGAGTCAGAACCGACTCAATGGCAGTGGGTTTGGTTTGGTTTTTGGTATGCTTTTTAGATTCTATGGGCTCCATTTAAAAGAGCATTCTTACTTTAAAATGTCAATATTGATGATATGCCAGAAATTATATCCGTTGCAGCTCTTTAAGCCATAATGAAAAATTTTAGATGTCAACTTAAAAGTTGTGCAGGGGTAACTACATTTTTCGAAACTTTCTTAGAAAGTATGTGGTAAAAAAAAAAAAAAAAATGTAGTAATGGTAATAGCCACTGCTCCAGGTACTGCCTCACAGACAAGAGCTAGCAGGTGGACGCGTGGTGCTGGTTGAATGCTGGGCACCTGCCCCTAAGGAGGGAGATAGGATGTTCAGGAAGCTGGATTTACCTCAGGATATAGACTGTTTCTTTCTGGATATGACCCGGGAAGGTAAACACAAATATGGCATACTCCTCTTTTCTCTAAAAGGGAATTTGAAGTAAAGACCATAAGCGAAGCCAATCTTACACCCCATGGGTGGAGAATCTTCTTGGCAGGATATTTGGGTAGAGGAAGAGGTAGAAAAATACATAGACCAGGAGCGTGAGTTCTAAGCCACGCCCATGGAAGTACGGGAATAGTGTGCTCCCATGATTACAAGAATCACGGGGTCACGTCGGCCATCTTAAGAAGAAAGTGGTACGTACTGTGTGAACTGGAGCCAATGGCGGGGTGGCGGGAGGCAGATACTCTCTCTGTCTCTCATAAACACACACATCTCTATCTCTTTCTCTCTCTCTCCACCAGCCTGATGTTTCTCCTAGAGATTCTGTGTATCTGCTCCATTGCTACTGGTCAATCTTAATTTTCCCACACAAATACCACAGAGGCTGGTCTGGCTGGCTTAGCAGATTTCCCTCTGGGCCTTTGGGCAGAGCCCTTTATGCCAGGCCACCTGTGTCAGCCAGTCGGTGTCCCCTTGTGCAAAGACCAGTCTAACCTTACTTGCCTCATGGGAGGGGTGCTGGAAGGGGACTGTTTCAGAGGTTTCAGAATCTTGGATTAGAAACAACTGTAACTGACAGGTCCAGTTGAGTGTATATACTTTGGGGTTGGGATGGAAGCTTGATCTTCCCCATACTGGCTTGTCCCAATCCCCTCCCACAAATCAAGTAGAAATAAAGGCCTTGATTCTCATATGGACATTAAAATTAAGATCAAGAGAACACAGGAATTTTCTAAGTCCAAAAAAAATACCCTAAGCAACAGGAAGTATCTTATCTTTGCCCAGATTAAAAGTGCTAGAAGCAGCGGGTTAGGGAGGAGCCAAAGAAGAATTCTAGAAACCTCAGGCCTTTTCCAAAACCCTGAAGTAAGGAACCCGTTAAAAAAGTAAATACAGAAAGGGGGTAGACAAAGGGAGGATTGTAGCATACCAGGCACTTCCCTGCTTCATTTGACGAACAAAGGTTTGGGAATCCCTCTGCCCAAAATGTCTGTCTCACCTACAGCATCATTTTCTTCTTTGAGGTTAGGTCTTGAAAGCCTTTATTATAATGCCCTGTCAACCAGTCACACTTAAAATGGAATCAGCTTATCCAATTGGTAGTTTAGAGAACAGGGATTCAGGAAAACTAGGACATCAGGATAGTCAAATCTTGATAGAAAAAGAATAGCTGTGGTGGGGTCTTTAAGTGTGATCTGTCAGGTGTCATGAGGGACCAGGGGCAGAGGGGGAAGAAAGGAGCTCCTCGGAGATGGAGGGACACTGCTATCACCTTGGCCAAATTTCTTGTTTCCATCAGAGTGAGCCCTGCTACTAAAAATGGAGAATTACCGCTAAAAGAGAGATAGAGATAGATGAACTAAAAGGTCTAATGTAATAATATGTTGGGCAATCTGTCAAAATTTTAAATGTGTACTCTGAGTGTTATGAATTAAACTGTGTCCCCCTCAAAATATGTGTTGGAATTCGAACCCCTTTACCTGTGGATGTCATCCTGTTTGAAAATAGGATTGTCTTTGTTGTGTTACTTAGATCATACCTGAGTAGGGAGAGTTTTAAATCTAATCACCTCTGACTTATGAAAAGAGCAGATTAAACACAGAGAGACACACACACACACGGGTAAAGACAGACGCCATGTGAGGATCGCCAAGGAACCAAGCAGCACCCAAGGCTACTGACAAGGGACAAATATACAGCTGAGAGCCTGATGGGGACTTTTAGTCTCCTGCACCGTGAGAAAATAAATTTCTGTTCTTTAAAGACACCCATTTACAGTGTTTGTGTGATAGCAGCCCAGCTCATTCTACTTTTAGGAATTGGTTCTGCAGATATCATCATACACATCCATAGACACGTGAGTATAGTCTTTGCAACATTGTAATAAAATATTAAAAAATCCATCATCAGAGGCCTGATTAAATAAGTAAATACAAGAGAAGGAGCTGGAGATATAGAACACTTTCTAAGAGAGAGAGAGAGACAGGGAACACTTTCCAAGATACATCGTGAAAAAAGCTGGCATAGAACAGCATGTACAGGTGGCCTTGGACGTTGCACAGGATACCAACTTGGGCAAATGTTAAAATCAATATTCAGTTAAAGTTGAGACCAAAGCTAAATATGACCGTCGCAGAATGAGACTTCTGGGATGCAAGACTAAATCTGAAATTTTACTCCCAAAACAAGACAAGACAAAACCCACTGCTGTTGAGTCGGTTCTGACTCATTGTGACCCTACAGGACAGAGTAGAACTGTCTCTTATGGTTTCCGAGGCTGTAAATCTTTACAGAAGCAGGCTGCCACATCTTTCTCCTGTGGTTCGAGTCGCCAGTCTTTCAGTTAGCAGCCCGAGGACTTAACCACTGCACCACCGGCACTCCTTTTAATTTTATCCCGAAGTTATTAGTATTTTATTATTAAAATTGCTAGTTGTAAAATTTTCAGTTTGACGTTACAGTGCAAGAAGAGTAATCTCTCGGTATATTCAGCTGCAAGATGGCCCCCGTGATCACTTCACTACAGTTTTGTGATATTAAACAGATGCTCACTTTCCACTGAGAATAGTGGAGAAGCCAGATATTTTTTGTCTACTACATTTTTCAGTACTTTCTTCTTTATACCATTTGCTTCATTATGTCTGGATGAAAGGTGATTTATCATGGATTTCATGGTTTTTTATGCTTATGAAATGTTGACGTGGAGAAGCTGACCTTTCTTTTTTTTTTTATACCTATGAAGCAGTTTTATTCCACATACATAGGGTTGCCATGAGTTGGAATCACCTCGACTGCAACTAACAACAAATATCAACTGAAGAGAAGGAGATATGATATATTGACTTAGTTTCTCAAGCCTGGTCTCACTTGTTTAAAAGGTGTTTTAGCCTACGAAGTCTCATTCCTCACACCATCAGCTGACATTACTTTTTTAAATTCATTTTTGTAAGATGCGAATTCCCAAAGAGGATTTATTCCTGAAAGACTCATAGACTAAATGGAATTAAATACCAAAAATTGAACATAATTCTTAAAGGTTATTTTGTTTAATACAATGAATGCAAGATAAACACTAAAACAGGTGACAAAGATTAGAATTATGATTTAATCGAGCCTGTTTTTCTGCCCTGTATTATTTAATTATTTAGCATTTGTTGACACACAAAAAATATTGTTCTTAAGTTATCTAGATAACACCCTCTCTCAATATTCTTTTCAACTCAATCTTGTCCCTTGTCTACTATTTAAAAGTCCTTAATCATTGTTAAAAAATAAAATCATCAGATACCATATGATCCACCAATCCTACTCCTAGAAATAGATCCTAGAGAAATAAGAGCCATCACAGGAATAGACATAGGCACACCCATGTTCCATTGCAGCATTGTTCACAGTAACAAAAAGATGGAAACAATGTAGATGCCCATCAACAGATGAATGGATAAACAAGCTCTGGTACATATACACAATGGAGCACTAAACAATGATAAAGAACAATGATGACTCTGCCAAGCATCTCACAACGTGGATGAATCTGGAAGGCATTATGCTGAGTGAAATAAGTCAATCACAAAAGGATAAATTTTGTATGAGACCACTACTACAAAAACTCATGAAAATGTTTACACACAAAAAGAAACAATCTTTGATGGGTATGAGGGAGGAGAAGGGTGGGAATGGAAAAATAGAAAATAGATAAGTGATAAATTTGGTAAAGGGTAAGACAGTACACAATACTAGGGAAGGCAGCACAACTTGTACAAGGCAAAGTCATGGAAGCTCCATAGACATATTCAAACTCCCTGAGGGACCGAATTACTGAACTTAGGGCTATGGGGACCATGGTCTCAAGGAACATCTAGCTCAGTTGGCATAACATAGTTTATAAAGAATATGTTCTACATTCTACCTTGGTGAGTAGCATCTGGGGTCTTAAAAGGTTGTGAGTGGCCATCTGACATACTCCACTGGTCTCACCCCATCTGGAGATAGGGAGAATGAAGAAAACCAAGACAAAAGGGAAAGATTAATCCACAGGAATAATGGACCACAAGTACTACAGCTTCCACCAGACTAAATCCAGTACAGCTAGATGGTGCCCGGCTACCACCACTGACTGCTCTGACAGGGATGACAGTAAAGGGTCCTGGACAGAGCTGGAAAAAAATGTAGAACAAAATTCTAAACTGCAAAAAAAAAAAGGGGGGGGGCAGACTTACTGGTCTGGCAGAGACGGGAGAAACCTCGAGAGTATGGCCCCTGGAAATCCTTTTAGCTCAGTACTGAAGTCACTCCTGAGGTTCACCCTTCAACCAAAGATTAGCCAGGTGCATAACAACAAAACGAGACCAAATGGGTATACCAACCCATGGGCAAGGACTAGGAGGCAGGAAGGCACAGGAAAGCTGATAATAGGGAACCCGAGGTCAAGAAAGGGTGAGTGTTACCATTTACAGTAGGCCCAAGAAGATAAAATACTTAGGAATAAATCTTACTGGAGATGTAAAAGACTTATACAAAGAAAACTACAAAACACTTCTGCAAGAAACCAAAAGAGACCTACATAAGTAGAAAAACATAACTTGCTCATGGATAGGAAGACTTAACATTTTTTAAAATGTCTGTACAACCAAAAGCAATCTATAGATGTAATGCAATTCTGATCCAAATTCCAACAACATTTTTTAATGAGATGGAGAAACAAATCACCAACTTCATATGGAAGGGAAAGAGGCCCCAGATAAGTGAAGCACTACTGAAAAAGAAGAACAAAGTGGGAGACCTCACTCTACCTGATTTTAGAAACTATTATACCACCACAGTAGTCAAAACAGCCTGGTACTGGTACAACAACAGATACATAGACCAATGGGACAGAATTGAGAATCCAGACATAAATCCATCCACATATGAGCAATTGATATTTGACAAAGGCCCCAAATCAGTTAAATGGGGAAGAGAGTCTTTTTAAAAAGCAGTGTTGGCATAAATGGATATCCATCTGCAAAAAAATGAAAGAAGACCCATACCTCACACCATGCACAAAAACTAACTCAAAAGGGAACAATAAAGATCATGGAAGAAAATAAGGGACAATGTTAGGAGCCCTAATACATGGCATAAAAAGTATACAAAACATTACTAACAATGCCGAAGAAAAACTAGATAACTGGGAACTCCTAAAAATCGAACACCTATGCTCATCCAAAGAGTTCACCAAAAGAGTAAGGAGATTACCTACAGACTGGGAAAAAGTTTTTAGCTATGACATTTCTGATCAGCGCCTGATCTCAAAAATCTACATGATACTGCAAAAAGACAAATAACCCAATTAAAAAATGGGCAAAAGATATGAACAGACACTTCACTAAAGAAGACATTCAGGTAGCTAACAGATACATAAGGAAATGCTCATGATCATTAGCCATTAGAGAAATGCAAATCAAAACTACAATAAGATTCCATCTCACTCCAACAAGGCTGGCATTAATCCAAAAAACACAAGATAATAAATGTTGGAGAGGTTGTGGAGAGACTGGAACACTTATACACTGCTGGTGGGAATGTAAAATGGTACAAACACTTTGGAAATCGATTTGGCGCTTCCTTAAAAAGCTAGAAACAGAAGTACTATACGACCCAGCAATCCCGCTTCTTGGAATATATCCTAGAGAAATAAGAGCCTTTATGCAAATGGATATATGCGCACCCATGTTCATTGCAGCACTGTTTACAATAGCAAAAAGATGGAAGCAACCAAGGTGCCCATCAATGAATGAATGGATAGATAAATTATGGTATATTCACACAATGGAATACTACACATCAATAAAGAACAGTGATGAATCTGTGACACATTTCATGACATGGAGGAATCTGTAAGGCATTATGCTGAGTGAAATTAGTTGCAAAAGGACAAATATTGTATAAGACCACTGTTATAAGAACTCAAGAAATAGTTTAAACAGAGAAGGAAATAGTCTTTGATGGTTATGAAGGGAGGAGGGAGGGAGGGAGGGAGAGAGGGAGAGAGGTATTTACTAATTAGATAATAGATAAGAACTACTTTAGGTGAAGGGGAAGGCAACACACAATACAGGAGAGGTCAGCACAACTGGACTAAACCAAAGCAAAGAGTTTCTGGAATAAACTGAATGCTTCAAAGGCCAGTGTAGCAGGGGCTACACTGTAGCAGGGGGGTTTGGGAACCATGGTTTCAGGGGACACCTAAGTCAATTGGCATAATAAAATCTGTTAAGAAAACATTCTGCATCCCACTTCGGAGAGTGGCATCTGGGGTCTTAAACGCTAGCATGCGTCCATCTAAGATGCATCAATTAGTCTCAACCCACCTGGATCAAAGGAGAATGAAGAATACGAAGGACACAGTGTAATTATGAGCCCAAAGAGACAGAGAGCCACGTAAAGCAGAGACTACATCAGCCTGAGACTAGAAGAACGAGATGATGCCCGGCTACAACCGATGACTGCCCTGACAGGGAACACAACAGAGAACCCCTGAGGGAGCAGGAGAGCAATGGGATGCAGACCTCAAATTCTCATAAAAAGGCCAGACTTAATGGTCTGACTGAGATTAGGAGGACCCTGGTGGTCATGGCCCCCAGACCTTCTGTTAATCCAAGACAGAAACCATTCCCAAAGTCAACTCTTCAGACAGGGATTGGATTGGACAATGGGATAGAAAAAGATGCTGGTGAAGAATGAGCTTCTTGGATCAAGTAGACATTTGAGACTATGTTGGCATCTCCTATCTGGAGGGGAGATGAGAGGGCAGAGGGAGTCAGAAGCTGGTGGAATGGACACGAAAAGAGAGAGTGGAGGGAGGGAGTGGGCTGTCTCATTAGGGGGAGAGAAATTAGGAGTATATAGCAAGGGGTATATAAGTTTTTCTATAACAGACTGACTTGATTTGTAAACTTTCACTTAAAGCACAATAAAAATTAAAAAAAAAAAGAAAGGGAGAGTGTTGACATGTCGTGAGGTTGGCAACCAATGTCACTAAACAATATGTGTACTAATTGTTTAAGGAGAAGCTAGTTTGTTCTGTAAAGGTTTGTTGAAAGCACGATTAGAAAAATTACTAAAATTTAAAAAAATAAAATAATCACTAAGTATTGTGGCATTTTACTATTGCAATACTAAATACAGTAATGCCGGTGAAAACCGGAACCTGTGTAAGGTAGAAACCTGTCAGAGAAGGAAAACCCACTGGGTGTTTATGAGGTAGAATTCTTAATAAAGAGTGAAAGAAAAGTTGTAAGTACCCTTTCAAGGGCGGGAAACTTGCAACTCTCGGAAAAACAAGGTAGCCCCTTGAGTTCTGGCTCTGTCTTAGTTATCTAGAGCTGCTGTACAGAAATACCACAAGTGGATAGCTTTAACAAATAGAATTCTATTTTCTCGCAGTTTAAGAGGCTGAAAGTCCAAATTCAGAGTGCCAGCTCTAGGGGAAGGCTTTCTCTTTCTCTTTCTGTCAGCTCTGGAGGAAGGTCCTTGTCTCTTCAGCTTCTACTCCTGGGCAATCTTCATGTGGCTTGCCATCTCTTTTCCCCCATCTCTGCTACTCTTGATTGCTTGTTTAATCTCTTTTATATCTTCATATCTCATTAACATAACAAAGACAGCTCATTCCCAAACAGGATTATAACCACAGTCATAGAGATTAGGATTTACAGCATGTAGTTCATGGAGGACATAATTCAACCCAAAATATTCTACCCATTAGGCCTCAAAATTCATGTTCTTCCCACATGCAAAACACATTCACCCCATCAGTCTTAAATCAGTCTTAAATTTTAAATCAGTCATCCCAACGGTCTTAAAAAAAAAAAAAAAAATCTCATCTTCTGAGGTATCTAAATCAAATATGAGACTTTAGGCACATTCCATTCTAGGGCAAAATTCCTCTTCATCTGTGAACCTGTGAAATCTAGATTACAAATTATCTGTTTCCTAAGTACAGTGGTGGAACAGATACAAGGTAAACATTCCCATTACAAATAGGAGAAAATGAAGGGAAAGAAGGGATAATGGGCACCAAGCAAGTTCAAAACCCAGCAGAACAATTAACATTACCTCTCAAGTGTTGGAAATAAATCTCTGTTCTGCAAGACCATCTGGGCAATGGCCTCGCCCTTCAGACTCTGGGTGTTGGCCATACCCTCTGGATTCTGGGAGGGAGACCCTCAGTCCTGGGCTTCAGCTTTGCCTTCCAGGCCCACTGGAATGGCAATTCTGCTCCTTGGGCTTTAGGCAGCCACATTCTCCTAGTCCATCTGAGTGGTGACCCCAACCCTCAGCCCCAGCAAGCCCCATTCTTTAGCCCCTTGGGCATGGCACCCCATCCCCTCAGCTTTGGGCAGCGGCCCCCATCCTCCTGGCACGCCTTTATGGCAGCCCCACACTCCAGAACCCAGTTGGCAAAGATCTGACTCTTTGACACCTAGGATGTTTTGACCCCACCCTTTGAAACTGAGAAGGCCCTGCTTCCCGTGCTCCTTCCAACAGTTCTGTTGATTTCAGAGCTGCTGCAGAGATGGTTCTTCTCTTCTCTTAGAGGACAACACATGTAGCTCCTTTGGTCTGTTTCCTGCTGGTAAAATTCCAAGAGGCAAACAGCGTTCTTTCCTTTCCTTCTTTCTCTGTCCCCTTCAGCCTAAGTTGATGGATTTTCTGCTGTGGTGGTTGGTTAGGTCCATCAGCCACATGCTTAATCTCTTTAACAAAAGATTGTGTAGCCAGGTCTTGGACATGTGTCCTTAGTTTATAGAACAGAATTTTCCAAATCTTTAAGTTCTGTTTTCCTTTTCCATCATTCATTTTTTAAGTCCATCTCATTCCTCTTGAATTTTACTATAAGTGAAAAGAAGAAACCACATGGCCCCTTTAAGATCTTGTTTAGAAATCTCCTCAGCCAGATATCCAAGTTCATCACTTACAAGTTCTACCCCCAACCAAACATTCAAACATAATTCAGAGAAGGTCTCTGCCACTGCATAAAAAGTATTGCCCTTTCTCCATTGTCCAATCACACATTCGTCGTTTTCTTTTAAAGCCTCATCATAAGTACATTTAACATCCACATTTATAGCAATATTCTGTTGCTGGCACCATATGTATTCACCTCAAGATTCATCTAGACATTTATAGTAAAAAAAAAAACCCAGTGCCGTCGAGTCGATTCTGACTCATAGCGACCCTTTAGACATTTATAATACATGTGGTATATTAACAATAAAACTAAGATGATAGAAACTTTCTCTATACCTCTCTTCACTTCTTTTTGAGCCCTCAGCAGAATTGCCTTTGACATCCATAATTATACCAACAGTCCCTTCAAGGCAATCTAGGCTTTTACTATTAAAAGCGCCTTAAAATTCTTCCAGCCTCCATCCATTACCCAATTCCAAAACCAGTTTCACATTGTAGGTATTTGTTAGAGTAGCACCCCCACTTCTTGGTACCAAATTCTGTCTTAGTGATCTAGTTTTGCTATAACAGAAATACCACAAGTGGATGGCTTTAACAAACAGAATTTTATTTGCTCACAGTTTAGGAGGCTAGAAGTCCAAATTCAGAGCGCCGGCTCTAGGGGAAGGCTTTCTCTCTCTATTGTCTCATCAGTTTCTGCTTTCTGTTTCCCTGGAGAGCTGCATGTGTCTTGGTATCTATCTAATCCCATCTCTCCTCTGCTTGTTCATTTAATCTCTTTTACATCTCAAAAGACTACCCTACACTAATCCTTCATTAACATAATAAGGATAACCCATTCCCAAATGGGATTATACCCACACGCATTAAGATTTAGGTTTTACAACTCATTAGGTTAGGATTTACAACACATATGTCTTAGGCTGGGTTCTTTTAGAGAAGCAAAACCAGTTTTATATATAAAACCAAAAATCAAACCTGTTGCCGTCAAGTCCATTCCTACTCATAGAGACCCTACATGACAGAGTTAAACTGCCTCATAGAGTTTCTGAGGAGTACCTGATGGATTCGAACTGCTGACCTTTTGGTTAGCAGCTGTAGCACTTAACCACTACACCACCAGGGTTTCCAAATATATATGTAGAGAGATTTATTTCAAAGAAATGGCCCACATGATTGTAGAGGCTGAAATGTCCCAAGTCTGGATTAGGATAGGAGTGTCTCCCGATTCATGCAGCCGCAGGGGCTGGGAAACCCAAGATCAGCAGGTCAAAGAACAGGGCTCCGCTCACAGGCCGTGAAGATTGATGAATCCCAAAATCGGCAGATAATCAAGTCCCAAGAACTGGAGGTCAGACAAACAGGAGGCAGCCGCAGGATTCAGAGTGAGCAAAATCCCAGAACATCTGCTTATATTCGGCTACAGGCCACACCCCAAGGAAACTCCCTTTCAAATGATTGGCTGCTCACAGCAGATCCCATCATGGGAGTGATCACATATATACACTGAGAATCATGGCCCAGCCAAGCTGACACACAATCTTGACCATCACCCCATATTTTTGAGAGACAATTCAATCCATATCAGGCTCTTACAGGTTTCACTGTATACATTTGTACTTCAACTGACTGATAGGATTTTAATATATGAAGCATAAAAGACATTTTCACCTCAAGATTCATCTAGACATTTATAGTACGTGTGATATATTAACAATAAATCCAAAGGTGTTGCTTGTGTACGTTACTAATGTTGATACCCTGATTAGCTCTGGTGGTAGTTTATGTAATCCCATCTCCAGATCAGGCACAAGTTCCGGGGTACCATAAATGATGCTGAGTTAGGAATTCAGCTATTTAGACTTCCAAAAACAGGCTGAAGTCCAATCCACAGATTTTTGCTTGAATATCAAGACCAAGGAGTACCTGGATGGTGCAAATGGTTAACATACTTGGCTGCTAACCTAAAGGTTTGTGGTTCAAATCTACCTAGAGGCACCTTGGAAGAAAGACCTGGCAATCTACTTCCAAAAGATTACAACCATTGAAAACCCTATGGAGCACAGCTCTACTCTGAGGCACATGGGGTCACCATGAGTCAGAGACAACTCGACAGCAACTGTTTTTTTTTTTTAATGCTCATTAAAGGGATTGATAAAATCATATATATTGAACAAAGTTGTGAGCTTACATTCAAGTAAGGAAATTCTGTTTGTTGAAGTTGCAAGTGGTCGAGCAGGAATTCTGTACTACCTGGTTACATGTAGGAGAGTTTCAAGCCACAAGCTACTTGGAGCCTGCACACCTGGGAATCTAGTGAGGGAGCTTCACCTAGGGTAAAGGCAGTGGAACATTTGTGTTTGAAAATGCTCATGGCTGGACAAAACTGAGTAGGAAAGTCCCAAGTACGGTGGGGGTCTTGTGTCCCGACAACCCTTGGACATGGGGTGCAGTTCTAGGGGGCATATTACCATTTTGGGGTGTTTGGAAGGCCCTCGTGGGTAGAGATGGCATTTCCAACAACTTTCAGAGGCATCAGATCAGATCCTGAGCCCCCTGTAGTCACAAGCACAGTCAGCACAGCCATGGGCTTAAAAGCACAACCTCCCAAGACCCCAGTGAGCAACCTGTTGACAGCTCAGGGTGAAGAGAGAAGCTTTGCCAGAGGAATTGGTCTCAGCCAGCACACAAGGATTCTCCAGTAAATCACCAGGAGCAACCTGGTGGTCTACCTGGAGATGACAGAGTGACTGGGCAGGGGCCAGGCTGGGACAGAGCAGCTGGGCCTGTGAGAGGCCCAGGGCCACAGGGAGCCCAGGTCTGATTAGCCTCCATTTGAAAGGCCCTTCCCCAGGAACTGTACCAAGTCCTAGGAATTCAGGGGGCGTTGGACCTAGGCAAGTGACCCATTGTTCGGTATTATTGGTTATGTGTCTCTTCTCTTCTGGAAAGCCTCCCTTTGGAATATTGGAGTTCAGGGAGACAACACATGTCCAGTTGGTGGTCCCAGATTCCTGTTTGAGAATGGTGCCTGATTTCCACAGGGTGCCTGATTTCCCCAGAAGATGACCCATCCTTGAGTACCAATGGGACTCTGAGACAAGTTACAGGTGGCAGAGAAAGGCCCAGACCCAGAGCAACACAGGAGCTCTTGACTACAAAAGCATCCAAAGAGGAATAAACAGGATGTATGAGATTTTCTCCTAAAACTCAGGGAGTCATAGAATTTAGACCCATCCATGAAAGTTGACAGGAACTGTGAGCTCAATCCTATCATTACATAAAGTAGAAAAGAGAAACCCAAAGATGGGAAGGGATTTGCCTAAGGTCCCATAGCTGGTGGGTGGTAAAACTA
This sequence comes from Elephas maximus indicus, assembly GCF_024166365.1. Classification (NCBI taxonomy): domain Eukaryota; kingdom Metazoa; phylum Chordata; class Mammalia; order Proboscidea; family Elephantidae; genus Elephas; species Elephas maximus. The sequence goes on from NC_064819.1 coordinate 13,532,981, forward strand.
GTGCTAGACTCTGGTCCCCTAATTCCTTGTCCAATATCCCTACTCCCATTCAACAAATAGGTGCCTGTCCACTGCCAACTGCCAATGCAAATTTTGGCCAATATCCCCTGTCCCCAGAGGACATATCCCATGTCCGAATAAAGTTCAATTTTGAATAGTACAGGCTTGAATTGTGCTGAAGAATTTTGGAATCAGGACTTTGGAAGCCAGCATCCAGTCAGAGAAGTCTTGACCCCACCCAGGTGTACCACCTCCCGGGCCATGTGGGGGTGATGCTCTCCTGGCATCATTAATGGGCTCCTAATTTTTTTTTAACCTTGAATGCTACCACTCATCTGTCAGTTTGTTGTATTATGGTGGCCTGTGTGTTGCAGGGATGTTAGAAGCTATGCCACCAGGATTTCAAATACCAACAGGGTCACCAATTGTGGAAAGGTTTTAATGGAATTTCCAGACTAAGACAGACTAGGAAGAAAGGCCTTACAATCTACTTCTGAAAATTGTCCAATGAAAACCCTATAGATCACAACAGAATCAATCTAGTGCTGGAAAATGAAACCACCTAGGCTGGAAAGCACTATACAGCAGCTCCAACAATGGACTTAAACATGCTGATAGCATGAGATTGGTGCAGGACCTGGCAAAGTTTCATTGTTTTGTACATAAGGTAGCCATGAATTGGAGTTGACTTGATGGCAACTAAAAACAACCTTGGATGCTTGAGGGTTAGGTTTTACCTGCTCAGGGGTTCCGGCTTCCCCAGCTATGAGTCAAGGGTACCCTGTACTCTGGAGCCAACTAACTGCCCACCACCAGGACCAGTCTCAGCCACCAGAGAGGAGCTGTGGTTTTGGTTTCTCCTCTAAACCTTGCTTGTCCTCCTAGAAGCCTGGCTGATAATTCCGATTCCCAAAGAAGGGTGTCTCTCCACCCACACTATTATTTCTTTCACTCTCGGGCATCCCCCTCCCTCTGGAGTGTGCAAGGATATGAGTCCCCCAAAGTCAAACCCAAAACTAACAGGCCCCCAGCCTGGACCCTGCCTTTACTTGGTTGGGGTAACTGCCACCATGCAGGGTATGCAGAAGGTGAGAAATGTGTTCCCCCAAATCTACATCCCTGTGACTAATGGGGATGACAGAAAGAAGACTCATTACTACAGGGTCATCCATGTAAAAGTAGTGCAAATTTCATTAAAAAAAATCAGTAGATCTGACTGTGTAAAAAATTTAAGCATCTGTGTATCAAAACAGGCAGAGGGTTGGTTACTTAAATATTTTTTTAATCTTTAAATATTTTTGACCAAGGATTAATATCGTTTGTATACAAGAGCTCTTATAAAAGCAATAGGAAAAGGTGATCATCTAAGAGAAAAGGAACAGGATATTCCTATCTTAGCTAGTGCTGCTGTGACAGAAATACCGCAAGAGGATGGCTTTAACAAACAGAAATTTATTTTCTCACAATTTGGGAGCCTTAAAGTCCAAATTCAGGGTGTCAGGTCTAGGGGAAGGCTTTCTGTCTTTCTTGCCTCTGGAGGAAATTCTTTGTCTTTTCAGCTTCTGCTTCCTGGTGACTTGGAGATCTCTGTGTCTTGGCATTTATCTTACCTTATTTCTCTCTCTGCTCACTTGTTTATTCTCTTTTATGTCTCGAAAGAGATTGACTCAAGATATGCCCTACTCTAAGCCTTCTTCATTAACATAACAAAGACAATCCATTCCCAAATTGTAGTATAACCACAGGCATCACCTCTAACCACTGCCATTGAGTCGATTCCAACTAGAAGTTAGAATTTACGATACATATGTCATGGATTGAGCTGTCTCCCCCCAAAATATCTGCCAACTTGGCTAGGCCACGATTCCCAGTATTGTGTGACTTGTCCACCATTTTGTCATCTGATACGATTTTCCTGTGTGTTGTAAATACTACTTCTACGATGTTAATGAGGCAGAATTAGAGGCAGTTATGTTAAGGAGGCAGGACTCAATCTACAAGATTAAATCGTGTTTTAAGCTAACCTCTTTTGAGATATAAAAGAGAGAAGTGAGCAGAGAGCCACGGGGACCTCATTGCACCAAGAAAGTAGCGTTGGGAGCACAGCACATCCTTTGGACTCAAGGTTCCTGTGCTGAGAAGCTCCTAGTCCAGGGGAACATTGATGACAAGGCTTTTCCTCCAGACCTGACAGAGAAAAGCCTTCTCCTGGTGCTAACGCCCCGAATTTGGACTTCTAGCCTACTAAAACAAATTAAACTACGAAAAAATAAATTTGTTAAAGGCATCCACTTGTGGTATTTCTGTTATAGCAGCGCTAGATAACTAAGACAATGTATTTTGGGGGAGCATAATTCAATACATAACAACCCCTTTGGGAAAGAAGAAATCCAAATGTATATGGAGGGAAACTGGGGAGGGGGTGGTCACTCACTATTTAAAAATAAGAATTTAAACAATTAAATTTAAAAAATATATCAAATTGATAAACACACACACACACACAAACTGCCTTAGTTGAAATTCTCATTCCTCATCTGTAAACTGGGAATGGTAGTAATATCTTCCTCTTAGGGTTGTTGTGAGCACTAATTAAGATGATCAAGGCAAGGCACGTGGTATAGTGCTCGTAGGTGATAAGCACTCATTAGTGTTAGCTAGCATGGTTAGTATCCACAAAATGAGAATACACAGCTGGTGGAAGTGTAAAACACTAGGAATCCCCTGAAAGAGAACTTGGGCCATAAAAGTTAAGAGCCTTCACTTCTGCAAATATATGCTAAGGACATAGTCAGAAAGGAGGTCCATAATAATATTCTTTGGTAAGGAAAGTTTTTCAACAAATGAGAATGGCTTAAATAAAGTATGATACATGTAACATAATGATATACTTATGGAATAGAATAAATTTATGCAATAGAATAGATAAATCTATGTAGTAGGAATAGAATTATGTAATAGAATGTTTTAGGTCAGGATACCATTGTGCAAATTTTTTCAAAGTAATTCTTAGTGGTGTAAACAAAGGAAATACATAAAAATCAAATGTTCTCTGGCTGAAGTGGGGGAGAGGGGACAAGTTGATACCTGTGGGGCTCTGCCAAAGAGGCCGTGTCTCCCCAGTTGCTGCCCCTACAGTAGCCCCTGAAAGGGGTCTTGAGGCTTGCAGAGAAATTTTTAACAATATGGTGAAACACTGATATAGTGGTCAAAGTTAAAGTCAAAATAAAAAAACATATACGTGTCTGGTCTTAATTTTATAAAACATTCTCAGGCCCATACATAGCCATAGAAAAGTGCCTGAAGGAGAATATATCAAAATAATGATGGTTGTTTCTTAGTTGGATTTGAGAGCATTTCTAGTTTCTATTTGTACGTTTTTTTTTTTTAATTTTCTAAAGTTTCTTTAATGAACATGTATTATGGTTATAATCAGAAAAAAATACTAAATTTTTTTTTTTTCAAGTTTATTCCTTTCTCTTACAATAAACCAAAACCAAACCCAGTGCCGTCCAGTTGGTTCCGACTTATAGCGACCCTATAGGACAGAGTAGAACTATCCCACAGAGTTTCCAGGGAGCGCCTGGTGGATTCAAACTGCCGACCCTTTGGTTAGCAGCCATAGCACTTAACCACTACACCACCAGGGTCTCTCACAATATACATTTTCAGTTACACCAAAAGCTAACTTGCTCCTCAAGCGATGTCTTCTCATGATGAAAAATTATAATATATCCATTTAATAAGTTATAATTAAATCCACAAACAGTATTTTAATTATTATGATTATACAAAATACGTTCATGATTGAACCAAGTGGTAGACTGATCACATTTCCTTTCTTATAGTAAAAAAAAAAAAAAAATTTTTTTTTTTTTCCTTATTTGCTCTTTTGTTTTTCCTGCCATTAATAATTACCTCATTTTGGGAGGAAGGGGACTGTGACAGGAATGGAGGACAAGAAAGGTACTCTAGGGTGGTTGTCCAAGTTTTATTTCTTGACCTGGATGGCTGGTATAAGGGTGTGTGCTTTACATTCACTAAGCTATACTTTTGTGTGGTTTCTCTGTATCTGTGTATTATTATTATTTAAGCTTTAAAAAAAGCACATGACAATAATAACAACAAAAGCCTCTTTTTTATTTGCTTATTTTGAGTCCAAATTTAAATCTTTCCATACACCCCCAGTAGTTTTGTAAAATAAACAAACACATTTTCCCATAAAAACCTGCCAATATATTTCATTTTTTTCCTGGAGGCATCCCTCTGAGTGCATGTCATCCTCCAACACTAATCTGTATTGGTTGCTCTCAGGGTCTGTTTTATGATTGTCAGCCTGATACCCCTCTTTACCTCCTTCCTGTGCTAGATCCCCTCTTTCCTGGGTCCACCATTTCTTTCTTTGTTTTAATGAAACAGGGGCACATGTGAGATGTATTTTTAGAGATTTTGTATGTCTGAAAATATATTTTAACTTCATTTAAGTGATAGTTTGACTAGGTATAAAATTCACAAATAAACACTGTTTTTACTTCAGACTTCTGAGGACATTTTCCCACTGTATTTTAGCTTCAAATCTTGTAAGAGGTTTTATGCCATTTGTGTTCCTAATCTTTTTATTTTTTTCTTCTGTTTATGTTGGAATTTTCTCTTCAAGCTTGATGTTTTGAACTGTCATGATTATGTGCCTCAGTGTAGCTCTTTTTCATTAATAATGTTAGGTATTAGGTAGGCCCTTTTATCTGGATAACCCATTCTCTTGTTCTAGGAAATTTTCCTGTTTTTTTTTTTTTCCCTTAAATGTTTTATTGTGTTTTAGGTGAAAGCTTACACAGCAAATTAGTTTCCCATTCAACGATTTGTACACAAATTGTTCCATGACATTGGTTGGTATCCCTGCAATGTGTCAACACTTTCCCCATTTCTATCCTGCCTCTCCTTGCCTTTTCATCTGTGGTTTTGTTTAAGTGTTGCCCATTTGGTCTATATGGTTGATTGTTCTAAGGAGCGCATTCTTCATGGGTGTTATTTTATAGGCCAACCTATTATTTGGCTGAAAAGTGACTTCCAGGAGTCGCTTCCATTCCAGGTTAAAATGGCAATAGCCTTGGGGGTTCCTCCAGTCTCTATCAATCCAGTAAGTCTGGTCTTTTTTGAGTTTCATTTTACTTTTTATCCCATTTAACTGGAACCTTCTGTGTCTCTTGTTCTTCTGTTCTTTTTGATAATTTCTTCCTCTGAGTTTATTAATGCGTTGTTGGACCCCCTGAATCGATCCACTAATCTTCTTATCTTTTCTCTCCTATTTTCCACCTCTTTGTCTATTTGTTCAATTTCCTGGGAAATGTCCTTGACTTTATTTTTTAATCCCTTTACTATTTTTTCTGCTGTCATATTTTTAATTTCTAAGAGCTTTCATTTGCTCTTATTTTTAATAGTATCTTGTTCTTATTTTGTGAATGCCACTTGTTCACTTATCTCTGAAGAATTATGGTGCCTTTGCCTTTGAAGTGTTCTTCTCTATATTTTCTTTGTTTTCACTGAGCTCCTATTTGTCTGTTTATTTGTTTTGGTCTGTCTTTCATGTTGGAGTTTTTCTCTGATGTCTGTGATCCTTGGCTGTCCATTCATATTTAAGGGTGAGGCACTAAAAACCTAACTGCAAGCTCTTTGTACATGGGCACAGCTTGCTAAGGAGTGTGTTTCGATGTAGGACTGCTGCACCAGTGGCCAACTGACTTGTTCTTTCATAATCCATATGTCTTTGCTCTGGGTTGGTTTTGTTTCTTCAAAGAATCATTTTCTGATCTCTTGCCTGAGGGGTAGAAGCCTGTGCCAGAGTCTCGGAGTTAGCTGAAAAAGACAACTTGTGAACTTTCAATGTTGCTATTCGACATTGTACTGAAGTTGTAGCCAGAGTAATTAGAGAAGAAAAAGAAACAAAAGGCATTCAAATTGGAAAGGAAGAAATAAAACTGTCTCTATTTGCAGATGATGTAATCTTATATATAAAAAACTCCAAAGAATACACAAACAAAAAACCCACTAGAGCTAATAAATGAATTCAGCCAGCAAACTTGCAGGGTACAAGCTTAACACAAACATCAGTTGAGTTTCTATAGGACAGAAATGAACATTTGAAAAGGAAATTAAGGAAACAATTCTATCTACAATAGCATCTAAAAGAGTAAAATATCTAAGAATAAATTTAACCAAGGAAGTGAAAGACTTGTACACTAAAGAGTGTAATACATTGATAAAAGAAATTAAAGAAGACCTAAATAGATGAGAAGACATTTTGTATTCATGGATTAGAAGACTTAGTATTGTTAAGATGGCAATACTACCCAGTAATCTACATATTCAATGCAATTCCTATCAAAATTTCAGTGGCCTTTTTTTCAGAAAAGGAAAAACCAATTCTCAGATTCATAAGAAACTGCAAGGGGCCCAGAGTAGCCAAAACAATTTGAAAAGATGAATAAAGATGGGAAACTCTCACTTACCAATTTTGAAACTTATTACAAAGCTATAGTGATCACAGCAGTGTGGACTGGCATAAAGGACAGACATACAGACCAATGAAACAGAATTGAGAGTCAGAAATAAACCCATAAATTGATGGTCAATTAACTTTTGACAAGGCTGCCAACACCATTAAGTGAAGAATGAATAGTTTCTTCAAACAGATGGTACTGGGACAAGTGGACAGTCACATATTTAAAAAATTGGACCTCTACCTCACACCATATCCAAAATTAACTCAAAGTGAATCAATAACCTATATATAAGAGCTAAAACTACAAAACTCTTAGAACAAAACAAACAGGTAAATCATGGCCTTGGATTTGGCAATAGATTCTTAGATATGGCACCAAAAGCTTGAGCAAAAAAAGACAAAATAGATAAATTAGACTTCATCAAAATTAAAAAAAAATTTTTTCATGTGTATCAAAGGACTTTATCAATAAAATGAAAAGACAACCTACGGAATGGGAGAAAATACTTGCAAGTCATATATCCAGTAAGAGTCCAGTATCCAGAATATATAAAGAACTTTTAAACCTCAATAAAAAAGATAACCCAATCAAAAAACGGGCAAAGGACTTGAATGGGCATTTCTCCAAAGAAGATATACTAATGGCCAAGAAGCACATTTTGCTTCCACTAGGATGGCTATAAAAATAAAGAAAAAGGGAAAATAACAAGTGTTGGCAAAGATGTGGAGAAATTAGAACCCTCATACATTGCTGATGAGGATGTAAAAATAATGCAGCTGCTATGGAAAACAGTTTAGTGGCCCCTCAAAAAGTTAAACAGAATTACCATATAGCCCAGCATTTCCACTCCAAGGCATATACCCCAAAGAATTGAAAAGAGGCACTCAAACAAATACATCTACATGAATGTTCATAGAAGCACTATTCACAATAACCAAAAGGTGGAAACACCCACATGTCTATCAACAGATGAATGAATAAGCAAAACGTGGTATATATATGCCATGAAATATTACTTAACCATAAAAAGGAGTGAAGTACTGATACATGCTACAATATGGGTTAGCCTCGAAAACATTATGCTAAGTGAAAGAAGCCAAACACAAAAGGCCACATATTGTATGATTCCATTTATATAAATATCCAGAATTGGCAAATCTATAGACATAAAAAATAGATTGGGGGTCACCAGGGGCTGAGAGGAAGGGGATAATAGTGATTGACTGTGTAATGAGTATGAGGTTTTTTAATGGGGTTATGAAAATATTTTGGAATTAGATAGAAGCAGTGGTTGTACAACATCGTAATATGCTAAATGGCAATGAATTCGGAAGAAGTACAACCAGAATGCTCCTTAGACGCAAGGATGGTGAGATTGCATCTTACATACCTTTGAGCTTATTGTCAGGAGGGATCAGTCCCTGGAGAAGGACATCATGCTTGGTAAATTACAGGGTCAGAGGAAAAGAGGAAGACCCTCAATGAGATGGATTGACACTGTGGCTACAAGAATGGGCTCAAGCATAACAATGATTGTAAGGATGTTGCAGGACCGGGCAGTGTTTTGTTCTGTGGTACATGGGGTCGCTATGAGTCGGGACCGGGTCAACAGCACCTAATGACAACACTGAATTGTACACTTTAAAAATGGTTAATTTTCAACCTATGACTGCCCTGACAGGGAACACAACAGAGAACCCAGGAGGGAGCAGGACAGCAGTGGGATGCAGACTTCGAACTCCAGTAAAAAGACCAGACTTAATGGTCTGACCGAGACTAGAAGGACCCCAGAGGCCATGGTCCCCAGACCTTCTGTTAGCCCAAGACTGGAACCATTCCCAAAGCCAACTCTTCAGACAGGGATTGGACTGGACTATAGGATAGAAAACGATACTGGCGAGGAGTAAGCTTCTCAGATCAGGTAGACACACGAAACTATGTGGGCAGCTCCTGTCTGGAGGAGACATGAGAAGGCCGAGGGGGTCAGAAGCTGACTGAATGGACACAAAAATAGAGGGTGGAGAGGAGTGTGCTGTCTCATTAGGGGGAGAGCAACTAAGAGTATATAGCAAGGTGTATATAAATTTTTGTATGAGACTGACTTGATTTGTAAACTTTTACTTAAAGCACAATAAAAATTAAAAAATGGTTAATTTTGTTATATGAATTTTACCTCAATAATAATAAAAAAAAAAGGCACGTGGTAAATAAATCTCACAGATAATCACATACAGTCACTCAAACCCCTTATTGTCCAGTCAGCTTTTCACCACACACTCTCTATGGCTGGTATCCTCAAGTGCAGTGTCTCTCTGGTTTGTTGTCTCAAGGGAACATACTATTGTCTCCTGTGGGCATGGAGGAGTGGCTGACAAGTTGTAAGGTGTCATGGATTGAATCATGTCCCCCCAAAAATGTGTGTATCAACTTGGTTAGGCCATGATTCCCAGTATTGTGTGTTTGTCCTCCATTTTGTGATTGTGATTTTATGTTGAGAGGATTAGGGTGGGACTGTAAAACCTTTACTCAGGTCACCTCCCTGATGCAAGGTAAAGGGAGTTTCCCTGGGGTGTAGCCTGCACCACCTTTTCTCTCTCAAGAAATAAAAGGAAAGGGAAGCAAGCAGAGAGTTGGGGACCTCATACTACCAAGAAAGCAGCACTCAGGTCCCTGGGCCTGAGGAGCTCCTTGACCAGGGGAAGATTGAAGACAAGGAACCTTCCTCCGGAGCTGACAGAGAGAGAGAAAGCCTTCCCCTGGAGCTGACAGAGAGAGAGAAAGCCTTCCCCTGGAGCTGACACCCTGAATTTGAATTTGGACTTGTAACCTACTAGACTATAAGAGAATAAACTTCTCTTTGTTAAAGCCATCCACTTGTGGTATTTCTGTTACAGCAGCACTAGATGACTAAAACATAAGGGTTGAGAGTAAAGAGAACTGGAGGGTCTCGCTGAAGTTTACACACAGATTTTCAACCAACCCCTCTCGTTTGGGCCCCTACCTTCCCTGATACCTGGTTCTTAGAATTTCCAATACTGCCTGAAATTGCTTTTTGTAGTTGTTCCCTATGTGTGCACTCACCCTGCTAGGTCAGTCTTCTAGGCCATCTGCTGTCTTCGTGTATTGTGGTTTGGAATTACTGATATGTACTAGATTTATTGAAAATAGTGACAGAGCTTTTTTTTTTTTTTGTATCATTCATTTTGCTTTTAGGACAATTTTGAGAGAAAGGGGCAGAAATGTCTTCACGCCACAACTTTAAAACCAGAAGTCTCTACCTTTGTCTTTAATGTAACTTGGATTGTATTTCTGTTTTCCTGTATTCTGTAAATTTTCTGCAATGAACATATATTAAACGAGAAAATCCATAAACACACAATAAACGTCATATAAAGACAAGAGGGCCCCAAAAGGCTTGGAGCAGCCCACCTCTGCATTTTCTTCCCTCCCCTGCTGAGCTGGCTATGTCTGTGAAGCCCTTTGCTTTTCTCATTTCAGCTCCCTGACACATGCAGCTATCCACGTGGCTCAAAAACCCACTGCCATCAAGTCGATTCTGACTCATAGTGACCCTATAGGACAGAGTAGAACTGCCCCTAGGGTTTTCAAGGCTGTAATCCCCTCCAGTTGGACATACATGAGTGACCCACCTGAGGCAGGCATCCTGGGCCTTGAGGGATTCTTAAACGTCACAGGTTCTACCAGGTCCAAGAGAATCTGAGACCCCAGAATATAACATGCTCTACAAACCCCCTGAAGCTCTGGACTCATGGGGCTAACAGTAACCCAGTCGGTAATCCCAAAGTTGTAGAACCATCCACATGCCTCCTGGGCCTGAGTGTCTGTGCTTTCAGATTGGGATCCACCTCGGCCTGAGGACACTAGACATTTTGGCTGTCTCAGGCAATCACAAAGAATTCTAGGACCAGGGGTCTAGGAAGGCTCTCTTCCCCTTTCCCCTTCCAGGCACCTTCCAGCACTACTCCACTCCCCAAAATCCTCCTACCACTAGGGTCACTGGCTTCACCGCCTGACCTACAATTAGATTTTGCTGGGGATCCCATGAGGCTTGATCCGGTCAATTAAATCAGGACATTGCTCTCAAGGTTTAACATGTCCATCAATATCATCCAAAATGGTAGCACTGATTTGGTGAGCTGAGGTTTTGAGGAGTTTTTAATCCAGCAAAAACTACACCCTCCTCCCCCGCTCCCACAGGTTTACTCACTTCTCAGTCGATTCTATTCTTATAAAACTCAGCCTTGTAAATACTTCATCAAATAAATCTCATCAATACTCCTTTGCTGGACTCACACATAAACAATTTTCTCTGGAGTTGGACCTGTTGCCTGGAAGAGCTACTAAGGGGGTGGACAGAAATCTCTCCTGTTATTTGCAGTGTATCTTGTGTCTCTACTTACGAGTATGCTTATCCCCAACCTCTTTTCCAAAAAGAGATTAGGGTAATGTGTGCATGCGTGTGTGTGTGTGTACATATGCCCACAGGTGGAAAGATATCCTCTATTAAAAGTCAAACTCTCCTTGGATCATTTCCTCCACCCTGAGAAAGCTATCTGCTACCCCAGTGAATTGCTATGATTGACTATGCCATGCCAAGAAGAGCGCCCCCCCCTCATATGCACAAAGACAATGCTACATTTGGAGACAGGGTATCATCTTTAATTAATAACGCCACAGCTCAACTTTGTTTTTGTTGCTGTAGCAGACTGTGATGTGTGTGTGTGTGTGTGTTTGTATCTGTGTGTTCCTGAACAAATGAGGGGCCAGCAGAGACTCCCAAGCAAGTCTCAGCTAACAACTCTGTTGAGCAGCAACTGGAAGATGGTCTCCAGAGAGACTTGGAGGCCAAACTCCTGCCTCTGATGGTCTTGAGCCTCCCTTTCTCCTGGGTGATCTCTTGTGCACTCTGAGGAGGGCAAGGCTGAGCCTGTGACAGCTCAGATTAAAGAGCTTCTCAGCAAAGATCAGCCGCCAGTCTCAGTCCCCACTGCCTCTGACAGGAGTGATGTTCCTGGGCAAAGTGCAGACTGCTAGGCAGAGGTGGACAGCCTGGGTCAGCCTTGGTCCCCTGTGTCACACTGGGGCAGCACCACAATAGCCCAGCCCTGGGCAGAGAATCCAGAGCTCCTGGGGCCATTTGATTTGTTCCTTTCAGAGATCATCAGGGTATAGCCCAGGCCCTTCCTGGGGCCAGCCAGAGGGGCAGACTTGACTTGTGATGGCCACAGGAAGTCATTTCCAACCCAAACATAAAGAGCCTGCCCTCCTGCCATCTCCACTCTCCAATTCGTCACATGCCCAGTAGGTCCGCAGCCCAGACATGACAGGGGATTGGGTCAGCATGATGGTGGGTCACAAAGAGGCCATGAGAGACATGGGTGAGCTGGAACTGCGGCCACGTGCCAGCCTCAAGCCAGCCCTCTCCCCCATGGTCACTGCCAGCCAGACCTCTCTGAAGCCGGATGGGACCCCCACAAGGCAAGGTAGCAAGTTCTCAGCCTACTGTGGGGGGAGAAGACCAAACTGGCTCCACCGTCCCATCGCCACCTGCTCTGTGTCTTAGGAAGGCAAGAAGCCCAAGTCCCAGGATGGTGGCATCAGCTGTTTGGGAAGCACCGTTGTCCAGGTGAGGCCTCAGGCCGGAAGTTGGGTTTGTTCAGTGGGCTTGGGTAGTAAGTGGTTGTGTACACATTCGTCTGCTGCAATGGGTAGAAGTTGGCTCTGTCATCGGGGATCAGGTTATTCTTGTTCAGGGTCTGTGGGAGAAAGAAGGAAGCAGAGGGGAAGGAGTGAAGGGAGGGATGGGGGACGGGGAAAGGCCGAGGCAAGGAGTCCAGGAGCCAGTCAGTGGCGGGACATGCCGACTGCCAATACAGCGTCTCTTTGTACCCCCACTGCTCCCTCCTGAGTGTCCAGCCCACAGAACCCTTGATCTCTCCACCCTGGCCTTCTACCCTGCCCTCTGCTTCTTGGATCTTTTGAGCCCCCACCTTGAACTCCATGGGTGTGTACTTCTCATTCTTGGGGGTGCCCCCACCCTTGTAGTGCAGGTGGTTGGGGGTGGCAGGGTGGACAAGTGTGGACTCCTGGGACTGGCGCTGGCAGTGCTGACAGGACAGGTATACCGCTAAAGTCAGGAGCCCAGAGCCCAGGAAGCAGGAGACGCCTGTGGCCACCAGGTGGATGAGGCTGAACCCTGGGAGAGGGAGAGACAGGTAGTGAGACTCTAGGCTGCCTCCCCGGGCCTTTCAGAATAGAAAAAGCAGAAATAGCAGTAGGAGGCTCTGGCACACAAAGGAAAGGGCTTTGAGGCCAGAGCCAAAGGAATCAGGGAGGCTGGGCAGCTTGTCATGGGGACCTCTGTCACAGGACAACCTGTGGCTTTAGTCAGTGGTGGCAACCAGAGGGTGACTCTTCCTTGGGTTTGGACTTGATGACAGACTCCTCCTACCGGGGCGTCATGGATGGAACTGCCCAGAGCCCCCATCCCCATGGTGTCAAAACAGTGGGGAGCCCCAACAAGGCTGGGCTGTCTGGAGCATGAGGTAGGGAGAATCTAGATTTTGGGGTAGAGAGGGTCTCCTCCTTGAGGAGAAGGAAGGTGTCATGAGGCGGGGGTCCAATTCTTTTTACCTCCACAGCTGGTGGCCTCCTCCACACTGGAAGCAGGCAGGATCACTGCAGGAAGACAATCCAGAGAGGGGTTAGGGGAGAGAGGAGAGGTGAAGGGTCCCTCCAGGGCTGTGTGTGGATCTGGGAGCACCTCTGGGTCAGCATGGGGCTGTGGGATTGGGGGCCCTCATTCCCCTTTGTCTCTACCCAGATCCCACCTCTAAAAAGCTTTAGCCCATTCACTAGTTGAGGAGTGGCAGAGGCTCAAAGTGAGTGAGCGAGTGAGTGCGTGTGTGAGAGTGGCCTGAAGCAAAAATCTGAGTTCTCTCTTGGCATCTCCCACCCTGGTGTTTCATCTTGACACCCCTCAGGAGACATGCCTCAGAATGGGAAAGAAGGTGGGGGTTCGGGGTTAGAAAGGTTGGTGTGAGGGCACTGACACCAGGACTTACCAGGAATCTCACTGTAGGGGCAGGGGCGGCTCTGGCTGCTGTTTCCGGTACAGGAGCTGGGCCCCGGGACAAGCTCTTCACAGTGCCTACTGCGGCTCTGGGCTCCGTCCTGAGTGCACGTGCTCCACTCAGACCATGGCGACCAGCCTTCTGTGGGTTGTGGGTTGGGACAAAGTTAACCGTCCTGGAACCCTCTGGGGGTGCTCCCCAGCCCCAGCCAGATGCGTCCATTACCTGGACAGGGCTGTGTGGCACATAGCGCCTCCTCTGTGTGCAGCCCGAGACAGATGTCCTCGCCAGGGGAGGGCGCAGGGCTGGTGCAGGAGCGTGTGCGCTGATAGTGGCCTCCACCACAGGAGGCTGAGCAAGGGGACCATGAGGTCCAGCAGGACCAGGCTCCCCGCACTGCAGGGGGAGCGAGGAAGGTGTGTGAGGAAGGACAGGGGCAGGGTCCAAGACAGCCTTCCATCCCATCCCAGGCTGGGCCACACAGACCTCTGGTTTCTAATCCACCTCATCCTTTACTCTCTACACTGCCCCCCTCCCCAGTCCACTGTTAGGAAGTGCCTTCCAACCCCCCCTGAGGTGGCAGGAGAAATGCAGGTAGCAGCGAAGAACCGAAGATGGAGGGAAACGTGCTATATGTCAACGTCAAGTTTCTTATCTGGCCAATACATTTCCATTGCCATTGAGTTGATTCTGACTCATAGCGACCCTACAGGACAGAGTAGAAATGCCCAGCAGGGTTTCCAAGAAGCAGTTGGTGGATTTGAACTGCCAACCTTTTTGGTTAGCAGCCATAGCTCACCTTAGCTCTCAGCCAATGTGCCACCAGGACTCCAGCCAACCCATTAATATGTTGCCATCGAGTGGATTCAGCTTCATAGCGACCCTACAGGGCAGAGTAGAACTGTCCCATAGGGTTTCCACGGAGCAGCTGGTGGATTCAAACTGCCAGCCTTTTGGTTATCAGCCAAACGCTTAACCACTGCACCACAAGGGCTCCCATTAGGGGAGAGGAAAACAGACTGCGAGACTGAGGAAAGGCCCATTTCTACAGGAGTGGCCGCTAAATCCATGGTCAGAGTAGAAAACTGCTCAGGGTCCCCTGTACAGAGTTGGCAGGGAAAAGAGGTCCCCTGGGCCAGGGGTTTCTTGGGCTGGAAGTGCCCTCAGCGGGCCTGGAGATCTCCTAGATGAGGGTATGGGGCGGGGTTTCCTCAGGCAAGGGCTGACCTGAGCCAAGGATTCTTTATGCGAAAGATTACCTGGACAAGCCTGGGGGTTGCAGTCCTGGTACTCCGCTGCATCGCCCACGCAGGGCAGGCCCCCATTGCGGGGCTCCGGGTTCGTGCACGTTCTCTTGCGGACACGGAAGCCCAGCTCGCAGTCCCGGGAGCAGGATGACCAGGGACCCCAGGCGGCCCAGCTCCCGCTCACCGTGTGCGGGGAGGTGCTCCCGGTGCGCAGGAGATCATCCACCAGGGCTGGGGAGGGGACCGGCCTCAGTGATGACCGCGCGCCCCTTCCGCCCCACAGGACTCCTGCCTTCTTTCAAACCACGCGTTCGCGCCCACCCTGAGCGCCCTTCCCAGGCCCCCTCACCCCGACCCTATTGCTCTGTGGCCTGGGAGGACGACGGGCGAGGTGTACCATCAGTGTCACAGGCTCCTGAGCCGTCCACAGGGCAGGTCCTCGTCTCTGTCCTCCTCCTGCCAAACTGCAGGCCGTGGGGGTCCGGCAGAGGCGCGCGGCAGGTGAAGCGGAAGCGTTGCTCCTGCCGCGCCCCGCCCTGCGTCACGTTCACAGGCAGCCACGGTGTCCACGGGGTGTTGCGCCGCACTTCGGGGCAACTCTCCGGGTTGCACGTCTTGAACTCCTTCGCAGCCGGAGCAAGTGGTATTTTATTGTCCCGCAGCCACCAGGTTGGTCCTGCGCCTCCTGCTCCCCCACCCCAGGCATGCCTGCCCTCCCCTTGGCCCAAGGTCCTCACGTCCACGCATTCCGCCCGCGGCCCCCACATGGCTCCCCCAAGCTCGGACCCACCACGTTGCAGCCCGGGCAGGAATTGCCATTCTCACAGGACCGGCGCCGCGACTGCACGCCACCCCCACAGTTGCTGGTACACTTGCTCCAGGAGCCCCAGGAAGCCCAGAAGATGGGCACCGGGCAAGGCGTGTTTTCATTGCAGAACCTGAGGGCGTGGGGAGGAAGGAGTTGTCACCCCAGGGAGTGGGTGCCCCTCCCTAACATGAGGTTACTGGGAATGTGGAGACCCGGAAGGATGAGAGTCCACCGGATGGACTGGAGAATCCAGGCCACTGTCTAGGGACCCCGGAAAGTCTGCCAGCTTGGGGCGAACCTGTCCTCAGAACGCCCAGGCCACAGCCCAGCTCACCGCTCCTCTCGGCTCTTGCCCACGCAGATGCGGCCCCCGTGGCGGGGAGCAGGGTTGCTGCAACTTCGCTGGCGGACCTGGAAGCCAATGCCGCAGGAGGTGCTGCACAGGGCCCACGACGACCACGGCGTCCATGCCCCGTTCCTGGTGGAGTCACAGAGGGGACGGACAGATGACCCATTGAGCCCTACCTTCTCAGATCTCGTCCACTTCTGGGCAAATGGATTCTGTGTTATTGCCAGGAAGTGTCAGACAGTGACCCAGAAAATAGCAGCCCCCAACCAGGCCTTCTCAGGCAAACTCACTCGTTTATTTTCTCATTCACTCCTCAAACAGGTATTGAGAGACCTCTTCCATGTATCTGACTGTGCTCAGTGCTAAGGCACAGATGTAGGATGTAGCCTTTGCTCACAGGGAGCCGGAAACATCTCTAGAGAAGGCCACCACTTGCCTTTCTAACCTGCAGCCTTCTCTTCCACCTTCTTGGTTGGCCAATCTTTGCAGTGTGATCTGCCCTCTCCCCCCTGTTCTGCATGTGCTTTGCTCTAGCCTCAGACACCACTCACGCTTGTCTACTTTGACTCTAGTTTTCAAATTTTGGCTCTACCAATTGACCACACGGGCAAGTTACTGACATTTCTGTACCTCACAGTACCCTCGTCTGTAAAATAGGAATAATGACTATATTCCTACCGTATGAGGTTGTTTTAAGGATTAAATTATGTATACAAGACAGTTATTTGAAGTATATGAAGTACCTCGTAAGGATCAGCTGTTTATTGAGGCCCTGGGCTGCAGGCAGTGTGCAAGCATTTTACTGGCATCGTCTCATTTAACTCCTGACAACCCTGGGGTAGATACTATTACCCTCACTTAGGTTCAGAGTGGTCAGGTGGCTTGGCCAAGGTCACACCTCTGGTGGCAAGCTAGGATTGGCACCAGGTCTGTCTGCTTTGCCACTGTGCCATGCTGTCCCTCATGTTTGAGACAGCTAGTTACTGAGGCTGTCTGGGGGCTGATTTCCATGTCTGTCCAGGCTTCTTCTTTGCATCAAGAACTCCCACTAGGCCGACACTTTTCTCTCCCACTAGAGTGGAAACTCCCCAGGGCTCATGTTTCCTGCCTCAGACATCAGCCACCTGTCCAGTCCCTGCGTGGCCCTGAAGTGGTTTCTGTCTCTTAATGCAAACACTTAGGATGCCCCATCCCCCGTCTTTCCTTCACCCCAGTCCCAGGAAGCCACTGAGCAAGCCCTGTCTCCTCAGATACCTGGAACAGTTGGCGATGTGGATGGCTGGCCCCAGGCAGTCACGGCCCCCACAGCGGGGTGGCGGAGAGTCGCAGACTCGGGCTTGACACAGGCAAGAGCCTGAATTGTCTCCATCTAAATGCTCACATGGTTGCCATGGCGACCATGGGCCGAAACCCCCATCCCGTGTCAGGTCCCTCACCTGTAGACACACGTGGGAGGCAAGAGACCCCTGTCACGCAAGGAGCAGGGAAGGTATGAGGTCCCAGGGGATGGTGGGGTTGCTGATGGGGAGACACAGCCTGATTTGGGGGAGGGGTCCGGGGTGGAGTACAGAAATGGGTGCTCACAGGGCATGCTGTGATGTTCTGGGTCCAGAGACTCATGTTGGAGCTGTCCTCAAGCGTGCTGCAACGCTGCTGCTTCCCATCCCAGCCGCAGTAGGGGTCCCGTGCCCCCAGGCATGCCCTGTCAGACAGAGGGCCTAAGACACAAGCCCACAGGTCTCCCGGTCTCTTGCATCCCAGGAACACACCGGGACATTCCTTTCTGGGCACCCCTTTCTATCCATATGCCCTCAATAATAATATTAATAATAATCAAAACAACTAAGTTCATTGAGTATTTGTTGTGTGTCAGCATTCATTTACAAGCATGAATGAATTTAATACCACCACCCAGTAAGGCAGTGTTTTCATAGTCCCCATGTTACGGATGAGCAAACGCAGAGAGCTGACCAAGAATTCAAACCGTCACCCTCCATGCCCACACGCTTTGCCAACAGATGGTACTGCCCTCCCCAGGTCTGAGGGGCCCCCACCACACCCCTCACCCAGGCCCACAGGATCGAATGCAGTCAACAGAAAGCCAAAGGGGTAGTACTTCCTGTCAGACGATATGTTTAGAGATGGGAAAGACCTTCAGGGTCACTGGGCACTGCAGTGCTCAATCCTGACTGCCCATTAGGACCACCCAAGCAGCTTTTTAAAAAGACTGAGAGCTGGGCCCACCCCAGAGGAGAACCTACGGGGACCAGGTAGGTTCTAAAAGCTGCCCACATGATTCTAACGGGAGCCAGGTTGACAATCACTGTGATCCACAGCACAATCTCCACCAAAAAGCTGCTCAGGTGTGAGGGAAAGTAGATTTGTGTGATCTTGGGGAAATCCCTTCCTTCCCCTCACACTACTGCCTCCCAGATGGAGGCTGAGTCTGATTTCATACACTGAGGGAAGATGGTTCATCCCTCAAAACACAGGTGCCAGGTCAGGGGGCACCTGGGGCACTCACACTGTTTGTGCTGCTCAGTGGCAGGAACCCAAATCTGGTGAATTAACATTATGACAATAAGCTCAGGCTGCCAGGAGAGGGGGTCATATCCCAGGTCCCCCTTCCCCAGCCCTTAGGGCTGCTCTCTCTGCAATGGCCCAGAGAGGGTGAGGGTTCACACACCAACACACGCCCAAATGCCTCAACTCCTCACATTGTACGGCTCCTCTTTTCCCTTTCTCCTTCTGAGTTACTCACTGTATCCTTTACAGTTTTTTAACAAATCAATTTCAGTCTCCAGTGCTTATGCTTCAAGGAGGGAGAAAAAGAGTCGACAGGAAATTTTTGAAGCAGGACTTGCTGTCCATTTCTAAGCAAGGAGAGCAATGGATCCTGGAGCATGAAGGAGGGTTCCCCAACACACAGAGAGCCCACTGCCAAGTCCAGGGAATACCCTGAGTCTCCTCTGTCCCCTCTCCCCTACTTCCACCCTCTTCCGACCAGGCCCTGTTTCTCTGAAGCAGCAGGCCTGCTGGAGAGGGTGTGGAGAGAGCAGCGAGTGTAGAGGCTCAGACAATGGAGGCTTTGGATGAGGGAGACGCTGGACTGAGAGGAGGATGAGAGACATTGGTGGAGATGGGGCGGCTGGTGGGGTGGAGAGTCTGACATCATTATGTGAGTTTGCAAAGGGACTTTCCACTGGCCAAAGAGGATCTCTATGTCACACTGGAGGATGCCAAGGGCTAAAGGGACCCAGAGAGTTAGGGGATTGCGGCTTTCGGTGACCCCTGGAGAGAATTTTTTTCTCTCCTGAAGCTTCAAGGAGAGACTCGCACCTGTCAGGTGAGTTCTTTAATTTCAGTGTGTTCAATACACCCTGTCAAGCCCCAGAGAGAAAAAAGTTATGCAAGGGAACTCACAGAGAAGAGAGTGGGGTTCCCCATGTCTCCATAGGAGGTCAAAGAAGATAGTGCTGGCTCCTGGTTGAGGTCAACCCATGATCCCTTATAGGGGAGATGATGCCTGAGGCCTCAGCTCCTGAGGGCCTCACTGGACCCCGGTAAGCACATTCTGGCCAACCCAGGAATCCAGACTATTCATCTGTCGCTTAGGAATCTGTTTCCATTTTATTCACTCAAAGATAATTTGTGTAAATCATACAAAGTAGGTGTGCTCATATGTTCATCTGGGGTCAATGGTTTGATTTTGGGGTGTTTCACTGGCAGAATCTATCACACTGGACATCATGGGAATGAATACATGTGCAAAGTAGTCCCAGCAACATGGGATTCTTAGACTCTACTCACTGGCTGACATTTGGACCAAGTGGACTGCTAGCAACTTCGACCAATCAAATTCAATGGAGCCCAGTAGAAAGTTTATTTCTCGCAGCATTCAGAAAAGGGCATCAAAATCTAGAGGCAGTTGATGCTGCACTTTATAAATGACTTAAATCAACTGGAAAAAAAAATTAGCTGTGACTAGGGATGTGGCACAGTGGTTAAGAGCTTCGCTGCTAACCAAAAGGTCGGCACTTCGAATCCACCAGCAGCTCCTTGGAAACCCTATAGAGCAGTTCTACTCTGTCCTGTAGGGTCACTATGAGTCGGAATTGACTTGACAGCAATGGGGTTGGTTGGTAGTGAGGAATGGTGCCCTGATGGTACAGTGATTAAGAGCTGTGACTGCTAACCAAAGGCTGGCAATTGGAATCCCCCAGCCACTCCTTGGAAACCCTACAGGGCAGTTCTACTCTGTCTTATAGGGTCACTACGAGTCGGAATCAACTGGATGGCAACAGGTTTGTTTTTTTGTTTTGGTTAGTGATGAATAATAATAAGATTCTATCCATCAACAACAAATGTCTGCCAGCAGAGAGAATGGATAAGAGCAGAAAATTTGAGTCAGCTTACACAAGGCAAAACAGAAGATTCTGGCGGAGTGCCCTTTGCCTTGTGCTATTTCATTCTCCTGGTGCTTCGGTCATTCTAGAGCGCTAGTTCCCAGTCTGGACTGCATTTAGAATCTCCTGGGGATCTTTAAAAAAAGCCCAAACCAACAAAACCTGCCTAAATCTGGGCCTTTTGGACTGCAGTAGGCCCAGGCATTGGAATCTTTTAAAATCTCCCCAGGTGATTGTTCCGGGAGCCACTTCTGCCAGGGTTCCCAAGCCAAGAAATGAGTGCCTTGTCTTTCCAACTTGTGACAGAATAGAAAAGAAGGGAGGAAAAACACAGAGTAGATGCCGCCCAAGCCCGTCCTCTCCAGCCTCCCATGCTTTCTCAGCCTTTCCTGCTCTCAGTTAAGACCCGAAGAAGAAATAGGAGACCCGATTCTCTGAGGACATGCCTGCCTTGCCCCTGGCAGTCTGAGGGGGCCTGGGGAGACCCCCCCCCGGGGCCAATGCCTGCATTCTCTTCTTGTGGATAACTGAAGGGGATAGATACCTGTACCTCCCAGCGCAGGAGGGTCCACATTTGCTACTTTTAGTCAAAGGCCACTTCCATGCTCCCAGAGCAGGGAATGCTGTGGAGAAAATTAAAGCCCAAGCAGAAGAGAGTCACCAAGCATCTCTGACTGTAGGAAGAGCAGCCTTTTGGAGGTCTTTTCACAAAAGGAGCCTTCAGACCAATGATATATCACCACGTCTTTTTTACTGAAGCATCTTAAGAAGCCATTACAAGAGGGAACAGGTTCATTCCATGGGCTCAGAGGCAGGACAGAGATGGATGGTGGAGGCTGTAAGCAGGTGGATTCCAGCGCCACGTAGCAAAAGCCTCACAAGGGGAGCTGTCCAGAATGGAGAGGCGGCCCAAGAACTTGGAGGCTCAGGGGCCATTACTTAGATGGGTCCAGCCGCTCTGCCAGGGAAGGCGGTTGGGAGGAGGTATCCTCAGAGCTACTTTCCAAGGTTTTGAAGGAGGGCAGGCCATTCTTTCACTCACAGGGGAGGCAGGGGGAATCTGTGAGTGAGTTGGGGTAGGGGTCCCCCCAAGGACAACATGAAGGCATCCTAGAAGGAGGAAGAGATGGCTCATACATAAAACATCTGCTATGTAGAGCCAGTCAGCAGCTCATTCTCTCCCTTGGCTCTTCTCAGTGTGAACTCTGACTCTCTCCGGGCAGACCACGGTCTTGGTCATGCTTGTGGGGCTGAGGTTTGTCTGAGTGGAAGGAGGGGGGAGAGATATGCTCCTGGGTCCTGGGCAGAGGAGGGGACCTGGAGGGGGAGCCTCTTTGCACCCACCCTCATCCTTGCCAAGTTTGGAAGGAATGAGTAAAAAGCAGGAAATGTCTATCCTAGGATAGTAAAACCCTGTGCCCACATGCACTGTGAAAACACAAATTCTGATCTAATGTGATTGGCAGTTGCTCCCAGACCCCCAGAGCTCACAGCCTGGTGGCTGCACCGGTCTGCTCTCACCATTGTATTAACCTTGCAATAATGTGACCCTACAGTTTACATTGTTTGGATCCCACCTACAGCTTTATGGCAGGGTTTTCACTGTACGTGTCAAGAACTCTTATCGCAAATTTGAGAAACCAAATAAGACTAAAATACTGGACTCCAAACTGTCTCTCTTTTACCTCGCTGCTCCCCGTGCAACCTCCTTGCCCCCTCCCTGCAAAACCGTGGGCATGGGGAAATGTCCCAGGCATCTTTCCCTCCTCTGCCCCACTGCAGACCATTACTTCATATCTGGCCTCGAGCCACACCAGCTCACCCCGGCGGAAGAGGGTACCATCCTGCTCACCATGGTCTGATCTTTCTAGAACACTGTTTTCATGCTGCCTGTCACTCTTCTGCTCAAAGACCGCTTCAGGTCCCACAGCCAGGGGATTCAAGTCAAAAGGCTCCCTCGGCATTCTCAGCTGGCTTCAATCCACTTTCCACTCCCATTCCCCCCTCCTCCCCAGCATCAACTCCTTCCCGGGCCAAATTACCAATTATCAACCAACTGGAGGATCAAACATGTGTGGAAGGCAACTTTGTGCCTTGGACTGGATGTGGCCTCCTGAAAAGCCTGGGGTACTGTGTTTGCCTTCAAGGATTTACCACCTCTTGGAGAACAAGGCATATGTGACAAGTTTAAGAAAAACACAAGCGTCAAAGAAGAACACAAGATACGGGAATATACTGTCAGCAGGTAGCCTGTGATTCATTGCCAGGCAGCGGTGTCTACAATCAATGTCACAGATTCTGAAATTAGAGAGTCTGGGGGTGGGAGGCTCCTAAACAGTATTTGTGGAGATAAAAAAGGAATAAGATACTAAAACCAGTTGCCTTCGAGTCTATTCCTACTCACAGCGACCCCATGTGTGTTAGAGTAGAGCTGTGCTCCACAGAGCTTTCAATGGCTGATTTTTTGGGAGTAAGTTGCCAGGCCTTTCTTCTGAGATACATCTGGTTGGACTCAAACCTCCAACCTTTTGGTTAGCAGCCGAGCGTGTTAACTGTTTGTTCCATCCAGGAATTCTGAATAAGATACCACTTATGATCTGCCGGGCTAGGTACTTCATAGTATTCTCAATCCTTGGGTTCTGCCTAAATGAAATATCATTTGCTCCATCCCAATCTGCCCCCAATTTCCTGATGAGAAAGCTGAAGCTTAATAGGTTAAGTCATTTGCTCAAGATCTGACAGCTTGTAGATGTTGGAACTGACATGGAAACCCAGTTGTGTCTGATCCCACCAGTCATGGTCTTCCCACCACACGCCACGGTCTCTTTCCGCACGTCAGAAATGGGCTAAGCCAAGGATTCTCTTCCTGTCAGACTTTGAAAGCTTTGAGGGAAATGATACTTCCCTCAGGCAGTAAGTGCTTTACGTAGATTACCCCTCCTCTTAGACCAACAGCCCTGCAAAGTGTCCTGAACATTGCCGGGCTTAGTAACTGTTTGGTATCAGCTGATGGAGCCATGTGTTGGGGCTGAGGGGAGTTCCAGTGTCTGCCAGAGCCCTCCCCGTCCACGGCTGCCACACCATGACATTCAGTTCTTCCCCCACCATCCAGACCTGGGCTCAGCTCCCAGCACACCTCACTGGGTCTGGAAAACAACCCTTGGCAGGAGTGACACCATTTATCTCCCAGATCTCGAGGTCAGATGGGCACAGCCAGGACTCTGCATTGCAAAGGCGGCAGGAGCCTACGTGGCTGTGGCTATGCCAGCTAAGGCCAGCTTTAGATTATCACACAAAAGAGGGGGTGCAGCCTGGGGGAGCCTCACATGACAGGAGTCTGTGACGCTTTTCCATTTGGCTTTGAAATTGGTTTTTGTTTTCCCCCAGAAGTATCAGTGTCACGGATGCCAAAGTGTGAATCCACGTGAAGCTACAATATCAAGAGCTGATTTCAAGCCCTTGGGAAGCGAATACAACTCCACATGGGTCCTCATCCTCCAGCCTACCCTAGAAAAGCCCTCTCTGCCTCTTCTAAGGGAGGAAGAGGAGCTAAAATTCAGGTGGGACTCAAAGCATCAGCCCTAACTGCCTCTGCATAAAGGTAGCAAGTGCTGCGGTTTCAAAGATAAAGACCTCTCTTCTCAACTGACCCAGCTGAGGATAAATCTAGCCGGCTAAGGGGGGCCGACAGACCCTAACTGTGGCCTTGACCACAAGGATAACAACCACCCTTTTCTAAGGGCATACTTCCCCCAGGCAGTAGCTGCTTTATGTAGATTACCCCCAATTAACCCCCACAAAAACCCTGCAAGATATTTGATGTAGAGAAAGCCATGGTTCAGGCAGGTTAAGTGGCTTGCCCAAAGCCACACAACTGGACACCATGCCAGGATGCGACCCCAGGTCTGCCCGACTCCAAAGCCAGCTCTCTTAATGGCCACCTCCCACCTCCAAGGTGTGACCGGCCGGAATGAGCCTGGGGGTGGGGACAGGGTGGGAGGCCCGCCCACCTGCACCCCGGCTTACCCTTGGCTGCGGTAGGCGGTGCACCTCTCCAGCGGGACCCGCAGCACGCCGTCGCTGAGCCCCACGAAGAGCGCGCGGGCGCTGTGCAGGATCCGCAGGCTGAGCAGGGGCTCGCGGCGCCCCGGCGGCAGGACTTGCAGCTCCTCCAGGTAGCAGCCGCGGAGGCTGCGGCTGGCCGTGGACAGGGCCTTCAGGATGGTGCCCGACTCTGCAGGGGCCAGACGCGGTGGCCTGAAGACCCCAGAGCCTCGCAGGCCGGCCCCCCCCGCTCTGCCACCTCCTCCCCTCCTGGGGCCCAGGGCCGCCCAGGCGGGCTCACCGGTGCCGATGTACAGCACGTGGTAGAGCGTGTCCTTGGCCTGCACAAGGTCCACCACGAGGTGTGAGAAGCGCACGCTGTCCTGGGTGACACAGGGCTCGGGTGTCACCGGCTGCACGGCCTCGCTCATGAGGAACAGGCGCTGTGCGTCCTGCAGGCTGCGCTCGGTCAGGTTCTCATTGGGGCCCATCTCGGGCAGGGTGCCACACTGCATGGGAAGGAGGGGTCATGCGCTCAGCCGCGGAGGGTAAGGGAAGGAGGCTACCGCGGCCCCAACTTACCCCCCTTCGGTTTTGGAGCCCAGGTGGCCACCGGCAGACTTGGCTTCTCCAATCCTCACCTCCCCCCAAAAGAAGTTTCCACTGGTCCCCCTGCACCCCTTTCCGTGGAGGGGTGTCTCTTCACTAAGAAAGAGTAAGGCTGGGGAGATAGGGTAGGAGGGGCAAAGGAGGCTGAACTATCTAAAAACAGATCATTTGACTGTGCATAAAAGTGTCCCCCTAGTTACACTGTTGCCCTAGATGCCCCTCCTGGCATGTCGGGCCAAGCACCACCTTCCCTCTCCTGTGCTCCTACCAGCTCAGAGGTTCTTATGCCTTCCAACCCAAAGCTGAAGGGAATTCCCATTTACTGAACATGTACTACACTTCTCCATGAGTCCGATTCCATTTGTTGGCAACTATCAACCACATCAACCAACCCCGCAGAAACCCGTGAGGTTGATGGTGTTAACCCTACATTCCAGATAAGGAAAAAGAGTCTCAAAGGGGTTGGGTGACTTGCTCAAGGTCACACAGAGACAGGGCCAGGTCTGGATCAGGACAGTCAGCCTGCAATCCTGAGGTCCTTCTCTGCCCCACACTGCCCCCTGGGCTGGAAGTGGGATGCAAGAAAAGTCAACCTATCCTCAGCCCTCTTGGCCTACTACTCCTTCCCCATCCCATGACCCGGGATGCTCACATTACCCATGACTAAGCTCTGACCTTTCTGGCACACAAAGACCCTCCAGGCATCCATGCTGGGTAGACAGTAAGCAAACTCCAGGTCAAATCCTGGAATTCTGGCCAGAGATCTTGTGAGCGCTTTCCAAGCCCCCTGCACTGAGTGGCGCTGAGGTCTCACCTCCCTGATTCTCTGGAGGTGTGGAGTCACATTTAGAGACAGCCCACAGCACGCTTCCTATTCACTCTCCTTTCTCATCCCATTGTCTTCGAGGTTACCACCCTCTTCAGGGAGCCATCACAGATCCCAGAGATGGGTATAGACCAGCAGCGACGGCTCTGAGCAGCTGGGAATGAGCTTGGGGCTGGTAGTGTTGGTGGGCTTGGGTATAAAAGAGAGGGAAAGCAGAAAGCAGAGCTGTACCTGGAAATTGGGGATGGGGTTGGCGATGGGGAGCCAGGCAGCCCTGGGGTTCTCCTGGTAGCGAAAAGGGCCATTGAAAGCCTGGGAGATGGCACTGAGGTTGAAGGCGCAGACAGCAGATGCGGCAATGCTGTTTCTGAAAGGCAAGAGATGGTAGGAAACTGCCCTCCCCGTGGACTTCCGCAGCACCGGTACCAGCTGCCGTTGGCTGATTCATGGCCACCCCCATGTGTGCCGGAGTAGAACTGTGCCCCATGGGGTTTTCAGTGGCTGGTTTTTCGGTAGTAGATCGCCAGAGGCCTTGGCAGCCTTCTCTTAAATCTCACAGCCAGCTGTCCCACCACAGCATGGCATACCTCCAAGGCTTATGAAGCACCTCTGATGAGCCTCATGCCTTCTGCACTGTGGGGCTGTCACAGGAGGAAGAGACGTGTCCTCATGCTCCAAACCCCGCCCCAGGGAAAGACTCACTGATGAGAAACCCCGGTGGGTCCTCGGCTGCTAACTCCTGATCCCCTTCCCTTATCAAGTGGGAGGTTTTACACTCAGTGGCTTTCAGACATTTTGGAGCCACAGTAAAAAATGTATTTTATATCACAGCTCAGCATTTTATGTGTGTGTATCTGCAATGACTTTCATAAAACAATACTTACCCTTACTAAGTACATTGTACTCTGATATTTTTATTCCATTCCATTCTACTTCTTTTTATTTTTTTATACTTTAAAGCTGGTTGCCGAACCACCAGCTTCTCTGAGGCCCCAGCACTGGAGCCAGGTGACCGTAACGTGTCTCCTTTAACCCATTCTCCACGTAGCAGCCAGAGCCATCATTTCACAGTGCGCTTCTGATCTGAGCCGGTCACAGGCCTGCTTCAAACCCTTCAATTACTTCCCCTTCCCCTTAGGATAAAGATCAAAACCCTCAGCGTGGTGCACAAGGCCCTTCAGGACATAATCCTCTCGGACCCAGCTCTTCAGCCCCCACTCCTGTCTTTCCCGTCATCACAAGGCCCCTGTCACGCTAGTCTCTGCTCAATAACTCAAGCATTTCCTTCCATCTCAAAGCTTTCTTTGCATATGTTGTTCCCTCAAGCTAGCATGCTCTTCTCCCCTAGTAAATTCCTGTTTATTCTGTAGTTATCACTTCCTACGGAAACCCTGGTGGCGTAGTGGTTAAGTGCTACGGCTGCTAACCAAAGGGTCGGCAGTTCGAATCCACCAGGCGCTCCTTGGAAACTCTATGGGGCAGTTCTACTCTGTCCTGTAGGGTCGCTATGAGTCCGAATCGACTCGACGGCACTGGGTATCACTTCCTACAGGAAGCCTTCTCAGATTACCACTCCTCCATACTGCCATAGGCTTCCATGCAGGTTGCCCTTCGCCTTTGTAGCATTTATCACAATTAAAATAGGTTGTGTGACATTCATTACCCTCTCTATAATGTAAGCTCTTTGAAGGCAGGGCCATGTCTGCTATTATTCATTGGTATCCCCCCAACCCAGCACCTGGCATGGAGAAGGCACTCAATAAATACTTGCTTAACAAACTATTTACAATCCCATTAAAAAAAAACAAACCCACTGCTGTTGAGTTGATTCTGACTCATACCGACTGTAAAGGACAGGGTAGAACTGCCCCATAAAATTTCCAAGGAGCGGCTAGTGGATTCAAACCACTGATTCTCTGGTAGCAGCCGTAGCCCTTAGCCACTACACCATCGGGGCTCAGTCACATTAGCATCGTGATTTTCCTTAACATCACTACCTCTCCAGCTGCTCCTGCCTTTTGCTTATGGCCGCCCACCTTCTGGTGCTGACCGCTATGCAGGCTTAATCCTGGTGAGCCCAGCCTGCACCTCAGCGGTGGCGGGGGCTGGCCTGCGTGTCTGTTCCCCTGGTTTGAAGGGTCTCTCTGTTCCTGCTTCCCAGCCTTACTCTCATCCCTGTCCATCCCCTCACACTGTCCTTCCTGGCATTAGCCCGGCCCTCATCCGATGCCTGCTACATGAGGCCCAAGGTAAGCAAACACCACACCATGTTTCTCATGTGCTTATAAAAACCACGTATAGCATCCTGCACATAACATGCTTCCCTCGGTCTCTGCTGCCCTTCTGCCATTCTCTGTATGGAAATTACCTGATTGGGTTAGTCTTTACACAGAAGGAGGCAGTAGGAGGAGGGTCTCATGATCTCGGTGAAGGTTACCCTTCCTCACACCTAGTAAACATAAACCAAAACCAAACCAAACCTGTCGCTGTCGAGTCGATTTTGACTCATGGTGACCCCATGTGTTACAGAGTAGAACTGCCCCACAGGGTTTTCTTAGCTGTAATCTTTATGGAAGCAGATTGCCAGGCCTTTCCTCTGTGGTGCCACTGGATGGGATTCGAACTGCCAACCTTTAGATTAGTGGTCGAGTGCAAACTATTTGCGCCACCCGGGGACTTTTGGGAAACCTAAAGGGGTCTAACTCTCTGCCTTTACCAGTGCAGTCAAGGTGTCTCAGAAGAAGTTAGGTGATAGCAGGATTGCCGAAAGACTCCTATGGTTAGATCGAGCAAATCATGGAATTTTGAGGTTGGGAGGGACCTTGGAGCCCAATCCCTCCAAGTACCCCTGATGAACCCTCCCAGGGCTGCCGTCCCCTCAACCAAAGGCTGGCTATTCCATTCAGCAAGCTCTTCCTTCATGGAGCCACATTCCATCTCCTTTTAATTCTGTCACATCTAGCCTAGGCCTGCCCTTCCCAGCAACCCAGAACACATGCTCACTCCTCCAGAGGCAGTAATCAGGAAATCCTCAGACACCCCGGTGCAGAAGGTTCTGCAAGACCCATTTTACAGATGAAGAAGCAAAGATTCAGACAGCCACTTGCCCAGGCCACCAGGTTCAAGGCCAGGTCAGTGTGAGTCTCCGATATACAGGGCAGGGGGTGGCAGAGGGCCAGGGACTCACACATTGGTGGTGAAGACCCCGTAGATGAGGTCTTGCTCCGGCAGGTGGAAGGCACTCTGCAACTCATTGTAGTAGAAAGGGACCTCGCCCGGGCGGGAGCAGTTGAGCCGGGCCTTCATGAACGTGGTCCAGGTGTCCTCCAGCAGGAAGCGGCCCCCCACGTCATTTTTGCACACGCGGGCCACTCTTGAATACACGGTCCGGCCGCAGTCATGTTCCACCGCGTTCTCCCGCAGGAAGAAGTATGCAAACAGCCCAATGTCATAGGCTGCCACAAAGTTTGGCTCTGGGGGAAAGAAGAGGAACAAGAAGGGTGTCAGGCTGGCAGGGAGAAGGAAGCAGAGTCAGGAATAATCGACTACTTCGGTTTTCCCATGTGGGCATCCCAACACCCCCACCAGCTCGGTGATCTGGGGGCTCTAACTAACTTTGTTCTTACTTCCAATATAAAGTACCAGAACCAAAACCAAACCCATTGCCATTGAGTGGATTCCAACTCATAGCGACCCTAATGAGCACTCACTGTGTTTCAGGCATTACTATAAATAGTTCATGTGGATTAACTCACTTGATCCCACACTAACCTATGAAGTAAGCACTATTATTACCTCCATTTTACTGTGAAGGATATTGTGCCACAGAGAGGTTAAGTAATTTGCTTAAAGTCACACAGCTAGTTGGTGGAGAAGCAGGGGTTTAATACCAAGTTATGAGAAAACTCTCGTAACACCCCCCCGCCCAGTCTCTTTTCTTCCCCATAACCTTTTTTCCTAATCAATTCCTAACTTTTTCCCTTCCCTCATTGCTTGTCCTCCGTCTTTTCTGAATCCTCTGTGTATGCGAATTGGGAGCCAGGCCATCCATGTTTTTACCCCAGGTCTATCTTCGACATGCTATGGTCCTTGAGCAAACATCTGCCCTACTCTGGGCCTCTCCTTTGATTATGCAAGTGTGAGCCCCTTCAGAGGTCAGACAGGAAGCCTGAAGGCAGTCAGGAAGGCTGGCCAGGTCAGACCCCTGGGGCTGAGGCCTCCTTACCATTGAGCCACTTGGAGTTATACTGGGCAGTACGAAGCGGTGGCCCGTTGCCCAGGCTGCGGTAGATGGCGGGGTCCCGACCTGAGAAGTCGATGACTGTGGCCGCGTAAAGCTCCCCCTGGGAGGAAATGACAGCTGTGGAGTTGTGGCGTGGGTCGTAGGGGCAGCGGGCCACACCATTGATCTTCTCGATGGTCCGGCTGAGGTTCCCCACCTGGGGACAAGGGAGGAAAGGGAGAGCTTTTCCCGAGGCCGCCTATTCTTTCCACCCCAGAGTTCTGTTTCCTTCTGGGGCCCTGGCCTCTCTGGGCCTCTCCCCTCCTCCATCCTCCTCATTGCCCACTCATAGCCCCTCTGAGGGAGCAGCCATCAGGGCGGGAGAAGGTCCCGCCCAGAGCTCCATCCACCTCTGGCCCCTGCCTACCAGCCGGGACCCTCCAAGGTAGGGATGCCCGATAAAAACAGGAGGCCCAGCTAAATTTGAATTTCAGATAAATGTGGATTTTTTTTTTTTAAGTATAAGCATATCCCAAATGTTTCATGGGACATACCTATGCTAAAATACTACTCGTTGTTTATCTGAAATTTAAATTTCTGTTTTATTTATTTTTCTGAATCTGGCAACTCTACCCCAAGGTTGTGTGCCTGGGGGAGAGGATCCATGGTGCTCCCTCCCGCTGCCCCCACCCTGAGCCGCCCCCACCTGTCTGCTGGAGCACACTGGGGAAAAGGCATTGGTCCCACACATGAACACCTTCCGGCCAGCGACAATCAGGACTCGCACGTAGTTCTGGCACTCCTCCTGTGGTAGGAAGGGAAAGTCGTGAGGGGACACAGCTACCAGGGTACGACCCTGTGTGTCTTCACCTCACCTCACTGCACCACAGAGGCCCACAATATTCCACAACACTCCCCTCTACCCCAGATCCTCCTAAGGCAGTGGCTTGGGGGAGTTCAAGTGGCATCTGTGGAGGCTCTGATGACGCTGGAGACAGCCCCACAGCCTCGCACCCACCCTCTCCCTACATCAGCACCCATGTGGATGCTGAGGACCACCCGCCCACAGAGCTACACCCTCACGCTGCAGAGGGAGCTCTGGCTCTTTCAGAGCAGGACATGCACCCCCTCTATCCAGGCATGGCCACCTGGGACCACCAAGGCCACGTACCTCTGTCTTCCCTTTGCTTTGACAGGAGCGGCGGGTGTCCTCGCTGGAGGCCCACTCTGTGACCTGCGGAAGGAACACACAGCATCACACGGCTGCACCACACACTGCCAGGGCAGGCACACCCCTGGGATGCCCAAGTCAGAGGTGGACAGGAAGCTGTGAAAGGGTCAGGAGCAGCCTGCAGAGCGAGGGCTCCTGAAGGGGCTGCCAGGTGTTCTTACCCAGACATCTTTAATGAGTGGATGCTCCCACACCCTCCCCACCTGCTCGGGCTGGGGTAGCGCAGAGCAGGCTCAAGGTGGAAGTAGAAGACGGGCTGTGTGAAGCCTAGAGTGATGACTTCCTTGTGCTCCACCATCCCATCAGCTCTGTCCTAGGACCCGCCAATCCTCCCCTCCCCCGGCTAGCCAGGGAGCTGGAAGTGGCCAAGAAGGACCTTCAATCCCACCCTAAGCCCTGAGCAGTAGACTGGAAATGTGCATGTATTATGTGCCAGATGTCCCTCAAAAGGCAAGGGGCAGGGAGGAAGGAAAGGTTGGATTTTGTGAAACCCAGATATGGGAAAACCTGAAACCAAACCTGTTACCATTGAGCCGATTCCAACTCACAGTGACCCTACAGGACAGAGTAGAACTGCCCCATAGTGTTTCCAAGGAGCGGCTGGTGGATTTGAACCGCTGACCTTTTGGTTAGCAGCTGAACTCTTAACCACCGTGCCACCAGGGCTCCTCAGATATGCGAGGTCTACTGAATTCTCCCACTGTACCCATGCGAAGTGGCTGCTTGTTTTATTTTGTTTTTCGTAACAGATGAGGAAACTTTGGTTCTGTGTGACTTGCTTGAGGTCACACAGCTCATACGTGGCAGAGCAGGGATTGGAACCCACATTCCTGGCTCCAAAGGCTATGTATGTTTTTTTCTGTTTATCCCATGGTCTCAGGGGCCTAGGACTTCCCATTTCCAACGCCGCTGCCCCCGCCCCTTGCTGTCCACGTTTTCCTTCTTGTTGCCCTTGTGGAGTCGCTCATGTTCTGTCATGAGGTAATCAGTTTGGGACACAGCTTTCACTAGGACCCAGAGGCCCATGGCATTAGTGGAGAGTTGTTCCCACCCAGGAGCCCCCTCTCTATTCTGTTCATCTCTTCTGTCCCTACTCCACGCCACCCCCACCTCCACCCCTGAGCTTCCAAATGGCAGCTGAAGGGAGTGATATCCTTCATGTTCAGGCAACATCAACAGCCCTGGGGTGTGGCTCATTATATATTTCTGGGTCACATGTATAAGCATGAACTTCCTACCTGTCGTGGGAGGAGCCCTGAGCAAGCAGTTCTGCCATCCAAGGGAAAAAAAAAAAAACTGCTTTTAATTTCTAACAAAACTCCTTCTAGCTGTTTAGTCACTGCTGCAGAGCTGGAAGGGGAGGATGTGTGGGAGAGGAGGAAGAGGCTGGGAGTGGGGGCAGCAGGGCTACTCTCCACTGTCCCCGCTGCAGCCGACCCCCAGCACCCCAGCACTGCCCCCCAGCACTCCCGCATGGAGGTGGCTCCTTCATGGGGCAGGAGGGTGACTTCTGCAGACCCTGGACCCAGCAGCTGGGTGACGAGTTTCGTCAGCCCCCATCAGACCTGTGAGCAGGTTGGGCCCATTCCACAATGTCTAGAGCTCAGGTCCCTGCTTCTCCCAGACTCTGGAGAAGGGCAAATAACCCCTGGCTTCTGGCCACTCCCAGCTCAGCCTGAAGTGAGAGGAGAGAGGGCCTCTGGGAGCAGAAAAGAGCGATGACCTACAAACCCCGCAGATGTCCTGGCTGAACGCTTCAGACAAAGGGCAGCTTCGAGGGGAGGGGGACCTGTGTGGGCGAGGGACCTGTGTGGGTCTTGAGGTCTCTGAGCACAGTAGCACGCTGAAGGGAGTCAGCCTTGCTCTTAAGAGGGTGGGAACCATATTGGGTGGGGGCAGGTGTGTACAATACAAAGGTGTTAGGTACAATTACACTGAGCTGAACAATGTGCCAGGCATGTGCCAGGGACTTGACTCACTTTTTCTCTTTGATCGTCACGACAGCCAGTGAGACAGGTCACCTTTTGCTCATTTTACAGGTGAGGAAACTGAGGCCCAGAGGGGTTAAGCAATTTGCCCAAGGTCACACAGCTAGTAAGCAACAGACCCGTGATGCCAACACAGATGACTGCAGAGCTAAGCTCTTTTCTGCTACAGCCTACAACCTCTCATGGGGAACAGATTTCTCAACAGAAAAGTTAGAACATAAGGCCTGAAGAGAACATGTATATTTATAATGATAACAGCACAGAACGGACTTTTTGAGTCATTTTATTTATTTTTAGAATAGTTTTTATCAAAGTAATAATGCACGGTTTGAAAAGTTAAATAGTATTAAAAAACTGATTAGAAAAAAAAAAAAAGCAACCCACTTCTTCCATTTCCAGTTCCACTTCCCAAGATAACTACTTTCAACTCCTTTAGCTGTTTCTCTCTCGTTTTTCACCCAATTTGTCAAAACTGTGCATCAATTTCAGACTTTATCTTTTGACTTCTTGTTAGGGAAATGAAGACTTTTCTGACCTACCCATCCATCCCCATTCTTCTCCACCCTAAAACATCGATACATTTCCCCTCTCTCCATCCTCCCATTATAATTACTTCATATTTTTTAATTAAAATCAACATCACTATTTATACTATGGAAACCCTGGTGGTGTAGTGGTTAAGCGTTGGGCTGCTAACCAAAAGGTCAGCAGTTCAAATTCACCAGGTGCTCCTTGGAAACTTTAGGGGGCAGTTCTACTCTGTCCTATAGGGTCGATATGAGTCGGAATTGACTCAACAGCACACAACAATAAGAAAGAAAAAACACTGCCAATCAAACTCTGACAGAATGCTCTCTTATTTAAATTTTTAATGCAGATTTATTCCAAGTGCGCTTTAGACTTGGACATATACATTTATCATAAATCGATCTTGCGCATACGAAGAAGAGAAATGTAAGTGAAATTAATCGGTTAAGTAGCCTTAAAACCTCTTTGAATGCAGAGTTCATTTCTTCTGAATCACTTTTCTACTCAGAGTCCTCAGCCTCAGTATTTCCCCCCTCCCCCCGCAGCATCCCTGTTTGAACCATCCAGGGCGTCAGTGAGGCATCAATTCCTGAGACTGGTTCCCGTGATTTTCTTCCCAGCATTGACCCCCTTCTGCAAGTTTGGATGCTGGCACTTTCCTGTTCTTACCAGAAGGTGTCCACAGAAGGTTTGCAGCCAAGCCAGGACACATAATCTCCCTCATTTTTTCCTCAGGATCCTAAAATGGTCTGTGGACCGAAATGTCAAGGGGTTGGTGTTCTCTAATCAGAATGCCAGGAATAATGACCAAGTTCAGGCCTGCACAAGGAATGACAACTACGCCACAATTACAGTCTGGCCGATAGTGACCGTAAGATGTCTCTGACTTGAAAGATGCTCCCTGATTTCACACTCATTAAAATGTGAAAACACAAACATTTTGGAAATAATGAAATATGCATATTCTGATGAGGTTTTCTTTCTTGGCCTTTTTCTTTCTGGACTGAATAATTGCCTTGATTTTTTTTTTTTTTTCCATTTGCTTGTTGTGTAGTATTCCTATCACCAATTTTCCCCAGGCACTGGTGGTTCGGTGGTGGAATTCTTGCCTTCCATGCAGAAGGCCTGGGTTCGATTCCCAGCCAATGCCCCTCATGTGCAGCCACCACCCATCTGTCAGCGGGGGCTTACATGTTGCTATGGTGCTAAACAGGTTTCAGCGAAGCTTCCAGACTAAGACAGTCAAGGAAGAAAGGCCTAGTGATGTGCCTTTCAAAATTAGCCAAAGAAAACCCTATGGATCCTAACCGATCTGGTCTGCAACTGATCCTGGGGAGGGCGAAGAACCGGGAGTGTTTCATTCTGTTGTTCGTGGGATCACCATGAGTTGGGGGCTGACTTGGTGGGATCACCATGAGTTCGGGGCTGACTTGGTGGCAGCTGACAACAATTTTCCCCAAAGGCCCAGCAGGTCCAACAAATTCCTCTCAATATAATTTTCTAAGTGCACAGGCCAATGTGTCCAGTAATCTATTAGATCCCTCCCTCCTGCTCACCCCCCATCTTCCCGCCCCCCGAATGGAGCACTGCGCTTGAGGCCTCCTGCTTGGCTGTCGACCTGGGACTTACCTTCTCTCCTCTTCTGTTTTCTGAATCTCATTGCTTCCTCTTTCTTGATTTACTTGCTTATTTTAGTGAAACACATCTCCAGTATCTTTCTAAGAAAAGGAGCATCACAAATGAATTTTTACAAAACCTGGAATGTCCGATGGAGTCTATCTTCGTACTTGGCTGATAGTTTTGATACAAAATTCTAGGTTCCAAATTTATTCCTCCTTTGTCTTCAGGATCCCAGCACAGTGACTGCGAAGTCTGTTGTGATTCCTATTCCCCGTCCTTTGTAGTGACTAGTTTCCTTTTCCTTAGCTTTCAGAATCTTTGCTTTAAAAAATGCCTCCAATTTCACAATAATGTGCCTTAGAGGGGGTCTCTTCAGCCCTTCCAGTCTGAAGGCTCATCCTTTGTTTTGGCTAATTTTCTTATCTTATTTTGTCCTTAATTTCTCCC
This sequence comes from Elephas maximus indicus, assembly GCF_024166365.1. NCBI lineage: Eukaryota > Metazoa > Chordata > Mammalia > Proboscidea > Elephantidae > Elephas > Elephas maximus. The sequence goes on from NC_064819.1 coordinate 13,568,900, forward strand.
TCACCTTTTCCTCTGTTCTCTTTTTTGAAACTCTTCTTAATTCAGCCCACCGTTGCCTTGACCCTTGTGTGTTGGTCCTCGAGATTTCTGGTGTTTTCTTTCCATTTCTTGTTTCTTGTCGTTATTCTAAATCCTGGGAGATTTTTCTTTAGCTTTATCTTCTAATCCCTTAATTCCATTTTTTAAATTTCCCAGTTGTGTATTTAACTTCCATATTTTTAATTTATTGTTTTATCAACAAAGATATCTTTCTATGAATCCACTAGCTTTGTTTCTCTTAATTTTTATAAACATTTTCTTCTATTTTTTGCATCACCTCTGTTTCTTACAGCTTCCTGTTTGCTTGCTTGTTTGTTTGTTTTGGTCTTTCTCTTTACAGGCTTTCCTCAAATGACTGGTGATTTGGGGCTATTTGTTTATATTTTAAAATAAATCTCTAATCATTTCCCACTAGAAGGACTCAGAGCTCCTTGGAGAATTGACTGATCCCAGGTCAGGCAGAAAACGTACAAGATGAGCCTGAAACATCTTGTCACGCCAGAGAGCAAGCTATCAAAGACTACCGGGGTTCTGTCAAGAAGACCCAGAAGCCAACTTGAAGAGTCCCCCATTGGCCAAAGATGAAAGAGTCATGAAAGACAATAACTGTAATGGATTAAAACACATCAAAAATGCTTAAATCTATGAGTATTTAATACTAATGATGAAAGAATAAAATTAACTTATCATCACTGAAGGATACTATCAAGCAATTCACTGTTTGAAAGGTGGTAAATAAAGACAAAGTAACAAGCATTTATCCTGCCTTACCTGTCTCATAGGCTAACCAAATAGTAGATGAAGGGAAGTTTCTCTTTGTAGAAGTAGTCCAGCTAATATATGAAGGAGAATTGGAGTATCACCATATGGCAACACTTAAAGAATTAATGCATTCAGGAAATGATCATCGATGACTGCTAACACCAACAAAAGAAGGAAAACCAGACACTATGTACTTCCTAAAGGAAGGACACACTTTCACCTATGAAGCAATCTTGCCAGAATCTAAATTTAATAAAGCCTTTAAATCTTACAACTGATTGGCCGGTAATACAGGGGGGATAGAGGAACATGTTAAATTATACCACCTGGATTGCAATCAGCAAAATCCAGGCTATGGGAAACTCTATTGGACAAACGACCATGTTTCTTCAACAAATAAACTGCAAAAATAGAGAAAAAGGGGAAATACTATGTAAAAGAGACTTGAAGAGGCATATCAACAAATTGTACCATATAGTCCTTATTTGGACCCTGATTGCAACAAAAAAAACTTTTTTTTTTTTTTTTTTAATTTATAAGACTTTTGGGGAAAGTTAAACATTGGGTGGATATTCAGTGATATTATGAAATTATTGTTGATTTTGCTGTTGTGTTTTTAGGTGGTGTGGAGTCGGTTCCGACTCATTGTGATCCTATGTACAACAGAACGAAACACTGCCTGGCTCTGCGCCATCTTCTCCGTCTTTGTTATGCTTGAGCCCATTATTGCAGCCATTGTGTCAATTCATTTCGTTGAGGGTCTTCCTCTTTTTCACTGACCCTCTACCTTACCAAGGATGATTCCTTCTCCAGGGGTTGGTCCCTTCTGATAACATGTCAAAAGTACGTGAGACCAAGTCTCACCATCCTCGTTTCTAAGGGCCATTCTGGCTGTACTTCTTCCAAGAGAGACTTGTTCGTTCTTCAGCAGTCCGTGGTATCTTCAATATTCTTCACCAACACCATAATTCAAAAGCATCAATTCTTCTTTGGTCTGCCTTACTCATGGTCCAGCTTTCACATGCATATGAGGCCATTGAAAACACCAGGCCTTGGGTCAGGGGCGCCTCAGTCCCCAAATGACATCTTTGCTTTTTAACCCTTTAAAGAGGTATTTTGTAGCAGATTTGCCCAGTGCAATACATCTTTTGACTTCTTGATTGCCGCTTCTATGGACGTTGACTGTGGATCCAAAATGAAATCCTTGACAACTTCAGTATTTTCTCCATTCATCTTGACGTTGCTTATTGGTCCAGTTGTGATATTTTTATTTTATGTTTATGAAGGCTGTAGTCTTTGACCTTCATCAGTAAGTGCTTCAAGTCCTCTTCACTTTCAGCAAGCAAGGTTGTATCATGTGCATATAGCAGGTTGTTAGTAAGTCTTCCTCCAATCTTGATGCCGTGTTCTTCTTCATATAGTCCAGCTTCTCCGATTATTTTGCTCAACCTACAGATTGAATACATATGGTGAAAAGATACAACCCTGAAGAACACCTTTCTTGACTTTAAACCATGCAGCATTCCCTTGGTTTGTTCGAACGACTGCCTCTTGGTCTAAGTAGAGATTTATCATGAGCAAAATTAAGTGTTCTGAAATTCCCTTTCTTTGCTATGTTACCATAATTTGTTATGATTCACACAGTCAAATGCCTTTACATAGTCAATAAGCACAGGTAAACATCTTTCAGGTATTCTCTGCTTTTAGCCAAGATCCATCTGACATCAGCAATGATATAATGATATCCCTGATTCCACGTCCTCTTCTGAACCCAGCCAGGGAATTTCTGTCAGTTCCCTGTCAATGTACTGTCACAACCATTTTTGAATGATCTTCAGCAAAATTTTACTTGTGTGTGATATTAATGATATCGTTTGATAATTTCTGCATTCTGTTGGACCACCTTTCTTCAGAATGAGCACAAATATGTTCATTTTAGGTGGCTTTTTTGGGGAGAGTCTTTATCTTTTAGCAATGCATACTGAAATATTTATGAGTGGCATGATACATCCAAGATTTGCTTAGAAATGATTCAGGGTGGGGCGGGAGGGGAGGGGGGAGGATACGGATGAAGTAAGATTGACCATGAGTGAGTACTTTTTAAGCTGTTGTTGAGAACATTGGGTTTATTGTACTATTCCCTTTTTAGCATGACATTTTACATGATAAAAGTTTGCTTGTTTGTTTAAGAATAAAGTACTAAACAGCTGATTGGAAACTGCATGGGTTTGTATAGACTGGTGGACTTCTCTTAGAGTGACTGGAGTGAGATGGGGGACCCCTTCTCGCATACTCTAGAAGATTGTTCTCTGAAGCCATTGAGTGTCTCCAGCAAGGACTCCTCCAAGCTCCTGCCTGGGAGTGGGGCAGGGGGCATCCAGAGTATCCACTTCCCCTTGTTGCCATTGTTCTAGTCCAAAACCCCATCAGTGCCCTTTATCTTTCCTGGATCCTCTCCAGTTGAGCATCTGGAAAACAAAACTCCATTGTTGGGGGAGGGGTTAAGGTGGAGGAAGGGATTCTGTGTGGGGTGCGACAGGAGACCTGGGTTCCAACCTCTTGATTTAGACAATTTCAACCCATCTCTCCTCTTTAGCCTTGTACATCATCTTCACATTTTACAATACCTGACACCCAATCTCTGAACCCTTCTGGGGTTCAGCTGGGGAGTCAGCTTGCTTCTCTGCCATATCCCCCTCTTTGAGCTGGTCAGCAGGGGCATCTTCTGCTCTAAGTCAGTTGTGATGCCTCCATCCACCTCCCATCTTTCCAAAATGCATTTAATCTCTTTTCCACAACACCTCCTCTTGCATTCTATATGTCACCGTATATCTCTACCTTTGTTTCTTACTGTCCTTTCAGTGGGGTCTTGAGAAGAAGTGGAGATAATGCTTTAAACTAGGGCTGTGCCAGAAATTCCAGGGCACCAATCCCCAGGTACATGGTAACTGCATGGCTTTCATGCTCAGGAGCCAGCAGGTGAGGCAACCAGGAGGCTGGATACTCTCCTTGCAGGCTCATCACCTCCCCTGGACACCTGTGAGCCAGAGACGATGGCTGAACATGAAAACATCTGCTGAGCATTAAGTCCATCACTCGGCGGAGTTTAAATTTCAAATGACCCTAGGACTGCCAGATTCCAGCACGGAGGATTTGGAGATAAGCTGGAAAAGACTCAGGAATCAGCCTCAGTATGTGCAGAACAGTCCCTGTTGTGGCACTTGCAGGACATCTGGCAACCCTAGATCATAAATCCATTGCAATTAGACCTCCAGCCACATCATCCCCTGGAGCTGCTCTGGCAAAGGTCGCTCCTGAGCTCCTAATTGTCAAATCCAGGTTAGCACTCTAGTGCTTGTCACAGGAGCCCTCTTAGCAACCCGCGACACTGTTGACCATTTGCTTCCTTTTCTTTCCCGAGACAATTCTATTAAATTACATTGATGAATAACCATCACAGTGACCTGATCTGATCTTCCCTATCCCCTCCCTAACCCCCCACACACACGCACACGCACACGCACATACGCACACACGCACACACACACACACCTCCTACCAGCATTTTCCCTACTTATAGTGCTTGGAGAATTTGCAAAGAGGCTGTTTGGATTTTCCTTAAGGAACAGTACCAAACCCAACCCAACCCATTGTCATTGAGTCGATTCCGACTCATAGGGACCCTGTACGGACAGAATAGAACTGCCCCATAGAGTTTTCAAGGCTGTAAATCCTTACGGAAGCAGATTGCCACATCTTTCTACTGAGGAGCGGCTCGTGGGTTCGAACTGCCATTAGAAGTCAAGCACTTTAACCACTGTGTCACTAGGGCTCCTCTAAGGAATAGTAGTTTATATAAAATTTTTAATAGGGATTAGGTACTTACAAGTCCCTTTAAAGGACACTGGTCACTGGTTCGCTATGAGACTGAATCGACTTCACAGCAATGGGTTTGGTTTGCATGAACTGTTTGCAGTTAGAATTTTCTTTAAGGAATGTTAATTATTTAAACTATCAATAAAAAGCATTGGGTTTTCAGTTTGGTTAAATCATACCCTGGGGCCGAGTAAGGGGACTGACTGGCTCTGTAATGAAGCACTCAGGCGTATCACCAGCTGGGCTGGGAGCTGCATCTCAGCCTCCCCTGTTGGCAAAGGGGTGCAGTCACGCTCTGCACGTGGTGAGCCACTTTGTTCTGTTTTTTTAATTGTGCTTTAGGTGAAAGTTTATAGCTCAAGTTCATTTCTCATTCAAAAATTTGTATACATATTATTTTTTACTTTAGCTGCAATCCCCACAATGTGACAGCAGGCTTGCCCTTTTCACCTCAGGATCCCTGTGTCCATTTAACTATTTCCTGTCCCTTGCTGCCTTCTCATCCTCCTCTGGGCAGGAGCCGCCCATTTGGTCTCGTACATCTGACTGAACTAAGAAGAGCCACTTTTGATGGTAAATGCTGAGGACCGCAAACCTATAAGCAGGGGCCCGAAGCCCAGATAGGCCGGTGGCCGGGCACTCACTGAAGTCGGGCTTTTATGGTCAAAAGGCTGGGCTTTCCCACCAGGCCAGACAACCAGACCAGACAGGCCGAGCTCTGCCACCAGCCCTAGTGGAGGAGATGCTAGGTGGCCTGCCCCATCTTCTCTCTCTTGTTCTTTCCCCTGGTGGCCACATGGTACCCAGTAGGGTGGGAATGTGGACATTGGATGTATTTATTCCTCTCCTTAGTTCTGTGGTGGAGGATCCAGCCTGAACTCCTGAGGCCAGGTCCCTAAGAGACATGGTGGGGAAGGGGGCAAAACCAATTTCTGGTACTCCTGTGGCTGGTTTGCAGAGTCCTTCAGAGACTTCCCCAAAGCTGAGCCCCTGCCCCAAAGGTGAGATATAGGGTTAGCGAAAGATACCTGACCAGGCTCAGACCAAATGAACACTGAGCTGGAGGAACCAGACCCCAGGCCTCAAGTCAGAGAGTCCTAACATCTGACTAGCTGCCAAGAAGACCAGGGGAGGCCAAGCCTGTTGGGCAGCATCAAACCTCAGGCCCCTACAGACAAGGCCTTGATATCCCAGAGCAGTGGTTCTTAGAGTTGGCTGCTCACTGAAACCCTCTGGGAGCTTTTCAAAACCCCAGTGCCAGGCTATACCCCTGACCAATCAAATCAGAATCTCTGAAGGTGGGACTCAGGCATCAGAGCCTTGTAAAAACTCACCTGGTAACTCTAGAGGGCAGCCAAAAGAGATCCAGGGGCCTCATTCCCATCCTAATTTAAGGTATCCAGGTGTGCAAGCCAGAAACCTAGCCATCAGCACGGTGGTCCCACCATTTGCTAAATCCTCCAGGACTGGCAGCCTGCCCAACTCCAGGGTCACCTTCAGACGGAAGACGATGTGCCTGGTGCCCCTGGAGCTGTGCACCGTGATGGCCCTGAGTGATTCTGCCACCTTAAGATCCCTTCCTCTTAGGAACCTTAGGGGAAAGTGAGTTTATGCCAATAGGGGAGGAACATTCTAAACAGGAGGGTGAGAATGGTTGCACAACCAGAAGAAGGTAATCGGTGTACATGGAGAAATTGTCGAATTGGCGTGTGTCCTGCTGTGTATGTTCACAACAATACCCAAACATAAAATCAATGATAAGATCTCTTCCCCTGTCTTCTCTCCAACCCCATAGCTGCTGCCTTAGTTCAAGCCTCCCCATCACTCACCTGGCCTATTACAATTGTCCCTTAACTGGCTCCTCCGCTAATCCGTTCTCTACACCGTGCCAGAGGAGCTAAACACCATATCTGCTCATGCCACTTCTCTGCTCAGAAGCCTTGAGTGGGTGTCCGTTGTCTTAAAAATAAAATATGGAGTCCTCTGCTCAGCAATCATGAGTCTCTGCCCTGTGGCCTCTCTCTCTTCCAGGGCCTCATCTCCACCTCACGCCACTCACACCCTCTGACCCAGCCACATTAAGCCCCTCCGTACTCCACACTATTTCACACCTCTGTGTCTGGCAAACCCACCCTTCAAGCTTCCAGCTCAATGGCAGCTCCTCTGGGAAGTCTTTGTAGACCCTGCTGAGCCCAGTGGCTTTCTCTTGCTTCTGGGCCACTGTGACCCCCCCAGCACACACCTGCCCCTGCATGCTTCCCAAGGCACTGCCATTATTTCTTTTTGCATCTATCACTCTTAATCCCTTTGGCTACTTCACTTGTCCATCTTTGCAGACCATGGAACCAAAGAAAAAGCCAACTACCTGGATGTCAGGGCACGACCCGGACCCAGTTCCTGCCACCACTTTGAGCCTCCTCTGTACTGACTTCCCCTAGGCCCTGACCTGCTGGGCTTGGCATCTTAGCTTCATTTTCTGTGGGTGCCAACTGGAAACTAGGCTCTGAGCTGGCAGGCCATAGGATGCTACCTCTGCAAACTTCCCCTGCTTTGCTTCAACCCAGGCCCCAGGACATGCCACATGGTCCCCAACCAGGAAAGGGATTCAAATATGATCTCTCATATGCATGCCCTTGAGGCAGGGACTAGGTCTGACTCTCCTTTGGATAGCAAATGTCTAGTGCCATGCTTAGGACTGGGCCTGGCCTTTAGTAGGTGTTCAGCAAATGTCTATAGGGTGGATGGGTGGGTGGACATGTGGGTTTACTGGTAAGGATATGGGTAGACGGATAGATGGATGGATGGTGTTTCCTTTCAACTTGTCCTGGTTCCTTCTGGCCCCTCCTTTCCAATAGGCACACCTTTTCTGCTGCCTCACACCTCACCTGTGACCACTAGCCCAGAGCTGCAATGGCCCCTGGGGGTAACCCAGGTGCAGCTGGAAGAAAGGAGACCAGAATGTCACATCAGCTCACCGGGGAGGTCTTCCCTTCCCTGACTGCCCACTGCAGTTAAACTCTCTACCAAACAGCCCGGCGCTTGCTTACCTCCTTGTATCGTTCTCTAACGAGGGATACACACCACTCCTCCTCTATCCTGCTGTACCGTGAGCTCTGGAGAGCAGACTCTGCTTTTCTTAGGTCCCCTCAGCCCCCAGCTCAGTCCTGGCACACGTAAGTGCTCAATGACTGCTTGATCACTGGGAGACCAACATGCCCCTCTGCCCTCCCGCAGAAATGAGAACGGAAACTCACTTGAAAAAGGAGGATAAAGAAGAGATGCCCTTCCTTTCTCTAGAATGTTCAGCTTCTGCAGAGGTGGTTTGGCATCTGTTTTTCAATCTGGGATAAATGTTCTGGATCAAGGAGTCCCATTAAAATGCCACCCAGAGCACTTAGGGAATTAGGCTAAGGGAGTCCTTCTTGGCAGCAGATAATAAATCAATCACAGCCCAGTGAAAACGCTGAGTTGGGATGGGATCACTCAGGGCAGGCTAGAAAGGAAGCCCAGCCTCAGACACCCTCCTATGGACTTAGAAGGACCAGCGTTCCCAATTTGCCCCGTACTGTCCTGGTTTTAGAACTGAAAGCTCCGCACCCTGAGACACCCTCAGTCCCAGGCGAGCAGAGACAGCTGGTCACCCTAGCTCCTCATCAGCTTCCCCAGTGTCCTTCCTCATTGACCAGCTCCTTGGTCTCCTACATGTACATGTGGGGTGCTGCCCCACTTCCCAACCATCTCCCCACAGTTTCCTGACTGCCAGTGTCTGAGTCAGCGGTCAGTGAAAAGAGGAAATGGCGCCCATTTCTCACCCCAGGGGCTGAGTCCTGAATCTTGCACCTTGTATTGCCCCAAATACCTCGGAAATTCCAGCAAAGGAAGAGGAGGAGAAAAGCAAACGTACCTGAAGGAGGGAGGCATTGGCAAGGCTGAGTCTGAAGAGGTAGTTCCTGTGAAAACAGAAGCGAAATTAGAAGTCAAGCTGGCTCGGCAGGCAGGACCCCAGGAAACAGCCTCCTAGCTTGTGGGGTACAAGGCCTGGGTATCGAATCTTGCAGAAGCCTACGGTGGGTTGACTCCTGGGGAGGAGCTTTACCCTCCACTAGCTCTTTTAACCTTCACAGCAACCCTTCACCTGGGAGTGATGTAGGAAACTCCATTTTATAGATGAAACAGGCACCAAGAGGCTGGGTAATTGGTCCAAGTTGCAGAGACAGTGAAGGAGGGGGGATTACAGCCCAGAACTAACCCCAAAGCCAGTGCTCTCTCTACTCCTGGCCATCCCAGCAGGCCCGGGGGAACCCCGCCCCCAGCTCCACAACCACAGAGCCTGTTCAGCTTAAAGCCTCACCAAGCTCCTGCGGGGGCCCAGTCAGGCCATTCTCCTCCTTGGCCCGTCTACCGCCCTGGCCCACTTCCCCCTCATTGCACAGACTGGCCATCTCTCCTGGCTCCAGCTTTGGGCCCTGAGAGTCCTGTTTGCCTCTTCATCTCATGCGGTGCTGCTATAGCCAGTGAGTCTGGCCCAGGCTTCTCTTCTGGATCAGACCTTTCCACGGCCACCTCCCTGCTCCACCCTGTTTCCTCTTGCCCAAGGTACCCTATCCATCACCCCTGATCTCTCCCTCACAGTCCACCCCGCAGCAGGCTTCCAGATACATCTTCCGCAAACATAGTTTTCATCATATTGGCCTGCTGCTCAGGAGTTGTAAATGATGATGATGATGATAGTAATAAAAATAGCAGACACTTATTGAACAGGAAAGTGTCAGGCACTGCTGAAATGACTGTGTACAGACCCTGGAGCCAGAGGGCCACCATACACCAATGTAGCAGTCGTGAGGGTGGCAGAGCTCCCTGGCTGGAGCACAGGAAAGTGATTTTGGGTTCACCATGTAGACTCCGTGACAGAGACAGTGGGAATTTCAGCTCAGCCACTTGCTGGTAAGGCCTTCTGAGGGCCTTAATTTTTGCATCTGTAAAATGGAGAAACTAATGTCTGTCTTTCTTATTCTCAGGAGCTTGGAGAAGGAAAAATGGCATATCACAAGGCTTTATCGACAGCAAGCAGATATAAAGTCTTGGTTCCCCCTGAGAATTTCTTTCTTTCTTATATCTTCTTTGGCTATTCCTCTGAAATTTTAGGCACAACTGCTCTAGAAAGTTCTGGCCTACCTCAGCTGTGCTGAGAAAAGAAACGAGGGGAAAGGTCTTGGAGAGGGCCAGAAAGAAAAGGAGGGGCCCTGCTGAATGGATCCAGGATCCTCAAAGAGATACCTCAGGCCAGGGACTTCTCTTCCCCAGCTCTGGCTCCAGGCCAGCCCCACTCAGCTTCTCCGCTGTCCTGAGGTAGAGTGGGCCTCACTGGTTACCTTGGCTCCAGGCCTCTGTGGCTTCTCCCCAGGCCCTCCTCCTTCCCCAGACCCTGGGAGAGCTTCTCCGCCCCGTTCCTCTGGCCTGGGGACAGACCAGCTCAGGCTTATGGCTCTGCCTCGGCTGTCTGCTCAGGTAACACAGGCATCTGCTCACAGCTTAAAAAAATGAGGGAAAACACTGTATCACTGAATTCATTTTTATCCCATCAAAAGTCATTCATCATGACATCACAGTCTGCTCTTTTGGGAGATGAGAACAGAGAGAAATATCTTTAGCCTGATCCGCCCTAAATCTCTCATGCAGCAAGGCAGGGTATGAATGAACACAGAATTTCCCTGGCCTGAATTCCAGAGGCCCAAGGGGGTCAGGAAGAAGGGGAAAAACTTTCCTCAGAAGAGGAAAAAGGAAAGCGACCCAGAAAAGGAGGAGAAAGAAGCTGAGGGCACACGGCATTGTCCCAAGGAGCGTGAGGGGCCAATCCAGATGAATTTTCCCCACCAATTATCATCTGAGGGCACAGCTAGGCTCACAGTCTGAGGAAAAGGCGTGCCCACCCCCGTGTGGGGAGAAGCCTCCAGACACAATAACCATGGTTTACATCGGGACTATGAAGGAAAGCCCCGAGTGGATCAGGAAGAGCACTGTGACCACAAGCAAGTGACTTAACCTTTCGGAGCCTCTGTTTCCACATCCATAAAATGGGGATAATCATGGAACCCACCTCCCGGGGTTACTGTGACGAGTGGGTGATTTACTACATGTAAGGTGCATAAAACCGTTCCTGGCTCATAGCGGGTGCAGGACGTCAATTCCCTTTCACAGATTTCAAAGTGTTTACAGCCCTTGCTCCACAACAGCTCTGTGAGGTTGATAGGACAGGGACTACAGCCTAGATTTTACAGATGGGGAAACTGAAGCTCAAAAGTCAAGATCAACCCAGCCCATCTAATCCTAGTCCAGGGCTCTGTCCTTGACTTGTCTCCTTTTCATACAGCAAATGAGAGCGTGAAGACACTAAGGAAAGCCCAGAGGTTGAGGGTGGTCAGCTACACGGTACACTTCGGAAGTGACAACCCGTGATCACCCTCTCCCCAGCCCAGATCAGCTGAATCAGAACCTCTGGACTGTAGAGCTTCTAAAAAAGACCAGTACAGTTAAAGTTGATAACACTGATGTAGCAAAAAGAACTTTAGCCCCAAAGTTAGGAGATCTGGTGTCACGGATTGAGTTGTGTCCCTCAAAAATGTGTGTCACCTTGGCTAGGCCATGATTCCCAGTATTGTGTGATTGTCCACCATTTTGTCATCTGATGTAATTTTCCTATGTGTTGTAAATCCTGCCTCCGTGATGTTAATGAGGCAGGATTGGAGGCAGTCACGTTAATGAGTTAGGACTCAATCTACAAGATTAGATTGTGTTTTAAGTCAATCTCTTTTGAGACATAAAAGAGAGAAGTGAGCAGAGAGATGGGGACTTCATACCACCAAGAAGGCAGTGCTGGGAGCAGAATGTGTCCTTTGGACCTGGGGTTTCTGCCCAGAGAAGCTCCTAGACCAGGAAGGGTTGATGACAAGGACTTTCCCTCAGAACCCACAGACAGAGAAAGCCTTTCCCAGGAGCTGGTGTCCTGAATTCGGATTTCTAGTCTCTTTTTTTTTTTATACTGTGAGAGAATAAATTTCTCGTTGTTAAAGCCATTCACCTGTGGTATTTCTGTTATAGCAGCACTAGATAACTAAGACACCTGGGTTCTAGTCCCCTTATTCTTTTGTCATCTTGCTATGTGATCTTGGGAAAGTTACCTTTCCCTCTCAGGGTCTCTGCTTTTTTATGTTTAAAATTAGGGCAGCTGGATTAGACTAGTGATTCTCAAACTTAATTGTAGATCAGAATCACCTGGAGAGCTGATTAAAACACAGATGGCTGGGTCCTACTCCCAGAGCTTCTAGTCCAGTCAGTCTGGGGTAGAGCTGAGAACCTGCATTTCTAACAAGTTCCCAGGTGATGCTGGTCACGCGAGTACTGTCGGTTCAGGACCACACCATGAGACCCACTGGAGTCCGGATCTGATGCTGTATGAGTTTGTAAGGAATTACCTCCTTCCACTCCACTCTGTAATGCCTCCACAAGCGCTCCCTAGAGAAAATTATCCGTTGGATACAGGGTCTGGACCCATACCCGTCGCTGTTGAGTGGATTCCAACTCATAGAGACTCTACAGGGCAGAGTAGAACTGCCCCATAGGGTTTCCAAGGCTGTAAACTTTATGGAAGCAGACTGCCACATCTTTCTCCCACAGAGTGGCCGGTGGGTTCGAACTGCTGACCTTTCTTTCCAGTATCGGCCCAGTGATTAACCACCGCGCAACCAGGGTTCCTTCAGGATCTAGAGAGTGGGTCTAAAGGAGATCAGGCCACTGGGAAATGAGGCCTTTCATAAAAGGAGCACATTGTGCCGGCTGTCCCCCGGTGCAGGTCACCAGCTGGCCAGCAGGGGGCTCCAGGGCACCTTCTCTGCTGGGAGCTCCCTGGAAGGACTCTGACCCAGCAGGTCCTGGCAGCCTGGCACAGATGGGGGCAGCAGGTGGCCAGCAGGTGCTCTGCTCTCAATAACTGCCACTGAAGTGTGTGGCTTGTTGAGATTCAGAGGTCTAGGGGTCATGCCCCAACCCCTACACAGCCACCACACTCTTCCTTCTATGGAGGACACGCACTCAGACACAGACAGGGCCTGGCAGAGGTAAACGCAGGGCCAGGACGCGGGTGTGCCCACCCGTGGGCAGATCCCAAGTAATACAATTCTAAAGCACCCTGCCGCCCACCCCGTCCTGGCCACAACCCTCCTGCCACCTCATTACCTGGCTCCTACGATGAGCTGGTTCCTGGAGGGATCCAGGGCGAGCTGGGAGAAATCTCGGGCTCCAGGGTAGGTGAAGTTAGAGACCCATGGGTTCAGATCTAGAGGAAGGAGAGGCAACCATTCCATCACTGTGTGGCCAGGGGCTCCCAGCTCTGCCAGCGTCACACCAGAGAATAGAAAGGGTGAAATCAGGGTGAAGTGGGCAGGAGGCTCCCAGGAGACCAGGGTTCGGGCCTTTCTCTGTCTATAGCCAGCATTGTGACCCAGATGGTGGGGTGGATGGGGACACCACAGTTCCTGCCATGTCCCTCAGTTCAGAAAACAGCTCTACCTTCCTCCCAGCTGCCCAAAGGGAAACCAGAATTGTCCTTGACTCTTTTTTTTTTTTTTTTTTTCCTCCCAGGCCCTCACCAACCATATCAAACACACCAGCAAATCCTGTCTGTTCTATCTCTGAACTGTCTCTGAAATCCATCCACTTCTTTCCCTCTCCATACCCCCATCTAAGCCTCCATCACCTCCTGCCTGGACGGGTGCCGACATTCTCCTAACTGGTCCCCTGGCTTCCCCTCCTGCGCCCTCCAGCCCGTTTCCCACGAGGCAACCAGGGACACCGTTCTAAATGCAACGCTGGTTATGGCAGTCTCCTGCACAGAACCCTCCAGCCACTCCCAGATGCTCCCAGGAAAAGCCCCAACTCCTTGTGGTTTATAAGGCCTTTGGGTTTTGGCCCCGCATTCCTCCCAGGTCAGATGCCTGGCACATGTAAGATACTCACTTAATTACGTAGTGATTGATTGGGAACAAATGATGCTTCCTCTTTACAACTTCCCTCAAACTCTTCATGCCAGCCGCATTAAACCAGAAGGCTGCGCACTTCCCCAAGCCGGTCCCACAAGAGCCTGCCAACTTCTGCACTCCTGTTCTCCCTTGATGGAGGCTTCTGTTAACCCCATTTTCACCCGTGCCTCCTCCAAGAAGCCCTCCCTGATTTCCCCAGATCAGGGGTAAGCGCTCCCATAGTCCTATACTTCACTGCTATCGTAGCCCGCACCCTGTGCATGCTGCCCGGTGATTTGCCCTCAGGGACAGGAAAGATCTTGGTCCTTGGATTCCCAGCCCATTCCAGCACCCAGCAATGTCTGAACGAGTATGCGAATAACCCTCAGCTTCCAAAAATCCTTCTGTATGCGGAGAAGCAGCTTTTCATTTAAGGCTTCACAGAGGTGGGAGATGGGTGGTTAGGGTCTAGCCCCTGTCTCCAAGGAAGGCTCCTTCCAGCAAAGGCTTTCACAGGGATTGGGTGGGACAGACAGGAGACCTCACAACCCTCTGGATGGATGGGGAGAGGGGTCTAGGGAGGGCACCCTCAGACCACAGCACCCAGCTGATTTCCCCCTTCACTCCAGCTGGAGACCCACTTCTCCCATCTTGGTCTAAACCAAACCAAACCCACTGCCATCAAGTCGATTCCGACTCCTAGTGACCCTGTAGGATGGAGTAGAACTGCCCCATAGGATTTCCAAGGCTGTAAATCTTTAGGGAAGCAGGTTGCCACACCTTTCTCCCGTGGAGAAGATGGTGGGTTTGAACCGCTGACCTTTTGGTTAGCAGCTGAGCACTTAACCGCTGTACCACCGGGGCTCTCATCTCAGTCTGGAGCCCCTTAATAGTTCTCCCTCAGCGCCTGACTCACGGATGGGAGGGGACTGGCATCAGTGATGAGAGAGCCACAGGGCAGAGGAACATTCATACTGATAAGGTACAGTTGCTTTCTCCCCATGGTGCATTAGCGACAGGTCACAGAAGGCCCAGGGGAGTGTGTGCATGTGACAGAGAGAGGGTGTGCGTGTGTGCCTGTGTGCGTGTGTGTGATCCAAGGGCAATAAATCATTGGTCATTATCCCTCCACTACAGAGTAAAAGCAGCCCTTCATTTCTGCACGACAGGCAAACACTTAATCGCTCCCTGGACAACTGGAGGTTTTGCAAGCGGGATGTTTTTCAGAAAACTGTGATATGCATGATTTAAAAAAAGAAAGAAATTCTGCAGCAAAATGAAGCAAACCCCCTGGGCTTGCCTCTGCCTCCAGCAGGTGACTAGAGGTTGGCAAGAATTGTCACATAGTCTCAACGGTGTCTGCGCAATAGCAGGTGTAAGGAGTGGATCTGAAGTCAGGGGTGGGCTGGTTTTTATCTGACCTGAGGGCCACTCGCAGAAATCCTGGCACCTTAGAGCCTAAGCCAAGGGACCTCCTCCTCCAGGAAGCCTCCCTTGATTCTAACCTTTCCACCCTGATTAGTATTTTGTCCACATTCTCTCTACCCTTTCTGTTCCATTCGCATGGTGTGTTATTGTTACTCTGAATGTGTTCAAGTTTACTTTCTGCATGTATATGGTGAGGGGGTGGTGGTAAGGGGCATGCTTACCCACATCAGACTGGGTGCTTCGCCAACAGGAACAACTAGGTCACATTTTAATTCCCTCCTTCTCTTTTGACATGGGCATCTGGGATGTGGGCAGCTGGACGCAAGAGGTGGCAGCCTGGTCTGCAGCAAATTCCCTGAGAAGCCCCATCTGGGGGCCTCTCAGCTCGGTGTTCATTCAGGGCGCTTTATGAGGGGAAGGGAGGGAAAGTGGAAACAGGGCAGGAACTGGGATGGGGTGGTGGGGGTGAGGGGAGTGAAGGGTGGAAGCCCCTACTGGTTTCTGTCCCCCTAGCCCTGAAGGGGTGGACTCGGGCGAGTGGAGAGAGGTGGTCAGGAGCAGCGCCGTGATCCTGGGGGAGCCTTCTTGGGAAGGGAGCCAGCCTCCTTTTATTAAACAGGCAAAGGGGACCAGAGGGAAGGCTGTCTTTAAAACACCAAGCACGTTTTGAGCTCCGTGTGCAGCTGAGGCTTTGGACGGCGGCTTTAAGAGAAAAATGACATTCTCCATGATGCGCTTGTGTTTTTAATTACAGTCAATTCAATTACCCACTTTGTGGATTAACCACCGCCAATGTTTAACTCCAGACTGGCTTCTCCCTGCCACCTAGAACAGTTAACTCCATGGCAAATAGAATAATCTGCAGGCCAAAGAGAAACACAGGTGGGCCCCCTGAAAAGACACCCATAGCAGGAAATTTAACCTTACCAAACAGAAAAACGTCTGTCAGATTGCACAACTGGCAGCTCCTCTAGGGTATTTAGGGGTTATCACAGATCAGTCAGGGGCCAGGGGAGAGGGAAACTCACAGCTACACGGTTAGAAGCCTACCTAGCCGTTACAAATAGTGTACCATCTGACAGAATCTTGGAAGCTGGGGTGCTATGCCGGATTTATGGCAGCCTCTCCGGAACAGCCACCACCCAGAGCACAGTCAATCACCCAGTGTGGGTGGAGTCCCTACTGTGAGCTCAGCAGCGCTAAAGGATGTAGGAGACAAGAGACCCGGTCCCGGTCCAGGACCAACTGTGCTGGGGACCAAAGGAAGTCACAGGGACCTTTAATGAACAATAGGAGACAATCGAGTGCTCAAAGGAAGCTCTTGTTCACCTCTAAGGCCCCACAGCGTTCCGTTCTGTGCCTGGTGCCAAGCAGGGCCCAATAAAAATTTGGCAAATGGATAGGAAAACCCAGAGCGGTCAGAAAGGAGATGAGGGTGAGGTCGGGGAGGACAGGGGTGCAGGGTTGGGGAAGAAAAGCATAGATGATCCAAGTAAAACAGGGATAATCGGTCCCTTGATATCAATCACCTTTGTCAATGTGAGACTCGGTCCTTAAGGCTGAAGGAGGGTGATGGGGGAATCAGTGTGTCATTCAAGGAATTCACATCCAAAGATCAAAAATGGCCTCGAGGAGACTGTGGTAATGGTTGTGCAACACAGTAAACATGATCAATGTCACTGAATTATACGTTTGAAAACTGTTGAGTTAGCAAATGTCTGCTGTATATATTTTTAACACAATAAAAAAAAAAATGGCCTCAAGGAACCCAGGTACCCAAACAGCACCTCTTGTCCCCCACCTCCACCCCTGCCCAAATGGCCCAATATAGACCAGCCTGGCTGGGGGACAGGGATTCCTCCATGCCAACAGTCAGCCAGGGGAACGGTGTCCCCAGAAAAGCCCCTCAGAGGAAATGTTTCATTAGGAGCTGCCTCAGAGGCCCCCACCATGAGAGGACAGCCCTGGAACCCCTACTCGGTCTTGTCCCTCAGTGACAGCCACCAGCACTCCGGGAGCCATCAGAAGTCTGAGGGTGTGCGCACGTTTTGTGGGCTTAAGGACATTGCTAATTTCCTCTAATCCACTTACGCCTTCAAAGCCCTGGATCCCAGCTCAAACAAGACAGCGCAGAGAAGACAGCTGGAAACCTTCCTCCTGGAGACAGGAGCCAACCCACAGCTAGGAACCTCACACTTGCAGAACACCCCCAGCCTCCCCACTTAGTAAGCCCCAACTCTTATCCGTATCCCACCCTCCTCCCAAATCCCATGTCAGTTTCGTACCCATCGATTAATTTTTGTGCTCTGGTTTCCACCTTTTCCACAGGGAGGGGACCACCACAGGGAGGGGTGGCACGTCTCCCAGATAGGGCAACTGAGGGCGGGCGGAGGACCTCAGCAGAAGCACCCGATCGCTCTGCCATGGGTAATTGTACAAAGAGCACTGGGTGGGGGATTGGGAGATCAACGTTGAGGCCTGACTCTGACCAGTCTCTCTGACTCTCTGTGCCTTACTCTTCCCATTTGTAACAGGAAGTGCCTGTCTCCCAGAGTTAGTATGAGAAGGAAATAGCAAAGTGTCAGTCAGACATCAGAACCTGCAGACCCCACTGTGTGCCACCAGCATGCTCATCACACAACCAGGGCCCTGCAAGCCGATTAACAGTCGATGGGAGAATCATCTGGACTCTGTGTACTTGTGCTTTGTTTTAGACTACCGTCAAATGTATGTACTAATTTTAGAAATTATTAGAGAGAATTTATGTTCCCCTCAGAACATGCCCAGCAACCTACAAATCCTAGCTTGGGAAACACTTTAATAGGGCACACTAATGCTCTCCCTTGACAAACAGAAGGAGTTATTAGTCACCAGGGCCCCTTTCCCTGGGGGCTCCCAGGACCCCAAAGAAGGACATTCCTACAGCTGTCTTAGAGCAGAAGGCAGCTTTCTGGAGAGCTTCAAGCACTTCCTTCAGGAAGCCAAGAACTGGAGCCCATGCTTCCAGAAGAGCTAGAGTTGTGACCACAACCAACCCCTGGTCTACCTCCAACCAGAGCGTCCACAGCTTTGTTCTTTAGCAAAGGCATCCCAGAGAAGGCTGCCTCTCCCTCCAAGTAAACGTGGATGAAGGATCTGACTAAATTACCTGGAGACAAAATTCCGACCCTCCAACCCATCACAGCCCATCCTTCTTAAAACATCTATCCCTTAAGGAAGAGTCTCAATACCCTATAGGAAATGAACATCCCAGGGACTTCCAACCTTTAGAAGGACCCTCTGAGGCTTGGCCTAAATCCTTCAGGGCACAGGCAATGTAAAAAAGAATGGAGCAGGAGGTGGCTCTCACCTTCAAAGGCCACGATGGGGTGCTCCCTCAGGGTGCATAATTCCTGCTCACTGCTGGGTTCACTGGAGATGTCCTGGGAGCTGGAGAGGTGGAACACCAGTAATGTGAGGCTGGACAGCAACAGGGTGACAGCCAGGGGACCCGGGACCACCATGGTGGGGCCCCTCTGCAGTCCTAGCTCCTGGAGGCGGGCTTGGGAGAAGACCTGCAATGAAAACACTCAGTCGCACCAAGCGCTCCCACCAGCAATGCCCATGGCTTGCAATTCCCCTGTGGTTGCCAGTGGCCCCACAGTGGTTTTCCTTTTTCAGTAAATTTGTGTTTTATTTATGTTACTCAGAGTTTACTCTGCTCTAATAATGCAAAAGTTATAGATCGTATCTTGAAAACTAATTTTCCTTGTAGTAGTAGCCTGGGCAAAACTGACAAATTACAGGACCTTTTCTATTATGATCCCAAATGGTTTAAAATTAGTTTTGATGATAAAGGTGCTAGCTTAGGGGTAAAAATAGAACACTTCATAAGTGGAGTTGGGACAAATGGGTAGTCATTTGTAAAATGATAAAGTTGGATCTACAATTACACCTTATAAATTAGGAAAAACTCCAGATGGATAAAAGATTTAAAGGTTAAAAATAAAACCATAAAAATACTAGAAGAAAATGTAAGCAGGATCCTTTGTAACCTTGGAGTGGAGACTTACGACTCAAAATTCAAAAGTCATAAAGATAGACAAATTTGACTATATAATAAACACAAACTTCTGCATCCACCCCTTCAAGAAAACAAACGAAAAAAACTTTAAGCAAAATCGAAAGGCAAATGACAAACTGGGCTAATATTCCTAATATATAAGATCTAGGGATCAAGAACAAAGAGGAACAATCCAGTAGAAAAAAATGGGTGAAGAGTATAAATATGAATGATGCTTATTCTCAGTCCTAATAAGAGCAGTGCAAACTGAGCTTAGACTAAGATACCACTTCTCATCAATCAGTTGAGCAAAAATCCAAGTTAGACCACCCGCTCTTGGTGAGGCTGTGGGGAGAAGGCCACTCTTACACATTGCAGATGGATGAGCAAAACGGTACAAGCCCTGCCGAGGGGATCTCGTAATATCTGATAAAATTACAGATGCATTTACCCTTTGACCTAGTGATCTAATTTCTGGGCTTTCATGGGTGGTGCAAACCGAAAGGTTGATGCTCTCTTTGAACCCACCCAGAGGCGCCTTGAAAGAAGGTTTGTTGACCTGCTTCTGGAAGGTCACGGCCTGGAAACCCTACAGAGTGCGGTTCTACTTTGACACACTTGGGTCTTCATGCAGCAGAATTGGCTCAATAGCAACCGATTTTTGGTTTAGACCAGTGCTACTCAAAGTGTGGTCCAGGCACCAGTGCTGATCTCCAGACTGGAACAACTCCACGATAAGTGCGGAAATTTGCGAGTGTTTAAAAGCTTCTACAGTAATCTAAAGAGTGATTTTATGTCTACTAAATCTAATAAAATATTTGAGCTTGTAGTTTGCATGTTTTTTTCTTCCAATTCATTTCTCCAGTGATTCACTTATGAATTTTACATAAGCATCCATCTGCGACAGACTGTAAATTAAGAAAAAACAAAACAAAACAAAAAACGGCTCTGGCACCATGGATAGATGAGAAGCAATAATATACTACAGTGGTACCTGACATGTGCAAACTGACTTATGGACAGGACTATTCATTGTGGCATTCTTTGAAGGAACAGAAGACAGGAAATAACCAACTGTCTAGCAATAGGAAACGGCTTAAATAAACTATGGTACATCTTCGTAATGGAATACTAGTTAGCTGTAGAAAAGAAAGAGGGATTTCTCTAGGTTTTGATATTGAGCGATCTCCAGGGCATATTAAGGGAAAAAAGCAAAGTGTAGAAGAGTGCATAGAGTATGCTACCTTTCTGTGTAAAAAAGAAGGTGGTTGTTGTTGTTGTTAGGGGCCATTGAGTGGATTTTCGATTCACAGTGAACCCACGTGACAGAAACCTACCCTATTGGGTTTTCTAGACTGGTATCTTTATGGCAGCAGATTGCCAGGTTTTTGTCCTAAGGAGATGCTAAGTGAGTTTGAACTGCCAACCTTTCAGTCAGCAGCTGAGTGCCTAACCATTGGGCCACCAGGGCTCCTTTAAAAAAAAAAAAGGTAGAAATGAGAATGTATATTTACATTTGCTTGTATATGCATTAATATACACTGGAAAAGTAACCCAAACCATGGTCTTCCAATCGCCCCATATGCATATGAAAGAAAGTTGGATAATAAAAAAGGAAGACAGAAGAATTGATGTGTTCAAACTGTGATGTTGGTAAAGAATACTGAATATACTGTGGACTTCCAAAAGAACAAACAAATAAGTCTTAGAAGAAATACAGCCAGAATGCTCCTTAGAAGCGAGGATGGCAAAACCATCCTCGCTTACTTTGGACATGTCTTCAGGAAAGACTGTCTTAGTCATCTAGTGCTGCCACAACAGAAGTACCAGGAGCGATGGTTTTAACAAAGAGAAATTTATTTTCTCACAGTCTAGTAGGTTACAAGTCCAAATTCAGGGCATCAGCTCCAGGGGAAGGCTTTCTCTCTCTGTCAGCTCTGGAAGAAGGTCTTTCTTGTCAATCTTCCCCTGGTCGAGGAGCTCCTCAGGCGCAGGGACCCTAAGTCCAAAGGACGCGCTCTGCTCCTGGTGCTGCTTTCTTGGTGGTATGAGGTCCCCGACTCTCTGCTTGCTTCCCAGGCCACACTCCAGGGAAACTCCCTTTACCTTGGATCAGTGAGGTGACCTGGGTAAGGGTGGTGTTACAATCCCACCCTAATCCTTTGAACATAAAATTACAATCACAGAATGGAGGACAACCACAGAATACTGGGAATCGTGGCCTAGCCAAGTTGATACACACATTTTGCGGGGGGACATAATTCAATCCATGACAAAGACCAATCGCTAGGAAAGGGCAAAGGATCCCTGGTGGCACAGTAGTCATGTTTGGTAGAGGGCCAAGGAAAATGAAGGAAACCCTCAGTGAGATGGACTGACGTAGTAGCTGCAACAAAGGACTCAAACATACCAATGATCGCGGACACGGCACAGAACTGGGCAACGTTTCCGTCTGTTCTACGTAAGGTCGCCGTGAGTCGGAGTCAACTCGATGACAACGACATGTGCAGCTGCAGCAAAGTCGTGCTCAAGATTTCTCAATATATGCCTTTTATCTATTTTTATTTCTGAACTAGGTAAACATACTACCTTTTCAACAAAAAAAAAAAAAAAAGCTCTTTAAAAACTAGCTTTAGTTCAGCAAACCTTCTAATATGGTGTGGTCTAACAGTTTCCCTGACTTGAAGCCTAACTTGTAACCTCTGAATCAGCCCTCGCCTCTCTCCTTCCCCAGCCATCCAATGTGTTCACCAAACACTGCTGGCCCCACATCCCTCACACTTCCCCAACCTGAGTGACCTCACTGGGCTCACTTTCCTTATCTGTAAAATGAAAAGTTGAAGTACATCAGGGATTCCCACCTGGGGCTGGGATCAAATCAGAATCACCTCCACTGGAGCAGAGCCTGGGGCAGCAGGTGACTGACCCCAAAGGTGATTCTGACGAGCCCCCCCAGGGGCAGAGCCAGAGGAATAGAGGCTCCTGGGGTTTCTTCTAGCTCTAAGGCCCTAACCCTTCCTCTCTCTCCCCTTCCCACTGTCACTACCTTACTTCAGGTTCTGGAAAATTCCAGTAGGGTTATTTTCCTCCTGCCTCAGTTTCCTCACATATGTGGGGAATGAAGACAAATTATTGAATTGCTGTGAGGCTTCAAGGAAATAACCAAGTGACCCTACATGACTAGTGCACCCAGCACATCCCTTTCTCCCTGTCCCTGCCCCTCATGCACCCATGGGGGATTAGCCCCTCAGAATGCCTCTTTGATCCCTCTCCTCAGGATCAAATGCCTACAATCTCTGCCCCTAGGCAGAAGAGCCTCGTCTTCCTTCCCTCTTGGCAGAGGGCAATGGGGAGGGAGAGTTGGCCAGTAAGCTTGCTCCCAGGAGCGATTTCTTAGTCACAGAATTTTTCCTCAGCGCTAGGCTGAGTCCTGCCTGCTACACGGGACTTGGTACTCCTGTCCTGTCCTCTCAGACAGGGCCACAGAGGTGGGGCAAAGGGGAATCAAAGCACAGGACCAGCCCTCTGGAGTAGGACAACTCAAGTTCAGATCCCAGCTTTGCTCCTTACTGTGAGACTATAGAAAAAAATCCTCAACCTCTATGTGCCTTACTTTCCCCATTTGCAAAATTGGGAATCACACTAAAAAAAACTATTTCCTCAGAGAGTCAGAAGGGTTAAATGAGTAAATGCCTTTAAAAGGCCAAGAACAGGGTCTGGCAAACAATGAGTGGTTAATTAGTGTGAGCTATTCTACTCTGTCCTACAGGGTCGCTATGAGTCTGTATGGACTCAATGGCAATGCGTTCGGTTTTGGTGGTGCAACGATTAAACCCTCGGCTGCTAACCAAAAGGTTGGCGGGTCAAACCGCCCACTGGCTTTGTGGGAGAAGGACCTGGTGATCTGCTTCCATAAAGACCACAGCCTAGAAAACCTGATACGGCAGCCCTACTCTGTCACATGCAGTCACTATGAGTTGAAATTGACTCTGCAACACCTAACGGCAACATTCTAGAAGTGGAGCAGGGACTGGTGAATTTCCTTTTGCCCTTGGACGCCTGTGCCGGTTGTCTTTTCCTTGTCCTCTCCCTGCTCTGTGTCCAGGAGGCCGATGTGTCGGGACTGTGTCAAAGGCCTCCCTCCCTCCATTTGGGTTTGGCCAGTGGGGGCACTGGCAGAAGATGGGACAGGGAAGTGGGGAGCAGACTGAGCGGCTGCATCCCTGACAGACAGAGACAGACAGAAGGTCGTAGCTCCTGCCATGTAGCCTTTTCTGCCTCCAGATTCCAGAGATTGCCCCCTCCCCCTCCCTTCAGGTGAGGCGAGGTACACCCCCTCTGTTAGCAGCCCCTCTGTTAGCAGCAGGGGTACTATACCGTGCACTACCCCATATGGTTCCCAAACCCCTTCCCACCTTTGTAAACAGTTCCTTTATTAAACCGTCCTCCCATTTCCCAATTTGAGCGTGCCATCTGTTTCCTGTGGCATTCCTGACTGATAGAACACCTAATTAGTGATATTCAAAGGAGCCCTGGTGGCACCGTGGGTAAAGCCATCGACTGCTAACCGAAAGGTCAGTGGTTCGAAACCACCAACAGCTGGCTCCACAGGAAAAAGATGTGGCAGTCTATCTTCATAAAGATTTACAGCCTCAGAAACCCTATGGGGTCACTACGAGTCAGAATTGGACTTGACCGGCAGCGGGTTAGTAACATTCAACGTATGTGCAAACACCATCCTTTTAGATCTTAGCTGAGGCTTTTCTCCCATCAGCCCCTAACGGCATCTAAGGTGGTGAGACAATTGCCCTCCCTTCATTCTTCCCAATCCTCCCCCTGCCTCTGTGCTCCCTTCCCAGGCCTCCCTGCCTCCAACTGCCCCCAGAGCCTCCGAGGCAGCCCTAGTGAGGCTGGGCCCTGGGTGTGGCCAGATTCTGAGCTCCTCGAGCCTGAATGAGTACCACATTCTGGGCCCCTTTCCCTTCCCGCAGGGCCCAGGACCTGAAGTACCTGAGTGGGCTGGAGAAGTTCGAGACTTATTATGGCTTTTATGTAAATATGTCCTTCAAGTCCCTCCTGAATCAATAATTGCTAGATTAATATCACTGAGTCCACCTGGGCTAGCACAGCACTGCTGTTTAAGGAGAAGAGAAAGGAAACATTGGACATGACTAAGCGGGGAAGGGGTGAGGCAGGACCCGAATCCAGGATCTCCTCTAGGTTGTTACCTTTCCTCTGGGAGAGAGGGAGCAGGAGCAGCGCAGCAGATGGACATGCACACACACACAGACCAGAGCCTCACAAATGGAGAGCCTGAGCTGTATGGAGCCTGAGAGATAACTAGTGAGGCGGTGGCAGGAAAGCCTTTACTCAGATCAGCGTTCCAATCCTTGCATGGCCAAGGGGCTGATTTTAGGCCTATTTTCCCATCACTTTTGAGGCTCCTTCTTGGCAAAAGAAGCCAGTAGGCCCCAAACAACAAAAGGAGTAGGGCAAGTTAGTGACATCGGTGGTTCAGTGGTAGAACTCTCACCTTCCACACAATAGACCCGGGTTCAATTCCTGCTCAATGTACCTCATGTGACCACCACCCATCTGTCAGTAGAGCGTGCATGTTGCTATGATGCTGAACAAGTTTTCGTGGAGCTTCTAGACTAAGACAGACTAGGAGGAAAGGCCTGGCAATCTACTTCCAAAAACCAGCCAGTTAAAATCCTATGGATCACAATGGTTCAATCTATAACCAGTTATGGGGATGGTGCAGGACAGGGCAGCACTTCACTGCGTTATGTATGGGGTCACCACAAGTCAGGGCCTACTCCTCAGCAGCTATCGACAAAATTGGGAACGGGGCCGCAGTGGAGTGGCGGATGCTGTGGCCAGAGGCAGAGCGCCATGAGCTTGTGCTTGCGGCTTTGCAAATGTCATCAGGACGGGAAGTGCTGTGCTGAAAAGACAGGAAGAGGGAGGGAGGAGGAGTCTTCCTAGCCTCCACCAATACTCCACCTGCTCCCCCTCCATCCACAGGTCGGGGTAAAGCATATTCGTGCTCTGTAACCTCCACCCCAGCAACTGTTGGCCAGACCACGGATAATCATGTGATCGAAACAAGCCAATCAGAAGCTCTCTCATGGCAATTTGGGTTGAGTCTATCTTTGTAGAGAAACCTGTAACTCCTAAATGTGGGCCCTGGGGGGTGGCCATCTTTTGCCTGCCACGCGGGCTGAGGAGAGGCGCCGGGCCAGTCAGAAGCAGTGATAGGAGACAGTGCAAAGACTCGCTGGGATGCCGACACCCACTCAGTTCCCAGTTCTAGTCCTTTCCTGAGGTCTGACTACATTCTCCTTCCATGAGCAATCCCCATCCCAGATCCCTGTAATAAAATGTCTCCTCTTTTTTCTTAAGTTGGAGTCTGGAGTTGAGTTAGACCACTAGCTGTCTACGTGGTGGTGGAGCCTACTCATTGTCCATTTTCGCCTTCCTCCTTTCTTACAGAGCCTCTGTGTCCTTGGGGTGGCAATGTGTCCTGCTCAAAACCTTTCTTGGGCTCCCTTGCAGACAATGGTGTACAGTAGGATGTACACAGAAGCCGCTGGGCAGGGCTTGCAGGGAAGGTCTCTATGAGGGCTTCCTTCTTCCCTCCTGGGAATATAGATATGGTGGCTGGGGCTACACTGGCCACCTACAACTGTGAAGCGACCTTTAGGCATGTGCTAAGAATGGGTCACCAACAATGGGCAGAGGGCCAAAAAAATGAGGGAAACCGTCAATGAAATGGATTGACACGGTAGCCATAACAATGGCCTCAAACATACCAACAATCATGGAGATGGCACAGGATGGGCAACACTTCATTCTGTTGTACGTAAGGTCACCACGAGTCACTGCCAACTCAATGGCAACAACTAGATAAGCAGCAAAGTCATGATCACGATTTCTCAATATATTCCTTTTTCTATTTTTCCATTTTGGACCTAGGTAAACATGAGTTAGAGCTGACTCCATAAAACGAGGGTGGTACAGACAGACAGGTGACAGAATGAGCTCTGGACCCTCAACCTCCAGTCCTTCCGCTTTCTGACCTTAGACTTCTGTGCCTGTTTTCTTGTCTGTATAATGGGGAGAATAATGACACCTACCTCATAAAGTTGTTCTAAGGATAAAATAAGTTATGTCTAACGAGCTTAGACAAAAAGTAAGCACTGTGTAAATGCTGACTTGTTATTTAACGTATTTTATCATTATCGGAAAATAATTTGTTTAAGCCCTTGTTTTTCAGGTCTCAGTTATCATAAGCCAACCACATTCCTATCCCACACAGATTGGTTTTTCTTACTTACAAATGAATATTCATAAGATACACAGGAATTTCTATTTCTAATATGTTTGTCTGATCTGATGCTAAAGTAATCCCAGAATTTCTCCGATGGCCATGGGCAGAGTAGTGTGGTACCGTGGAAAATCCTGGGATTGGGAGACTTCCATACCTGGGTCCAAGCAGGTGGTACCAACGGTTAAGTGCTCAGCTACTAACTGAAAGGTTGGCAATTTGAATCCACCCAGCCGCACCTCGGAAGAAAGGCCTGGAGATCTGCTTCTGAAAGATCACAGCCATTAACTCTGCAGCCAGAAGAGGTGGCTGGTTCCCTGTGCTGGGTTCTCCCCTCCCTTCCAGGGCTAAGAGGAGGTTAGGGACCTACAGTGCCTGCATGGAATAGATGAGGTGAAAAGATGGGAATGTGAGGAACCGGGTTTTGAATGTCATCATCAAGCCTCTGTTTAAGTCTACGCAGGGGACATTCCCCCCCTGGAATCAAGAGAATCTCAGCATGAGAAGGAGTATTATTAGCTTCATCCGCTTCAATCAGCCCAGGTGCCAGACATCATAGAGGGAAAACCTCAGTGATCTTTCTTTACCTTAAGATCAGAATATGGGCAGGGTGCGGCCCTCAAGCCTTTGGCTTTGTGCCAAAATCAAAGTCGGAAATGTTTGCGTGACTACCGGAATCCATGTGTAATGTAAATGGTTAATGTGCCTAGCTGCTAACTGCAAGGTCACAGGTTCAAGCCCACCCAGAGGTGCCTCGGAAGAAAGGCTCGGTTGATCTACTTTTGAAAAACCAGCCACTGAAAACCTGTGGAGCACAGTTCCACTCAGAAACACGTGGGGTTGCCATGAGCTGGAATCAACCAGACGGCAACTGGTATTGGTACTCTTTCCTTCTCATATCTAATTGACCTATTTGCTATGTTGATGGTCTGATCTTCTCTCCCTGCTAGAATGTAAGCTCCATGGGGGCAAGGATATTTATTTTGCTCATGAATGTATCTTAATAGACCAGAAGAGTCCCTAACACGTACTTAATACATTTTTTTGCCTAAAAGAGCAAATGTACCACAAGCAATGGCTTGTTCCCTGGGTTTTAAGTTCCGTGGGCTCAAGGATGTTTGAATCTTCACTGTTGCCATTGCGTTCTCTAAAACACCAGCTATTATCATAGATCACAAGGCTGGGTGTGGGGAGGAGGTATCGACCACAATAGATTTTCAATGTACGCAAAACTAGTCTGTCTGGGGAACAGTGCCTGATAGGGTATGTCAACGAGGAGGAGATGGAAGGACAGGCCCACACTGACTTGATCCGAGGTGGAAGGTTCTTGAACAAAAACTTCACAGTAGCCAGAGTTGCTTGCTCTTGAGGCAAGGGACCACCTTTTGAGCCTCTTATCAGTCAGTCCCTAGCTAGGGGGCACTTTCAGACTATGGTGTAACTTCCTTGGCTGGCAATGCCTAGCAGACCAGGGCAATTCCCTGGAGAAGGAGGCCAGCTGTGGGCTCTTTGCAGCCAATACAGCAGCTGGGTGTAAAGGCTTCCAAGAACCGCAACCTTAAACCTCTCTCACTGACTTGCGAACAAACAGACTTAAAGTCCTTTTAAATTCATCCTACCCTTAATTATAGGAGTATTTGTATTCAGGCAAAGGGAGGAGAGAAACACTGTTGGAAGTCTGAGTTAGGAGAGGGGAGGCAGGGAGAGCTAAGAAGGCTAAACGAGAGTGAAGGTGCACACACCAGGCGGTTAAAAGTAGAGACACTGGAAGGAAGGTCTTATGTCTGGCCTGGGAAGAGTCCGTGTTTCTGGTTGACGAAGGAAAGGTTCCAATTTGTTTCATCCTTGGCAACTCTGGGGGATAAGAGACCCCAAAGCTGCAGGTAGGTAATTTTCCACCTCGTTCATTCTCCACCTAGGATGACGGTCTTCAAATGTTTCTGCTCACATACTCTCTAAAAGAATTTTGGAAAAACTATAAAAAAAAAATAGGCCCCATTAATATTGTTAAACGCCGTGGAGTCGATTCCACCTCATGGCAACCCCATGTGTGCAGAGGGAACTGCTCCACGGCGTTTTCAAGGCTGTGAACTTTCAGAGGCCGATCACTAAGCCTGTCTTCCGAGGTACCTCTGGGTGGGTTTGAGCTGCCAAACTTTCAACTAGTAGTTCAGCGCTTAATAGTTTGTGCCACCAGGAGACTCCATATGCCCCCTAACATATCTTAAAGTTGACATCTAACAATTTTCTATAAAGAGAATTATGGAAGTTTAAATAATTGCAAAGATGTAATTTCTGGCATATTGGGAATATTGATATTTAAAATAAACTGCTGTATCCCTCTTTTAGGAAGCCGTGATGGTGCGGTGGTTAGGAGCTTGGCTGCTGACTGAGGGGTCAGCAATTCAAAGCCACCAGCTGCTCCACGGGAGGAGAATGTGGCGATCTGCTTCCATAGGGATTCCAGACTTGGAGGCCCTGTGGGGCAGTTCTACTCTGCCCTATAGGGTCACTATGATTTGGAATCTAATTGACAGCGACAGGTTTATCCCTCTTTTAAAGGCATTATATGGAACCAACTATCAGAGCAAGGGAGAATGAAGAAGACCAAAGACATAATGTTAGTCCAAAGGACTAACGGACCACAAGAACTGCAGCCTCCACCAGCTTGAGTCCAGCACAACTAGATGGTACCCAGCTACCACCACCAACCGCTGTGACAAAGATCACAGCAGAGCGTCCTGGACAGAGCTGGAGAAAAATGTAGAACAAAATTCTAAGTCACAAAAAAAGACCAGACTTACTGGTCTGACAGATTGGAAAAACCCTGAGAACATGTCCTCCGGACACCTTTTTAACCCAGTAATGAAGTCACTCCTGAGGTTCACCCTTCAGCCGAAGATTAGAGAGGCCTATAAAGCAGAACGAGACTAAATGGGCACACCAGCCCAGGGGCAAGGATGAGAAGGCAGGAGGGGACAGGAAAGCTGGTAACAGGGAACCCACAGCTGAGGAGAGGAGAGTCTTGATATGTTGTGGGGTTGGCAACCAATGTCACAAAACAATATGAGTATTAAGTGTTTAATGAGAAACTAATTTGCTCTGTAAACCTTCATCTAAAGTACAATAAAAAAAAAATAGAACCAACTATCATAGCATTTTACTATCCACCATTATTGATTTAAAAGAAACATGAACAAATTCCTTTTGAACAGTTGGAAGTTTTATATGACAACTTTTTTTCCTTGAACTCCTGCTTTCATTCTACTCACACTACAGAATGGTATCCAAACAGTGTTTTTATTCTTTAACATTTTTGACCACCACATCCTAAGCTCTGCCACAAAATACGTATAAACTTACATTTTAAAAAATGGCTATTTTTGTACAACATGATTGATGTAATTTGTCTCACTGAATTGTGCATGAGAAAAATGTTGAATTGGCAAATTTCATGTTATCTATATTTTTACAACAACAAAGAAACTCTTATGGGTATGAAAAAAATATCACAGCCATTGAAAACCTTATAGAGTGCAGTTCTACTATGAAACACATGGGATCACCATAAGTTGGAAGCCACTCTATTGGGAACTGGTTTGGTTTTTTAAAAAATAAGGCTAGTACTACCTTGCCTTAGACAGAAGGCTTGTAAAGCAGCCAAACTATGTCTGGCACACAGCAGGTCCTTTATGAAGCCCTTTATTATAAGCTTATTACCGGTTGCTGTCAAGTTGATTCCCACCTGGTGTCATAGTGGTTAAGAGCTGCTAACCAATAGGTCAGCAGTTGGAATCCACCAGGCACTCCTTGGAAACTGTATGGGGCAGTTCTACTCTGTCCTAGAAGGTCGCTATGAGTAAGTTTATTACTGTACATAAAATAGTCAACTGTTTACCTAGGAGTCTGTCCCAGGTTCATCTATTCATTCCTTTATACAATAGTTTACTGTGCATTTACTGAACACCTACTATGTGCTAGGCCCTGGATAGATGAGGGAGATGAGGGAGTGGGCAAGTTGTCAAAAGCATGGTCCCTGCCCTCAAAGAGCTTAGAGTCTATTAGGGGAGAAGAGACACCTCCCAAAGAGCTATTACAAGGCAGAGGCAGCAACCCAGGGCCTGGGGTCTGGATGGGGAGGGGCACAGAGCCTGTCCTTCCCCCTGTCTCTCTCTGGGTCTCTTGTCACTGGCACTGCTGTGTGGAGAGCTGTGATAGGATAGTCTAGGAGTGGGGGAAGGGAGGCACGGTACCAGCTGATTCCTGCTATTTCGGGAAACTCTCAGTGACAAGGAAAGCATTTTCCCAAATCACTGGGCAGAGATTCTATTGGCTTCTCTTACGCTGCTGCTCCAATTCCCTGTGGGTCCTCGGTATGGGGGTCACTCTAATGGTGCCTGGAGGCGTGTGAATGCATGTGCCTGTATGTGAGAGAGAGCACACCCACGCAGGCACCCTCTTGAGGGCTCCTCACCTTCTATGGGACTTCTCCAGGGCTCGTTTTCCCAGCACAGATAGCAGGGGAGGAGGATTAGCTGAAACTGGGGGAGTAGATGAAATCACTGAGTGAGAGTGGGACGGGCAGAGGGCCAAGGCCTGAGCTGCTGGAGACCAGCACTTAGAGAGGGGCCATACCAGGTCAGGGTGGGTCGGAGAGTATGTTACAGCTTAGTCCTCACAGAGTCCAAACCAGCTCCCAGCAGGCACCCCCTGCACAGCCCTGCTCCCCCCGCCCCTCTGCTTGCCAGGGGACCTACTTGTCCTTTATGGGGGTAGAAGCTGAGCTGCCACACTGAGAACCATCACTTCCATTCAGCAATCAGGGAAATGAGACGAATAAGGGTCCTAGCTCACCTGCCTTTTAGAATCCTGCAGAGGAGACTGAAGCATGTGTAGAAAAAAGGTCAACAGGAAGTAGATTATGAGGGTGTCCTAAGGGGTGCAAGATACCCTGGGAAAGGGGGGGAGAGAGGAATGTTGATGGGAGAAGGGGCCTAAGAGGCCTCAGGGGGAAGTAGAACTCAAATAGGGCCTTAAAGGAAAGAAGGTAGCCTTGGGGGTGGGGGTGGGGGCAAAGAATATTCCAGGCTGAGGGGCCAACACAGGCAAAGACTTGGCCCTGGACTGTGCTCTGGTAATCCAGCGAGGCTGGAGAAACGAGCTGTGGGAGGCGTAGAGGGAGAAGAGTCTAGAAAAAAAGACCAAGGGTAAATCACGGAAAGACTTGAGCACAAAGCATTAGGACGCTTTTTTCTGCAGAAAAGGAGGACTCGTTGATACACTGGGGTGCTGGAAGGATGCAGTTAGATCTGTGCTTTGGGAAGTTGGGTGGCAGTGGGAAAGGGGGAGGATGGGTGGAGCAGGTCACTCACCCATAGGGCAGTTTTGTGAGAATCCAAGAGAACCCAGTTCCGCACCACGGAGCATGGCTGAATTTCAGCCTCTGCTTGCCCTCGCAGCTGGAGGACACGCCTTGTGGAGGGCACACGCTATGGGGCACACACAGGCCCCACTATCAGGGGTGGCCCCACAGGGAAGCAGGGAAACTGAGGAGCCGTTAGAAGGTTGTGTGGGGCCAAGGCAAGAGTGGTAGAGAATTACTGCTGACGAGGGGTCCTCTCCAGAGCAACCAGGGACTTGTATCAAGGAAGGCACAACTTGTGACCCTCAAAGATAAGGGCTTGAATAAAAATGGTTGGTATGCATTGAGACTCTGCCAAGCAATGTGTTAAGCTCCCCTCGCCTGCCCTCTATCCACAGCATCCCATGGCAACCTCCCAACAACAACCCGTGTTGTTGTCATTCCCAATTTATAGGGAGGAAGCCCAGGTTAGCCGGGCTGAGGAAGTTGCCCAAGTTCCCAGAACTAGTTAATAACGGAGTCGGGATTTGAACCCAAGACTCTCTGCTGCCAAAGCCAGTACTCTGGACTGCCACAGGCACCCGCATCATTGGAGAAGAAAGCAGCCCCAGCCCTTTGGGTGGAGACAGGCTGCTACTTGCTGGCACCCTCCACAGCTGTGGCCCTAGGCACTCTCCAAGCAGCCCTGGGAGTTTCATCTGGTCTCTCGAGTCGGCTTCCCCACCAGGGAGATGGCTTTCTGACTATAAATTATTAAGCTGACTTCCTGCTGCAAATCAGTCTCCTGTAAGTTTGGGCTGCGACAGCCAGGTTTTCCAGAGCCAGAGAGGCTCTTGAGAAACAATTCCAGAGGCTCCAGGTGGGCAGAGCGCAGTCCAGTGCGCTGACACAGCCCCCTGCCACCTTGCCCAGCCCGGCCGGCCAGCCAGGGGGCCAGGGCGCGCGCGGGCAGACGAGGAGCCGCTTGCTGTCGTCCCCAACCAGCTCAGCCTGTGGGCGCCTTCGGGGCAGGGGGCTCGGCCGGTTCTCCCCGACACCCCCCTCCACCTCCATTCAAGCCTCCACTTGGCTGAGTGCCTGGGAAAGGAGGAGAAAAACAGAAGGAAAAGAAAAGAAGAGGAAATGGGGGAAACCACGAGCAGGAAAGAATGTCTTCTGTCAGCGGCGTGGCGGGAGGGGAAGGTCTGGGGGCGCCCTCATCCCCTGCCCACCCCCGCCCGGGCCACCGATGTCGCGGCCCAGCTGTGGGCTTCTCCGCGGAGCCCGCGAAGGCATCTTCCCTCCCACCCATTACTCACCACTTGGGGGGCAAAACGAAGCCGAGCTCGGCACAAAGATAAGATTGAGCTGCAGATTCTCTTCCATTTTGTCCTGAATAGAGCAGATTGGATACGGATTTTCCCCTTTTCTTCCCATTTAGACCAGCTGGGCGACCCGGGCTGCTAGGGAAGGGTGGGACCAGGCGGGGGAGGGGCAGAGGCTCGGAACGTCTTCCCAGCACTTAGTAGCTCAGGAGCCTGGGGGTGAGAGAGGGGGTGGGGACGCCTCCCTTTTCCCAGGGGCGAGTTCATTCCCTGTCTTTGCATTTTGCTTGGGGCGGGGGTTGGGAGGTGTCAGGGTGAAAACCATAAAAACCCTAATGGGGCATTTCCCCCATCAACGCTGAGCTGTCCTTCCTGCAATCCCACCAACAGCAATTAAACACGTGGGGAAGACAAAAAGGAAAAATGTGGTCACAGGCAGCTTAGCAAGAAGAGTTCCTAAAGACCGTCTGGTTCAATCGGGTATTTTATAAAAAAGGAAACTGAGGCTTGGAGGGAGAGGATCTAGCTCAAGATTGGGCAATTGATTCTGAGTCATAGCCACCCTCTAGGGCAGAGTAGGAGGGCCCCATAGGATTTCCAAGACCATAAATCTTTACAAGCAGACTGTGACATTTTTATCACCAAGTGGCTGGTGGGTTCCAACCACTCACCTTTGGCTTAGCAGCCAAGGGCTTAACCACTGCACCAGCATACCGAGACTAAAAATAGTATCAACAACAACAAGATAATGATAATAACCATGCTATTATGTACCAGGCAGAGTTCTATGCTCTTTACATTATGCCATTTGATCCTCACAATAACCCTGTGAGGTAGGTACTATTATCCCCATTTATGGATGGGAAAAATGAGGCACAAACAGGTTAAGTAACTTGCTTCCAGTGAGACTGGTAGAAGTTGGATGCAAACCCAGGCAGTCGGGCTCCAGAGCCTGCACCTTGCTGATCAGCCATTAGAAAATGACGTTACAGGCAGTTCCAGACTTATATACCAGTTACAGTGGACTGCAATTAACCACCCTCCGTTTCTCCTTTTTTGTACATTTTATTGTTAGTAATATGTAGCACATACAATGTTGCAGCGTGTAATTCGCTGATGTTAATATTCTCCTGCCAACCCCCAAAGACAAAAATCAAATTTATAAAAATACTGACAATAAAAGGCAATAATAATGAAAAATTAAAAAAAAATTAGGTATTCAAGTTAACGTGAGAACCGACTTACGACACAGTTGTCGGGAGGGAACCCCATCCTAAGTCGGGGACTACCTGTACTTGACACAGCCTTGTGAGCGGCTTCTACAGGGGCTCGTTTCACTCCGGGGATCCACAATCGCTCTGTATTTGGGATTGTGGACTTGCTCTCTATGAACGGTGCAGCCAACACAAGGTAAGAACTGAAAACAACAACATAAAGGGCATGTTTGCAACACTTGGGAAAATGAGCATGAACACTGTGAGGGCAATTTGTGGCAGGTGATAGGCGTGTGGAGAAGGCGGGACCAGGTGCATGACGGGCCAGCATTAGAGAGAGCTGATGGTGGTTAGGACCCAGCTCCACCAGGTTCTTCAGCAAGCAAGCTGCTTTTCCTCTTCTAAATCTATTTTCTTCATTTTTGAATGCGTGCAGTAATGCCTGCCTCATAGTGTTGTTACCAGCCCCCAACTCATGCCAACCTCACAAACAACACAACAAAACGCTGCCCAGTCCTGTACCATCTCCGTGGTCGGTTGTAGATATGACCGTTGTGATCCATAGGGTTTTCTTACCTTTTTTTTTTAATTTTATTTATTTTGTTGTTGTTCTTGAGAATCTACACCGCAAAACACATATATTAATTCAACAGTTTCTACATAGGGTTTTCATTGGCTGATTTTTGGAAGTAAATCACCAGGCCTTTCTCCCTAGTCTGTTTTAGTCTGGACGCTTCCCCGAAACCTGTTCAGCATCATAGCAACACACAAACTTCCGTTGACAGATAAGTGGTGGCGCCTCATGAAGTGTATTGGCCAGGAATCGAACCAGGGTCTCACACATGGAAGGCAAGAATTCTACCAAATCACCACTGCCCCCTCCATAAAGCTGCCAAAACCCAAAACCCACTGCCATCAAGTCGATTCCGACTCATAGCGACCCTATGGGACACAGCAGAACTGCCCGATAGAGTTTCCAAGGAGTGCCTGGCGGATTCGAACTCCCAGTCTCTTGGTTAGCAGCTGTAGCACTTAACCACTATGCCACCAGCGTTACCCCATAAGGCTGCAGTGAGGCTTAAACACAGCACGTTTGGATCATGCTGAGCACAGATTAATATTACAAACAGTGCTGGTTGCACTAAGGTGCTATGATGATGAGCAGGTCCCCCCCACCCCCGTTTCCTAAACATTCTGTAATATTTTATTGTTTTTGAAAGGAAAGGGAAAACAAAGGCGACTTGCCCACTTTAATTGCTGGAATTAAATGCTATGGGTGTTGCCAAACAGAAATCAAGCTTATCTATTCATTAGAGCAGCCTCCTTTTTCTCCTCCCTATGGGCAGGCTCTCTCCAAGGAAACATTCCACTACCAGGTATTTAGTTGCTATATAAAATGAAAACTGCTTTTGAAAACATGGCTACAGCTCAAACACACCCACAAATCCAGTTAAAGGCCTGGGCTTTCTTGGGTTTTCAATCACAGATTCGCTTGCTCAACATAAACCTTTGTGGGGAGGGCGCATTTCTACTCGGTCTCCTGGGCATGTTTCTCCAACACCCAAAGAGCTGTTGTTAGCTGCCGCTGGATTGGCTCCAACTCATGGATACCTTCTGTACAATAGAACAGAACAGAACAGAAGATGTTGCCCAGTTCTGTACCATCTTCCTGAGGGCTGGTATGCTTGAAACCATTGTTGTGCTATTGTGTCAGTCCATCTCATTGAGGGTTTCCCTCGTTTTTGCTGACCCCCTACTTTACCAAACATGATGTCCTTTTCTAGCGATTGGTCTTTCCTGATGACTTATTCTAATTCTCCTATAATTCAGATTCAAAGAGCTCCTAAAATACACTCCCAAATCTCACTGTGCTCAGGACAGAGGAAGACCAGGAGGACCTGGGGGGTGTGCTAATGAACCCCACAGATAATGGGTCTTCTCTCTGCTTTCCCCTCAGACTGCCAGCCCCTCACTCTCCCCCAAGACACGCCCACCCCTTACCAGTAAGTGAGGTGAGCCCCTACTGCCCATCCACACTTTGGCTGTTTGACTGGGGGATGAGGCAGTCCAGGAGACAAAGAGGTGGGCACCAGGAGATGGAGTGAAGCCACAGGGCATCCAAGGGCTGGGGACTAGCTGAACTCACTAAAGGGGGAAGTAATCCCAGGTGAGTCCATGGATACATGATGAACTAAGCAGAAGAGATAAAATTAGGTGTGAGGCAAGACTTCCTGATGGACCATGTGGTTGCCTGTTGTATCAGTTCCCTACTGTTGCTGTGACAAATTACCACAAATTTAGTAGCTTGAAACAACACAAATTTATTATTTTATAGTGCTATAGGTTACAAGTCCGATGCTGGTCTCAATGGGCTAAAATCAAGGTGTCAGCATGGCTTCGTTCCTTCTAGAAGCTCTAGGGGAGGATCTGCTTCCTTGACTTTTCCAGCTTCTAGAGGCTGTCCACATTCCATCTTGACAGCCAGCAATGTTGCATCTCTCTAACAATCTTCCATAGTCACAGCTTCCTCTGGCCACAGCTGGGAAGGTTTCTCCACATTGTAGGCCCCATGAGATTAGATAGGGCTCACCTGTATAATCCAGGATAATCTTCCCAGCTCAAGGTGCTTAATATAATCACATCTGCAAAGGCTCTTTTGCCATGTAAAGTCGCATATCACAGATCCTGGAGATTATAGGATGCAGACATCTCTGGGGGGGCCATTATTCTGCCCCCACCATACATACTGCCACCCAGTTGTTCGCATGTTGCAAACACATTTCTGGCATCCACAGAACTCATCTCTGTCTGAACGCCTTAAGAGCAGCAGCCAGAAAACTGTTCCCAGCAAGTCATGGCTACATGGAAAGGAAAGGAGCGACCACTGAGGCGGTGCCAGAGACGCACGGATGTAGGAATCTGAGGTGGGTGGGGGCACTGCGTGGGAGTGAGCAGAAGAGGGAGTGAGAGGACCAGAGATGAGACAGAGGGCACAGGGAAGAGTAACAGTGTCAGATCCATGGGAAAGAGGACAGCTATAAAATGCAAAGGTGAGATTGCCGAAAGACCTCACAGGTGAACCACACTTCGAACAAAAAGAAATTTGTAAACACTGGCGCAAACGTTACAGCAAGGGGTGATTATGCACTTCACAAAAGGATTTTCCAAAGAGTTCTTTAAGTAATGAGTTCCACTGCGTTCTTAAAATAGAATTTATACCCAACCTTTCAGTAACACATAAAGAGATGCTTGTAAATCTATTGAAATGAAGTGAGACCAGTAACATCTGCCGCCTTCTGTGCTGTGGTGTCGATGGGAGAGGAAAGGAACCACCGACTGGGAGCTGCAGAGCTCACACTCCATCCTGGGCCCCCGTGAATGTCATCGCATTTCATTCTCACAGCCACCTTACCTTCACTGCAGAGATGTAGGAACCAAGGCTCGAGAGGCAAGGAAAGCTCACAACTCAGAAGCAACCGGCCTCTTTGACTCTAAAACCATGTTCCTTCTGCCTCTCTAGAGAGAAGAGGGATTTTCAAGAAGGAAAGGAGCTGTGGGCTGTGTCAGTAAAAGAAGATGCATCTCTCTTACACACTCATGGAGGTGTTGAACACAGAACACACAGGGCCGTTGCTCACCAAGCGGGTCATTTCTGGAGTAATACTGGGGACAAAGCCTCTCATCCTAAACTTATTAGAGACAAGGCTTTGGATGGCCTGAAAGAAGTAAATACCATGATGTAAATGGTTGATCTCACATCTCTTTTGGGCGCCTACTGGGGGAGAATAAGGAAGATCGAGAGAACACAAAGGCATCAGGATGAACAAGGGCTTGGCTGCATTTGACCTCACTGGCTGTACAGCCTTCTGGAAATATTCCTTGGGCTTCAAAACAAGGTGCCATAAATATATTGGTTCGTAAACCTACTCTGTCACTGCGCCATCCACATTCCTTCTAGGTCAGCCCTAGTTTCTGGTTCTTTCTTCCAAACATGTAGTTTCCCAAGGGTCTATTCTAGTTCCTTCTTCTCTCACTCTGAGTGCCTTCTGTGTGGTCTCAGCCCCAGCTCCCCCCTTCCTGGGGCCTCCCCTCCCACTCCTGCTCGGTCAGCTCCCAGATATCCAGCCCCCTTGTGGACTCTAATGGACACCGCCATCACAATGACAGACAGCTCTACCGCAGCCTACTCCCACGTGAACTGATCATCACTTTCCCTTGGCCTGCTCCTCCCACGTTCCCCATTTCTGTCGATGGTGCCACAACACTCCCAGGTATCCTGACTCACTCAGCATTCTCCTGGACTCCCCTTCCCTTACCCCCCGCCGCTAATCCGTTGCTAAATCTTGGCACTTGTACCTCTACAGTGGGTTCCAAACCCAGATGTCCTCAGGGTCAGCAGGTAACATGAGTTACAGGGATGGGAAGGGTCAGAGGAGGACACACACCCCATTGCCTGATCAGGGCAGCTGCGACTCAGCTCTCCTCTTCTGCAGCTGACCGTCCCTTGTGAGGATGTGCATCCCAGTCCGCCCATTGTCAAAGAAAGCCCATACATCTGGATTCATGCGAGGTTCTCTTATTTTTAAATGTTGGCAATTACTTCTACGTTTAGAAATCCCTATGTGCACCAAACAAAACGTGTCTGTTTGTGACCCCTGGACTCCAGCCTCTCTCCCACTGTTCCTGCTCTCCGTTCCCACTGCCAATATGCCAATAACTTCAGCCTCCCTTCTGGACAAAGGAACCGCCTCCTCCCGGATCTCCCTGGCCCACTTTCTCCATCTCTCCTCTGCTGGTCTCAGTCCCCAGTGAATAAATGTTGAGCTCTCAGCTTTATATTCCAGGCCCTCCAGAGGGGGAGAGAATGGTGAGGATGAAGGAGACAGAGAAAAGAAGGCAGATGCCACTCAGGGTGACAGAGCCATTAATTAACAGAGTTAAACACCTGGTGTTTAATTAACACTCTCTCTCCTCCTTCATTCTCCCTCCTGCTTCCCTTTCCCAGAGGGGCACCATGGTGGGTGAAACTGAAGCAGAAACCAGGAGAGCAGACAAGTGAAATGAGATGGGGAGTCCCGACTAGAATCAGGGCAGGGGAAGAAGACGGATCTGGTTACAATCCCTATGTGCTGAGGGGTAAGAGAGGTAGCTCTGTAGCCTCTGAAGACAGGCTAGGAAGAAGTAGGTTTGTGTTTCAACAAAATGGTTTCAGATCAGACCAGAAGTTTCTTAGGCAGGAGTTGGGGACAGAAGCTTAGTACCAGGATTGTGTAAAGAAGTCCATGGCTCTTGTGGCTACCAGCATTGGTTGCCTCCCTGATACACATTCCCCCACCGTCCTTGATACCAAACTCCCATGTTGTATAGAGTGACAACGTTCCTAGCCCAAGGGGCGATGCGTACTTTCCCAGGCTCCTTTGCAGTTAGGGGTGGCCATGAGATGTAGTTCTGACCCATGAGAAGTAAGTTAGGAGCCTGCTGCAGACTCTGGGAAGGCTTCTACTTTCCTTATAAGAGACTCAGACGGCACCAACCCCTTCCCTCACCCCGGCTTGCTGCCTTGCACAGGAATGTGATGTCTTCAGCAACAGCAACCATTTTTTAACCATGACACAAGAGGCACAAGAGAAAAGCCAAGAGGATATTAGAAATACTTATCCTGATACAGCTGAGCCAGTGGGCAAAGACCAGCAGTTCCTGCCACCTCCAAACCTCTTACGCGATTGAACACATCTCTACTTTAAAAGCTATTGTAGGTGGTGATTTCTATTACTTGCTGCCAAAAGCATTCGTTAGTGATATATTCCCCACCAAAACTTCAGCGCAAACTGCTCCTTCCAGGGAGATAGCTAACCGACCACTCGTTTACTCAGAGCTGAGTCAAGTCAAGAGTATACAACGCTACTCACAGCATTTCTCAGCCTGGACTGCCCAGGACCTGAGATTAGGAACCGGAAAGCTGACAGCAGTGTGGGCTTTGGCTGTATTAGATGGTGAGCTCCAAGGGCAGCCCTCTCATCTCTGTCTCTTCTGCACCAAGCACAGAGCCTGCCATTGAGTGGGAGCACAGCTGACACGTGTTTGTGTGAATGAATACATGAATGGATGGATGAAGCACTTAGTCCCTTCTTGGCACAGGTGTCCCGTGACAGGCAGCTGGCAGAGAGGGACTCTTTCGCAGCTAGAGTCTAGCTGATTCAAGACCCACCCTCTCAGAAGGCCAGCCTGGAACACCCCTCCCCTTCAGGAATCCTCCTCACGCCTTCCCCAGTTCCTGTGGAGCCTATCAACCCTCACACTTGGCACCTAATCAAACCTCTCCATTTGCTACATGTATCTGGCTCCCTGGTAAGACTGTAAACTGCAGAGCCTTCTCTTGTTCTGGGCCCTACTCAAAACTAGTAGCTTTTTGACTCACTTGACAAATAGGCCAGAGTGGTACACCCAACTGAGGGTTATGTTGGCTCCAAAATTCAGAGAGGCCCACCAGGTGTTGTGCTTCCTTTTTAGTTACAAGAAGGGCCAGATGCAACAACTTATCCTTCACTTTAGAAGGAATATCTCAACATGCCCCACACCACTGGACTCCTAGAAATTTCACAGATGGAAGGTGCCTGAATTTTCGTCAGGTTAATTTCCCACCCTATAGCACGCAAATGTCTTACCAATAAGTCTAGAGTCATTGCCATTTCTTCCTTATTAGGTCCAATCACCATAATGTCATCAATGTAATGGACAAGTGTGAAGCCTTGCACGAGGGAAAGGTGATCAAGGTCTCTGAGGACTCAGTTATGACATAGGGCTGGAGGGTTGATAGACCCCTGAGGTAGGACAGTGAAGGTGTATTGCTTGCCTTCTAGCTGAAGGCAAACTGCTTCTGGTGATCCTTTAAAATTGGTAAGGAGAAAAAGGCATTAGCTAGATCAGAAGCTTCATATCAGGTACCAGGAGATGTATTAATTTGCTCAGCAATGAAACCACATCTGGAAAAGCAGCTGCCAATTGGAGTCACCACCTGGTTAAGTTTTTGACAATCCACTGTCATTCTCCAAGATCCATCTGTTTTCCGCACAGGCCAAATAGGCAAGTTGCGTGGAGATGCGTTGGGAAGCACCACCCCTGCATCCTTCAAGTCCTTGATGGCAGCGCTAATCTCTGCAATCCCTCCAGGAATGTAGTATTGCTTTTGGTTTACTACTTTCCTAGGTAGGGGCAGTTCTAATGGCTTCCACTTGGCCTTTCCTACCATAATAGCCCTTACTCCACATGTCAGAGATCCAACGTGGTGCTTCTACCAGCTGCTGAGTATATCTGTTCAATTATGCATTCTAGAACTGGGAAAATCACTAAAGGATGGGCTTGGGGACTCACTGGACCCACTGTGAGACAGACATAAGCTAAGACTCCACTAATAACCTGACCTCCATATGCTCTGACTCTGACTGGTGGGCCACAGTGATGTTTTCGGGCTCCTGGAATTAGTGTCAGTTCAGAGCCAGTGTCCAGTAATCTCTGAAAAGTCTGATTGTTTCCTTTTCTCCAATGAACGGCCACTCTTGTAAAAGACCATAGATCCCTTTGGGGAAGGCTAGCAGAAAGATTAACAGCTTCAATTTTTGCCAGTACAGTGGGGTTATTCCTCAAGGGACCCCAGCCTCTCTTTCACCCCATGGGTTGTGGGTTTGTAAACTGGTTCAAGTCTGGGAATTGATTGAGAGGCCACGACTATTCTGGTGACTGGAGTTACACTGCTATTCACTTGACATAGAATTCTTCTGCTTGTACAGATCAAGTAAATATTTAGTAGATTTCCCACCTATTTCACACCTAGGGGACACCATGACTAAGTTGCCAATGCCATAAATCCATACAAGTCAGACTATTCTGATTACTGCTTTGACTCTGCTGTCCAATGCAGCCATCACGCCCACCTTGTCTTTGTTGTTTATGCGCTGCTGCTTGGCCCCTACCATCATGGGGTCCAATCAGCCACATATTGTAGTTCGATGTCTTAGTTCAGTTAGGTCAGTTCCCACTGTCAAATCTGACTTACATAAAATAGCAATCACAGCAGTCTTCAAGGATGCTGCGGCTCTCTTCACAAATTTGTTCCTCACCGTGCAATAAAAGGTGTGTCCTCTGGGCACTCCATAGGTGGGTCTGTGGGTCCAACCTGATAAATCTATCCTAACATGCCAATTTTCCTAAACCTTTGGATGCCTTCTTCTACAGTATTCCAAGGCAGGTTTGGGATTTCAACTTGATTTAGTGTAGGCCACCGCTTAATTCATGCTTCAGTGAACCAGGCAAATAAACTATTAGATCCTTTTCTAACCTCTCAAGCTGAAACACTGAATGAAGAATCTCTGCTTAGGGGGCCTATATCAATAAACTCAGACTGATCCAACTTTATGTTCCTTGCACTATTATCCCACACCCTTAATAGTTATTCACACACATACTCCCCAGGTCTCTGTTTTATATCTTGGAAAAATCAAGCAGTTCTTTTTGGAGTGTAGTGTATCTGCTCCTGG
The DNA here is from genome assembly GCF_024166365.1 of Elephas maximus indicus. NCBI lineage: Eukaryota > Metazoa > Chordata > Mammalia > Proboscidea > Elephantidae > Elephas > Elephas maximus. The sequence goes on from NC_064819.1 coordinate 13,611,805, forward strand.
GTCACACTTTGTACTTTGCCTCTTGGGGCTTGCTGGGACTTAAGTCTAGTTAAAGGTTCAGAAGCAAAATGGGTGGTGGGGTCCTGGAGACATTCAGCAATGTCTTTCAAGGCATCTTCCTCAGGCGATGCCCCAGGCAATGAACCAGTTGCCGCCCCAGGCAATATCTCAGACAGACTCTTCAGACACAGCTAGGTTAATCTCATCGGATGGTGGTGGAAGGGATAATGGTTTTACTGGGAAGGGTGGCTTGGCAGACAAACATGGAGTAATCTCTTCAGATGGAAGTAAGGCGGCTGGTTCTGTTGGCAGGAGGGATTCAATGGAATTTAGGGGCTGAATGTCCTCAGCTTCCTGGTTATTTGCCCATATGTCCCCATCCCACATTTTAGGATCCCATTTCTTCCCAATCAATGCCTTCACTTGAATTTCAGACACCATGATTGGACTGAATTTCAATTGGCATTGTAATTCAGTCACTCTTACCATGAGATTCTGGGTTTGGTTTCTGGCAATACTAGCTCTGTTACTACAAGAAATAAGGCTCTCTTTCAGGGTACAAGTGGCAACTTTCAGATCTTGTATGTGGTGCTTGAGCTTGACTCTGAAGCCCTGAGCTCATCTCTTTCTTTCACCACTTTGCCCAGAGAAAGCAGGATCCACCAGCCAGTTTCCTTATACTTCTCATTCTGACAAAACCGTGGAAAGTATCAAATATACAGTCACCCAGAGCCTTGTTTCTCACAAGTATTTGACCCATTGTTGGTGATATTTTGCGTATTTCTACTGCCCCTTTGGAAACCCTGGTGGCATGGTGTTTAAGAGCTCAGCTGCTAACCAAAAGGTCAGCAGTTCGAATCCACCACTGCTCCTTGGAAACTATGGGTGCAGTTCTACTCTGTCCTTTAGAGTCGCTAGGAGTTGGAATTGACTCAACCGCAATGGGTTTGGTTTTTTGGGTTTTATTGCCACTTCACACCATAGATTAGCAGTGCTCTCTGTTATTGGAGGTAGAGTCATTGGCGCCTTTAAGACTAGCCAGACTTGAGAACGAATTCAGAAAACTCATCCTTACGATTTTGTTCCTCTACTACTTTCGGTACCAAATGTGTTGGTCTGGGTGCTCTAGAGAAGCTTAGCCTGGGTTCTCTAGAGGAGCAAACCAGTGAAGTGTATATGTATGGTTAAAAGCTAGAGCTGCTAATCAAAAGGTTAGTAGTTCAAACCCACCAGCCACTCCTTGGAAACCCTATGGGGCAATTCTACTCTGTCCTATAGGGTCACTATGGATCGGAATCAACTTGACGGCAATTTAAAAAGATATATACATATACATACATAATACTTTTTACATATGTAAATGTACACACACACACACACGGTTCATGCAGTTGTGGAGGCTGGCAAGTCCCAAATCTGTGAGTCAGGTGTCAAGCTGCAGGTTTCTCCTCACTCACGTGGTTGCAGGGGCTGACGAACCCCAAATCAGCAGGTCTGATGGCAGGCTGCTGGCTCACGTCCCAAGAATTGGAGGTCAGGGGATGATGAGTTGGATGGAGGATTGGGGACGCGCGAGATTTGCCAAAACATCTACATATATTGGAATGAAGTCATACCCTGAAGGAAACTCCCTTTTCAACTGATTGGCTGCTCACATCAGATCACAAAATGGGGATGGCTATATCAGATCATAAGATGGAGGATGATTACATCATTATATAACTGCCAAACTACATTATTACGTAACTGCCAAACCACTGAGAAGCATGGCCCAGCCAAGCTGACACAAAACCTTAATCATCACAGAGGGCTTACAGTTGTGGTCTTATGGGACAATTAAGTCAACTGCCATAATATAGTTCTTGAAGTTTATGTTCTACCTCCCAATATGCTGAGCAGTGTCTGGGGTCTTAAAAGTTTACAAGAGGCCATAAGATACAACTACTGGTCTTTATTTGTATAGAACAAAACAGAAAAATAAACCCAAGAATCAGAGAAGGAAGTGAACTACAGGACTAACGGTCTCTGTGAACCACTGCCTCCTTCACCCTGAGGCTGGCAGAACAGATGGTGCCCAGCTATCACTACTGACTGTTCTGATCAGGGACACGACAGATAAATCTTGATAAGAAGGGAGAAAAATCTGGAACAGAACTTCAAATTCTTAAAGAATCAAGACTTGCTGGGCCTATTGAGGCTGGAGAAGTCCCTGAGACTATGGCCGAGTTGCTCTTCAAAGCTTGAATTGCAACTACCCTCTAAAGTCACCTTTACACTAACCGTTTAGCTCAAAGGGTAAAGATTGCCACACTTGAGTATTGCGGTTTTGTTTTGTTTTTTTTAATAGTACTTTGGATGAAGGTTTACAGAACAAACTAGTTTCTCATTAAACAGTACACATATTGTTTTATGACACTGGCTAACAATCCCATAACATGTCAACACTTTCCCTTCTCAACCTCGGGTTCCCTATTACCAGCTTTCCTGTCCCCTCGTGCCTTCTAGTCCTTGTCCCAGGGCTGGTGTGCCCCTTTAGTCTCATTTTGTTTCATTGGCCTGTCTAATCTTTAGCTGAAGGGTGAACCTCGGGAGTGACTTTATTACTGAGCTAAAAGGGTATCTGGGGACTATACTCTCGGGGTTTCTCCAGTCTCTGTCAGGCCAGTAAGCCTGGTCTCTTTTTATGAGTTAGAAGTTTGTTCTACATTTTTCTCCAGCTCTGTCCGGGAGCCTCTACTGCGATACCTGTCAGAGCAGTCAGTGGTGGTAGCCAGACACCATCTAGTTGTACTGGACTCAGCCTGGTGGAGGCCGTGGTAGTTGTGGTCCATTAGTCCTTTGGACTGATCTTTCCCTTGTATCTTTACTTTTCTTCATTCTCCCTTGCTATCAAGGGGATGAGACCAGCGGAGTATCCTATATGGCCACTCACAGGCTTTTAAGACCCCAGACGTTACTCACCAAAGTAGAATGTAGAACATGTTCTTTATAAACTATGTTATGCCAATTGAGCTAGATGTTCCCTGAGACCATGGTCCCCATAGCCCTCAGTCCAGTAATTCAGTTGCTTAGGGAGTTCGGGTGCATCTATGGAGCTTCCAGGACCTTGCCTTGTACAAGTTGTGCTGGCTTCCCCAATTTCGTGTAGTGACTTACCCTTTAAAAAAAAAAAAAAAAATCTATATAAGACCTGGTAACGCAGTGGTTAAGTGTTTAGCTACTAACCGAAAGATCGGCAGTTTAAATCTACCAGCTGCTCCTTAGAAGCCCTATGGGGCAGTCCTATTCTGTCTTGTAGGGTCACTATGAGTTGGAATCAACTCACCGGCAATGCGTATATAAGACCAAAGTGTCACAACTATTTCAAACTGTAGATGAGAAAGTTGGGGGAGAAGGGGACAGGGAGTTTAAGTAAATGAAGTGAAACAACTAGAACAGAAATAATGAGAATGTTGACACAATGTGAAGAATGTAATCTATGTCACTGACCATTATGTCTAGAAAGCGCTGAATGGGAGTGGGTTTTGCTGTGTATATTTTCACCAAAAATGAAATTAAATATTAAAAAAAAATGTGATTAGTCTTGAAAGAATTACCCCAGTAATTATCACTTTTTAGGGTAATTTTGTAGACTTTGGGGTGGGGAGGAATCTTAGACTTCCCCTTCCCCAGCCACTCCATAAATGACCTCTACATCATCTTCACAAGCACTTGAGGAATTTCTAAGTTTAACTAATGTGGAGTTTCATAGGAGAGAAAGAGGGTAAATCTGTGGGAGGGGAACAGCCCTGTAGAAATTGCTTTTGGTGCCTTAGCCATATCCCCATTACTATGATGGTATTTCCATCTCCCAGCTGCTGCAGGTGTTGACAATTAATGGCGCACACGTGCAACCTTCTTCAGAGGCCTGACTTTAGCCTAGAGTAGTCTCCTCACCCAGATGTGCCTGGGAGCTTCCAGCCCTAGCCCCCACTCCACGCACTCTGGCCAATCATTGACTAATGCAGAGTATAAGGGCCCAGCCCCCTTGTCTCAAACCAAACCCACTGCCGTCAAGCCAATTCTGACTCAGCAACCCTATAGGACAGAGTAGAACTGCCCCCTAGAGTTTCCAAGGAGCGCCTGGCGGATTCGAACTGCCGACCTTTTGGTTAGGTGTAACAGATTCTGTGGGTACAATCCATACTCCAGAGTGCCCCTGGGATCAGGCTGATATGGCACCTTTGCCTGGCTTCTTCCTCTGCTGTGTCCCGCTTCCCTCAGTGCCTCACAGGTTCTTCATGAGGACATCCTCAGTCAACCACCTGCACAAGAATCCCAGCCTCAGGCTCCACTTCCAGGGATCTTGACCTAGGGTAAGCCCTTAGGGGAATTTCGCAGAGGAGGACTGGGGAGGAGGTACGGGAAGAAGTGGGTTGCTGGGAAGGACAAACTCCGCACACGTCTGACTTGGCCCAGGGTTGGTCCCCTCACCCTGCATGCAAGAGAAAACGTGGACCAGGCCCCAGCTCTCAGACCCCTTGAGGGCAGGAGCCAGACCAAAGCTGGTACAGGAGCCTTCATCCTTCCTACTCTCTGGACCTCTCCAACCCCCACCTCTTTCCGAGGAAATGTGTAAATCCTCTCCCAGACCCCAAAACATTTTTCTGGAAAGCTGTGAATCCAAAAATCAATTGGTTTCCATGTCACAGATTATCAGGACAGGCCCCCAGGAATGTTCAGGCTCACAGACTCATGAACCATTAGTGTTGAAAGGGCCTTGGGAGAAAATGTAACTCTCCTTTAGGGTTTAATTTGGATCAGACTTCTGAGCCCATGCCTCTCTCTCCTCTCATTACAATTGTGACAATTATGGACTGTTTTATTCTCCTCTAAACCATTTACACAGCTGGACAGAGTGGAAAACAAATGTATGCTAATCACCCCCTAAGCCTCTTTCTCAGGGCTGGGCTCCCCAGAGGCAATGACCTTGAGCCAGAAGAGATGCTGGTCCTGGGGGTGACCTAGCACTGGAGGGGGGATTGAAAGGGCCAACTGGCTCCAGCCCCAGGTGCTATGCCTCTTAGTTTGGAAGACGGAAGAGGCAACTCTTTGCACTATTACCAACCTTTCACACCAGCACAATTGGAAATACCATTTCTTTCTAAGAAGGTTCAGGGGAAATCAGGTAATTCCATGTCTTCTTGAGGTTAACAGTGCCTTGCATGGACGTCTGAGGATACTCTATCCATTCTGCCACTTCTAGGCAAGGCAGCTCCTCCCTCAGTCCAGGGTCACTTGATTTCAACCACATCTCTTAGTGACCTCAGCAGTGTCTGGTGCCCCTCAATGTCAGGACATTCTTGCAACTTTTCTGCTACATGGACCAACATTTGTCAAAGGCCCTAAAAATAGCTAGGAGCCCAAGTACTGGGAAAAGACACCATCTCTCTCCTTGGGGGAATCTTTGAGAATTCCATGGTCTTCTGGCCATTTATTAACAGTTACATCTGATTCTACTCACAAATGACTCCCTCCTGCCCCCCATCTTCCAAATCCCAGATAATAGGTCTTCTAGGGAAAGCACATGGTTTCTGTCCTCTGGTAGTCATAGTTACAGCTAAGCTTTCTGGGGTTCTTCACTCTATGACAGTGTGCTAGTTGCTTTACAAATGTTACCTCATCTCACCCTCACCCTATGTCTATGAAACAGGCATCATTGCCTTTTAACAGATGAGAAAACGGAGACTTGGAGAGGTTGGGTGGCTTGGCCAGGGTCACACAGTAAATGCCCTGGATCTGATCTCAGTCAGGTTTGCCTGACGGCAAAGGCTGTGCCTTTAGCCAGTCTCCTTCCCACCTCCTTACAGAGCTGCTGTGGAGGTGGATTCACCCAGGAAGGCAGGCGAGGGCTTTGTGCTCTCTCCAGGCAGTGGGGGTACAGAGAGGGGCAGCTCCCAGGGAGGGAGGGCACCTCCTCACTCCCCATACCCAAGGCTGAGTCTAGGTCAGCTCCTCTCCCTCCACCTCCCTAGGTCCCATTACACGCCAGGTCCTGGATTCATTTTCTTCATCTCTCCTGGTCAGATCCCTGTGGCTGTCAGAGCCTTTGATCAAGATTCTCTATTCAAAAATGATATGGCTCCTGTGGAAACAGTTTGGAGGTTTCTCCAAAAGTTGAATATAGAACTTCCACATGACCCAGCAATTCCACTCCTAGGTATATACTCAAGGGTCTTAAAAGCAGCTGGGCGAACAGACACATGACACCAACGGTCACCAGCACCATTGCTAACAGTCAGAAGGTGGAGACCACCAAAATGTCCAACAACAGATGAATGGATAAACAAGATATGATATATACAATGGAATATAAGATGTTTACCTGTGTTTTATTGACTATGCAAAGGCATTCAACTGTGTGGATCATAACAAATTATGGATAACGTTGTGAAGAATGAGAATTCCAGAACACTTAATTGTGCTCGTGAGGAACCTGTACACAGATCAAGAGGCAGTCGTTCTAACAGAACAAGGAGATACTGAGTAGTTTAAAGTCAGGAGAGGTGTGCATCAGGGCTGTAGTCTTTCACCATAACTATTCAATCTGTATGGTGAACAAATAATCCGAGAAGCTAGACTCAATGAAGAAGGACAGGGCATCAAGATTGGAGAAAGATGTATTAACAACCTGTGTTATGCAGATGACACAGCCTTTCTTGCTGAAAGTGAAGAGGACTTGAAGCAGTTACTGATGACGATCAAAGACCACAGCCTTCAGCATGGATTACACCTCAACATAAAGAAAACAAAAATCCTCACAAGTGGACCAATAAGCAACACCATGATAAATGGAGAAAAGGTTGAAGTTGTCAAGGATTTCATTTTACCTGGATCCACAATCAACAGCCATGGAAGCAGCAGTCAAGAAATCAAAAGACACACTGCATTGGGCAAATCTGCTGCAAAAGACCTCTTTAAAGTGTTGAAAAGCAAAGATGTCAACTTGAAGACTAGGGTGTGCCAGACCCCAAGCCTTGTTGTTTTAAATCACCTCATATGCATGTGAAAGCTGGACAAGGAATAAGGAAGACTGAAGAAGAATTGATGTCTTTGAATTGTGATGTTGGCGAAGAATATTGAATATACCATGGACTGCCAAAAGAATGAACAAATCTGTCTTGGAAGAAGTGCAACCAGAATGCTCCTTAGAAGCAAGGATGGTGAGACTCCGTCTCACACGCTTTGGACATGTTATCAGGAGGGATCAGTCCCTGGAGAAGGACATCATGCTTGGTAAAGTAGAGGGTCAGCAAAAAAGAAGACCCTCAAAGAGATGGATTGATACGGTGGCTGCAACAATGGGCTCAAGCAGTGCAACTATTGTGAGGATGGCGCAGGATCGGGTAGTGTTTTGTTCTGTTGTACATAGGGTTGCTATGAGTCAGAACCGGCACCTTAACAACAACAACACAAAGAGAAATGAAATCCTGATGCATGCTAGCCACAATATGGATAAACCTTGAAAACATTACGCTGAGCAAAATTAGTCAGTTGCAAAAGGACAAATATTGTATGATCTCACTTATATGAACAGAACTGCCTCATAGGGTTTCCAAGGAGCTGCTGGTGAATTCGAGCTGCTGACCTTTGGTTAGCAGCCAAATGCTTAACCACTGCACCACCAGGGCCCCAAACAAATACATAAAAACCAAAAAAAACCCACTGCCATCGAGTCAATTCCGACTCATAGGAACCCTATAGGACACAGTAGAACTGCCCTGTAGAGTTTCCAAGGAGCACCTGGTGGATTCGAACTGCCGACCTTTTGGTTAGCAGCCATAGCACTTAACCACTATGCCACCAGGGTTTCCAAACAAATATATAGAAACCAAAAATTATTAGTGGTTACCAGGGCTGGGAGGGAGGGGGAAAGGAAAGGGGGAGCGTTCACTTGGGGACAGAGAGCTTATGTCAAAGGCAGTGGAATAATTTGGAAAAGGATAGCGAAAATGGTTGCACAACTGGAGGAATGTAACCAATGTCGCTGAACTGTACATGTGGAAATTGTTGAATTGGTGTATTTTTGTTTTGTATATGTTCACCACACACACACAAAAAGATTCTCTATTCCAGCCTCTTCAACCAGAGCTCCCAGTTCCCCTCTCACCCCAAATATCACAGCCCCCGGTCCACCCAGTCTTCATGGAGCCCATGTGTATCTGTATTTCTAGGGTGAGAGAAATCCTTCTGGCCGGCTGAGCTGCTCACTGCTGCAGGAGTTGGAGTCACTGGCTCCTTCTGCTCCTTGAGATGTTCAGTGTTCACAGTCGCAGGGAAAGTCACTGCTCATTAGCTGTGCCAACGGCGGGGGTGGCAGAGAGCAGCGAGGCAGATAATCCAAAGTAGTGGGGAATGTAAAAATCATCTCTATTTGGCTATGGAAGGTATTTTTGGACCTACAGTAGAATGTGGGTGTGTGTGATGTGTTGCGAACTCACAACATTTCAAACCAAACACTAAAGCTAAATCAGCAGGACCTGACTGCTGGTTTTAGGAATTAGAAAGCTGTCCAACTATTCCTATTTCCAGCTAAGCCAGGGAGCTCCACTGCTCAGACTGTCACTCAGGACCAGATTTGGCAGAGCTCCCCCCTCTCTAGAAGTCAGAGCAATGCTCTCCCCCTGATCTGGAGCTGTGGCTGCAAACTTGATGCCTACAAGGGCTTGGCAGCTAAGCAAGGGGAGCCAGATGGGGTAGCACAAAAGGGAGTAGCTAAGTGGGACTCTGAGCCCCTTCAGAAGGCCAGAGCCACTCCTCAGGGGCAGCTGCTACTCCGCTCCAGCTGATGGTAGGAGCCAAAAAAAATATATCTGTGAAAGAATTTGGCTCACTGACAACTGGTTTGCAAGATCTGGTCCAGTGGTTCTCAAGCTTCAGCTTGCATCGGAAACACCTGGAGGTCTTGGTTGACCTGTGGGACACACGGTATCCCAACCACTTTTTACGCCTCTGGAGTTCTTTGGGAAGGAGGTAGCTAAATTTTAAAGCATTTACCTTCATGATGGGAGCCTTTTAAAATGCACAAAGCTCAAGAACCCCAATTTGGAGCCTCATTTTTGTGTAGATTGAACACTGTCTACAGGAGGTGATGCCTCCTGGTTGTGTCAGATTTCTAAACATTTGACAGGTTTGCTTTTATCTCTGTGAGATAAGCCTCCACACTATGTTTCCCAGTTACTATGCTCTCATGAGAACATACTTAATCGTGAGAATAAGCTATTCTCAGTCTTCACTGAGTCATAGTGGCCATTTTCTCTTTGATGTCATTCATTGTTTCCAGGGTTATTGGCTGCCTGCTTTTCTAGCTTATGAACAGTCAATAATGTCTTTGCAATAAGGAATAATGCACCGTAATGATACTTTTCAAGAGCCTCAAAGTCCTGTAAGTTATTCTTGCCCACCATCCAATCTGAGGACCCAATCATTGCTTCCACGTGTAGCAGGTGGAATGCACCGCTGTGAGCAGTTCTGCAGTGTTCCGGGGCAGCTGTTTCTGCTTCTTAGCTGTTAGTACCGCCTCTGTTATAATGAAGAACATACAGTAGCGGTAATTTTCCCGAGATAAAAAAACCTTGGCTTTATTTTTTTGGGCTATAAGTACTGCTTTTACAGCAAGCAAGAATTTGTTGTACTATGTTTTTGAAAAGTTTCATGAAAAATAATAAAAATGCTAAGAAGAAGGAGACCAGAATAAAATCTATGTGCAGCCACTGCCCGTTGCTGCCTTCATGTTTTACCTCATGTTTTGGAAATGTTCATTGAAAAAAAAAAAGATATTATAAATTGACTCATATCAGTAGGATTTACTCTGTCCAGGGTCCACCAAGTGTCTGTCAGTTTGTCGTACTGTGCTGGCTTACATGTTGCTGTGATACTGGAAGCCTTGCCACCTGTGTTTCAAATACCAGCAGGATCAGGTATTTGGTAGACAGGTTTCAGCGGAGCTCACAGGCTAAGACGGACCAGGAAGAAGGACCTGGAACTCTATTTCTGAAAAAATTGGCCAGCGAAAACCTTATGAATAGCAGCAGAACATTGTCTGATATAGTGCTGGAAGATGAGCCCCTCAGTAGGAAGGCATTAAAAATATGACTGAGAAAAGGGCTGCCTCTTCAAAGCAGAGTCAACCATAATGATGAGTATGGAGTAAGGCGCTTGGGATCTTCATTTGCCAATGCGGCAAAGGTAAAAACGAGAAGAAACAGCTGCAAACATCTATTAATAATGGGAACATGGAATGTACGAATCACGAATCTAAGAAAACTGGAAGTCGTCAAAAATGAAATGGAACACATAAGGATCGATATCCTAGGCATAAGTGAGCTAACGTGGACTGGTACTGGCCATTCAGAATCAGACAATCATATGGTCTACTATGCTGGGAATGATAAATTGAAGAGGAATGGTGTCACATTCATTCTCAAAAAGAACATTTCAGGATCTATCCTGAAGTACAACGCTGTCAGTGATATGATAATATCCATATGCCTACAAGGAAGACAATGTTCCGTGGCTATTCATGAAGTTTTCACTGGCTAATACTTTTCAGAAGTAGACTGCCAGGTCCTTCTTCCTAGTCTGTCTTAGTCTGCAAGACCAACGACTTCTTCATTGCAAATGCCTTCTTTCACCAACATAAACGGTGACTATACACATGGACCTCACCAGATGGAATACACAGAAATCAAATTGACTACATCTGTGGAAAGAGACGACGGAAAAGCTCAGTATCATCAGTCAGAACAAGGCCAGGGGCTGACTGTGGAACTGACCATCAATTGCTCATATGTAAGTTCAAGCTGAAACAGAAGAAAATCATAGCAAGTCCACGAGAGCCAAAATATGACCTTGAGTATATCCCACCTGAATTTAGAGACCATCTGAAGAATAGATTTGATGCATTGAACACTAGTGACTGAAGACCAGATGAGTTGTGGAATGACATCAAGGACATCATCCATGAAGAAAGCAAAGAAAAGACAGAAAAGAAAGAAAAGACCAAGATGGAAGTCAGATGAGACTCTGAAACTTGCTCTCGAACGTCTGAGCAGCTAAAGCAAAAGGAAGAATTGATGAAGTAAAAGAACTGAACAGAAGATTTCAAAGGGCGCCTCGAGAAGACAAAGTAAAGTATCATAACGACATGTGCAAAGAGCTGGAGATGGGAAACCAAAAGGGAAGAACACTCTTGGCGTTTCTCAAGCTGAAAGAAATGAAGAAAAAATTCAAGCCTCGAGTTGCAATAGTGAAGGATTCCATGGGGAAAATATTAAACGATGCAGGAAGCATCAAAAGAAGATGGAAGAATACACAGAGTCATTACACCAAAAAGAATTAGTCGATGTTCAACCATTTCAAGAGGTGGCATATGATCAGAAACCGATGGTACTGAAGGAAGAAGTCCAAGCTGCTCTGAAGGCATTGGCGAAAAACAAGGCACCAGGAATTGATGGAATATCAATTGAGATGTTTCAACAAACAGATGCAGCGCTGGAGGTGCTCACTCGTCTATGCCAAGACGTATGGAAGACAGCTTCCTGGCCAACTGACTAGAAGAGATCCATATTTATGCCTATTCCCAAGAAAGGTGATCCAACCGAATGTGGAAATTATAGAACAATATCATTAATATAACACGCAAGCAAAATTTTGCTGAAGATCATTCAAAAATGGTGGCAGCAGTATATCAACAGGGAACTGCCAGAAATTCAGGCCGGCTTCAGAAAAGGGCGTGGAACCAGAGATATCATTGCTGATGTCAGATGGATCCTGGCTGAAAGCAGAGAATACCAGAAAGATGTTTACCTGTTTTTTATTGACTATGCAAAGGGATTGGACTGTGTGGATCATAACAAATTATGGATAATATTGCGAAGAATGGGAGTTCTAGAACACTTAATTGTGCTCATGAGGAACCTTTACATAGACCAAGATGCAGTTGTTCAGACAGAACAAGGGGATACTGCATGGTTTAAAGTCAGGAAAGGTGTGCGTAAGGGCTGTATTCTTTCACCATACCTACTCAATCTGTATGCTGAGCAAATAATCCGAGAAGCTGGGCTATGTGAAGAAGAACGTGGCATCAGGATTGAAGGAAGATTCATGAACAAACCTGCGTTATGCAGATGACACAACCTTCCTTGCTGAAAGTGAAGAGGACTTGAAGCACTTACTAATGAAGATCAAAGATCACAGCCTTCAGTATGGATTGCACCTCAACATAAAGAAAACAAAAATCCTCACAACTGGACCAATGAGCAACATCATGATAAATGGAGAAAAGATTGAAGTTGTCAAGGATTTCATTTTACTTGGATCCACAATCAACAGCCATGGAAACAGCAGTGAAGAAATCAAAAGATGCATTGCATTGGGTAAATCTGCTGCAAAGGACCTTTTCAAAGTGTTGAAGAGCAAAGATGTCACCTTGAAGACGAAGGTGCGCCTGACCCAAGCCATGGTGTTTTCAATTGCATCGTATGCATGTGAAAGCTGGACAATGAATAAGGAAGACCGAAGAAGAACTGACGCCTTTGAATTGTGATGTTGGTGAAGAATATTGAATATACAGTGGACTGTCAAAAGAACCAACAAATCTGTCTTAGAAGAAGTACGGCCAGAATGCTCCTTAGAAGCATGGATGGCGAGACTGCATCTTACATACTTTGGACGTGTTGTCAGGAGGGATCAGTCCCTGGAGAAGGACATCATGCTTGGCAGAGTAGAGGGTCAGCGGAAAGGAGGAAGACCCTCAACGAGATGGATTGACACAGTGGTTGCAACAAAGAGCTCAAGCATAACATCGATTGTATGGATGGCTCAGGACCAGGCAGTGTTTCGTTCTGTTGTGCATAGGGTCGCTATGAGTCGGAACCGACTCGACAGCACCTAACAACAACAACAACACTAGGAAGACCAGTTAATACAACTATTATCCAAATTTATGCACCAACCACTAAGGTTAAACATGAAGATTTCTGTCAACTTCTGCAGGCTGAAATTGATCAAACATGCAATCAGGATGCATTGACAATTACCGGTGATTAGAATGTGAAAGTTGGAAATGAAGGATTGGTAGTTGGAAAATATGGCTTAAGTGATAGAAATGACACTGGACATCATATGACAGAGTTTTGCAAGACCAATGACTTCTTCATTGCAAATATGTTTTTTCAACAACATAAACAGTGACCATACACGTGGAACTTGCCAGATGGAATACACAGGAATCATATCAACTACATCTGTGGAAAGAGACATGGAAAACCTCAATATCATCAGTCAGAACAAGGCCAGAGGCTGACTGCAGAACAGACCATCAATTGCTCATATGCGAGTTCAAGCTGAACGTGAAGAAAATTAGAACGAGTTCACAAGAGCCAAAGTACGACCTTGAATATATCCCACCTGAATTTAGAGACCATCTCAAGAACAGATTTGACACATTAAATGCTAATGACTGAAGGCCAGACAAGTTGTGGGCTGACATCAAGGACATCAAACATGAAGAAAACAAGAGGTCATTAAAAAGAAAGGAAAGAAACAAAAGACCAAAATGGATGTCAGAAGAGACTCTGAAAGTTGCTTTAGAATGTAGAATAGCTAAAGCGAAAGGAAGAAACAACGAAGTAAAAGAGCTGAACAGAAGATTTCAACAGGTGGCTCGAGAAGAATTATAATGAAACGTGCAAAGACCTGGAGATAGAAAACAAAAAGAGAAGAACACACTCTCAAGCATTTCTCAAGCTGAAAGAACTGAAGAAAAAATTCAAGCCTTGAGTTGCAATATTGAAGGATTCTACGGTGAAAATATTAAATGACAAAGGAAACATCAAAAGAAGATGGAAGAATTGGTCAAAATCCAAACATTTCACGAGGTAGCATCAGGTCAAGAACTAATGATACTGAAGGAAGAAGTCCAAGCTGCACTGAAGGCACTGGCAAAAAACAAGGCTCCAAGAATTGGCAGAATACCAACTGAGATGTTCCAACAAATGGATGCAGCACTGGAGGTGCTCACTTGTCTATGCCAAGAAATTTGGAAAATAGTTACCTGGCCAACCAACTGGAAGAGGTCCATATTTTTACCCATTCCAAAGAAAGGTGATCCAACAGAATGCAGAAATTATCAAACAATATCATTAATACCACACACAAGTAAAATTTTGCTGAAGATCGTTCAGAAGTGGTTGCAGCAATACATCAACAGGGAACTGCCAGAAATTCAAGCCAGATTCAGAAGGACGTGGAAAGAGGGATAGCATTGCTGTTGTCATGGCTGAAAGCAGAGAATACTAGAAGGATGTTTACCTGTGTTTTATTATGCAAAGGCATTCGACTGTGTGAATCATACAAATTATGGATAACATTGCGAAGAACGGGAATTCAAGAACACTAATTGTGCTCATGAGGAACCTGTACATAGACCAAGAGGCAGTTGTTAGAACAGAACAAGAGGTTTAAAGTCAAGAAAGGTGGGTGTTAGGGTTGTATCCTTTCACCATACTTATTCAATCTATGCTAAGCAAATAATCCCAGAAATTGAACTATATGAAGAAGAATGCCTTTGGATTATGGTGTTGGCGAAGAATACTGAATACACCATGGACTGTCAGAAGAATGAATAAATTTGTCTTGAAAGAAGTACAGCCAGAATGCTCCTTAGTAGCAAGGATGGCAAGGATTCGTCTCACATACTTTGGACATGTTATCAGGAGGGAACAGTCCCTGGAGAAGTACATCATGCTTGAAAAAGTAGAGGGCCAGCAAAAAACAGGAAAACCTTCAAAGAGATGGATTAACACAGTGGCTGCCACAATGGGCTCAAGCATCATAACGATTATTTCATTCTGTTGTATATACAGTAGCTATGAGTTGGCAGCTAACAACAACAAGGATCCACTAGGATATATGGGATCCCAGATAATGGGTATCAAAATCCATAACTGATAACAAAACTTCTGAATTGGCCCTTTAATTAGCATGCTTCCATTAGTGAAAATACATGGTATCAACAAAAAATTCAAAGCAGGAAATAATTGGGTCACCAAAAGGTTAAAACAGATAGCTGGGCCCTGCCCCCAGATTTTCAGATTCAGCAGATCTAGGATGGGGCCCAAGAATTTGCATTTCCATCAAGTTCCCAGGTAGTGCTGAAGCTGATGGTCCAGGGGCCACACTGTGAGAACCACTGCTATAGCCGTGGCTATGTAATTGGGGTAATTTTGACCGTTAAAGTCTTGGTGCTGGGGAAAATGCTTAGTACATCCTTATTGTGGTTGTTAGCTGCCGTTTAGCCAGCTCCTGACTCATGAAGACCCCTTGCACAACAGAAGGAAAGGCTGCTTGGCCCTGCACCATCCCTATGATATATTGTGAATCAGACCATTGTGATTCACATAGATTGCCAGCCCTTTCTTTCTAGTCCTTCCTAGTCTGGAAGCTCTGCTGAGACCTGTTCAGCATCATAGCAACAGGCTGAGGTATGGGTGGTGGCTGTGCATGAGGGGTATTGGCCAGAAATGCAGATGACACAACCTTGCTTGCTGAAATTGGCCAGAAATTAAACCCAGGTCTCCCTTTTCCAGTGTCAGCTCAAGTATCATGAAATCGAAAGTCAGATGTACTCTGAGGAAAGGGTGGGCACTCACATTTATTAAATGTCAAACACGCATCAGAAACTTTCATAAGCAATATCTCATTTGATCATCACACCGTCCCTGCAAGGTAGGCGTTACTGCCCCCATTTTACAGCTGAGGGCCTAAGGTACATAGATGGTCCGTGGTTTACCCAAGGTCACACAGCTAGTAAGTGACAGTCCTGCGGCTGAAATCCACACCAGTCTAACTCCAGCACCCATAATTTTCCCAAGCCATCAAACTCCCTCTTCATAGTAAGTCCTCTTTCTGGGGATTGAGCAGAATGGCCTCCTCCATAGCCAGTAAATCAATTGCTGTCAAGCGGATTGTGACTCCTGGTGGATGGTGTCCTTGGGTAGCATAAAGTTAATGCGCTTGGCTGCTAACCAAAAGGTTAGAGGTTCAAGTCCACCTGGAAGTCCCTTAGAAGAAATCTTGGTGATCTACTTTCAAGAGATGAGGCATTGAAAACCCTACGGTGCAGTTCTATTCTGACACACATGGGGTGACCACGGCCTCCTCCTTAAGGCCCTTTAAGTCTGTCCATCAAGGCCAACTCTCATAAGAAGGGCTAGATCAAGAGCCAGGAGACCTAGAGAGAGGAGAGGTACAGGTGTCCTTTGCCTCCTTCCAAAGGGAAGGATCAACAAGCCCTGGGCACTGAACCAAAAAAGCAAAAACCAAACCTGCTGTCCTTGAGTTGATTCCGACTCATAGCGACCCTATAGGACAGAGGAGAACTGCCACAGGGTCTATAATTCCCAGAAGACAGGACAGCCTGGCTCTGGAGATGCATGGGGTCCTGGGTAAGTCACGCCTGAGGAAGCCACTCCTGAACAAAGTGCCTTAGTCCTTGGAAATACATCAGAGCAGGATGGGGGATTATCTGGTTAATGTCTGTAAATTCACAAGGGCAGGAATTACGTCTGTAAGGTTCAATGCTGTATCCCTACCTCCTAACACAGCACCCGACATGAGGTAGACGCTGAATTATTCTTTGAATGACAAAATGGTAGAACAAAGGGTAGGCAAGTTTTGTTTATCGTCAAAGGAACTTTGGATAATGTGCTCACTCAGGTTGAAAGTTTAGACACTCATAAAGCAGCCAGCCTGGAGAAGGAAAACGAGACAGATGATAGCTCTGCTCAAGGTAATTGATCGGAAATATTTCCCAAATCCATCGTGGGCTGAGAAGCAAAGATATTAACAGATCTGCCAGGAGCTGGCAGGAGTAATGTCTCGCTCTCCTCTGAATCTGCTGTCCCTGGGTCTGCTGAATGAATGAATGTGTGAGTCTCCCATCCTGAATGCCCCGTAGGGTAGGGGTCTGCAGACCTATTGCCTATGCCACAGAGGTGGTGGCGTGCCTCTGCAGAGGAAGTCTCCCCCAGATCTTTCAGAAAGGCTGCTGGGAGTGGTGGGAAGAGCGTGGACTTGGGGTGGGAAGCCCTGGCTTCGTTCCTGAACTAGTCAACAGACAAATTCTCAGTGAAGCAGTGCCACTGTCCCGCACGTCTTCCTTGTTTTTGAGGGTGGGTACATAGGTGGGTAGGTCGGTTGGTAGGTAGATGGGTGGGTGGGTAGGTGGGGAGGGAGGGAGGTAGATAGCTGCCATCAGGTTGACTCTGACTTGTGGTGACCTTGCATACAACAAAACAAAAGGTTGCCTGATTCTGTGTCACTCTCATGATCACGGGCATGTTAGACTGCATCGCTGTGGTCACTGTGCCAATCCATCTCCCTGAGAGTCTCCCTCACCCTCACTGGCTCTCTGCTTCGCCAAACATAATATCCTCCTCCAGCAATTAATTCCTCCCGATAATGTGCACAAAGCAAGTGGGTTGGACAATATTCTGTTGCGATCCATAAGGTTTTCATTGGCTAATTTTTGGAACTAGATCACCAGGCCTTTCTGAAACCTAGGCACCACGGGTGTCCCTGCTGGTATTTGAGATACTGGGGGCATACCTTCCAGCATCACAGCAACACACAAGCCACCACAGTATGACATACTGAGAGACGGGGAGGTGGTCCTTGCCTTTCAAAGAGGGGTAATAATAACACTGATTACCTACTCCACAGACTTGTGAAGATGAAATGCTGGGGAAAGTGGCTACTCCGTGAGTAGAGTAGCCACTCAACAAGTGCTTGTTGACCAAGTGAATTCATGGACAGATCTGCCATGCCTGGGCCACTTCTACAGCACAGATAGAGAAGAGCCCTTCACCTGTTCATGTGGGAAGTTCTTCCATTGTCTAGTTTTCGTTCTCCTACTGCAAATTAAAACATCTTACTCCGCTGTCTGTAGTGACAGTAAAGAGATCAGCAGTTGGTAGAACCTTTCTGTAACACTTGTTCTCCTGTGTCTCATGGGGAAGGCAGGCAGTAACAGGCGTTTTGGTGTGATGCACTTATGCTGTGGAGAGTGTGTGTTGATTTAATTTGTGATATGTCCAAATCTACACAACTCTGAGCCATACAGTAACATATAAGGTTCTGCTGCCCATGTGGGAAGCATGCCAGCCCTGTTGTCTGCCACTCTGATCTCTCCCTTCGTCCAGTTATGGGTGCTCAATACTCAACTTGGACCAATCATCCCCAGAATTTGAGTCAAATAAAAATTGATCTTGGATTACAGTTTTACATTATCCGTGACATGGTTTAACTTCATTCATATGGATACCTGTGATCGTTAATGTTGTGTCAACTTGTCTGAGACATGATTCTCAATGGTTTGGCATTTATGACGTAGCTTGGCAGCTGTATGATGATGTGGTCACTTCCATAATGGGATCTGATATAAAGTGATCACCTCCACGATGGGATCCGCTGTGAGTAGCCAATCAGTTGAAAGTTTCCTTGGCCGTGCGGCCTACATCCAATATAGGTGGATTCTCTGGCAAGGTTCAAAGGCTTTTGCTTACTCTGGATCCTGCAGCTGGCTCCTGTTCATCTGATCTCCAGTTCTTGGGACTTGAGCTAGCAGCTTACCTAGCATCTTTCCTGCCAACCTTGGGGTTTATTGATCTTTGAAGCCTGTCAGCAAAAGCTCTGCTGTCTGATCTACCAATTTCGGGTTCGCCAGCCCCTGTAACTACTTGAATCAGGAGAAGCCTCCAGCCTGACCCATGGACTTGGGACATTCCAGCCTCTACCACCCCATGAGCCATTTCTTTGATATCTATCTCTCTCTCTATATATTTATGCTTTACCAGTTTTGCTTCTCTAGAGAACCCAGCCTGAGACAATACTTGAGAACTATTTAACCCACTACCTTCAGATGGTGCCAGTGATGCTAGTGGGAAAGTAGGTCCAGCCCCAGGGAGAGAACTCTGTCTGAGTCGGTGAGAGTGGCTAGGCTTCTGGGTTGGGAGCAGCAGAGATAACTAACAAAGGTTAGTGCAAGGATCACACATATTCCCTTTGACAAACCCTTTCTGCTTTTCACAACCACTACTCCATCAGATGGCCTATGATGTTTGCAGGCAGGCTGCCATCACTCCCACTGAACAGATGCGAAATCAGAGAGAGCCCTGGAGAGGTTAAATGACTTGACTTTAACCACAGATCCAACTGCTCAGAGTGGGAAGTTAACGCAGGTAGATCTTCCCTCCAACCCCACACCCCCTCCATGCCCTGGACGCTCCCTCATCCCCCTGTTGGGCCTTGATTGGGGGCCCGGGCTCACACCGGACAAGACCCAAGTAACTTGGGGCTGGGAGTCTTGAAACTGTGGGGCAGGGGGGGGAGGCACTGATTAACGATAGGCAATTCAATGTCTACATACCTTGGTTTAGAAACCTGGGATCTGAGAATGACTGGATCCCAAGGTCCCCAGCAAAATCACTCTCAACATCCTTTTTGGAGAGTGAACAATATTGAGATTGGGGCCAGAAAGAGAGAGGATAGATGCCCATCCCTGGCTTCCCTGACTCCAGCCTGAGCCCAGTTTACTTTTATATGCTTCTCCCCCTTCCTATTCCAGCTTTGTAGTCAGGGATGCCAAACAGGCCAGAACTCCCAGGTCTTAGAGGACCCCGCCAGTGAGCTGCCAAATCCAGAGTACACAGGCTGGACCTGCTCAGAGGCGCCTCAGAAGACAGGCCCAGTGATCCGCCTGTAAAAGGCCACAGCCCTGAAAACCCTACGGAGCATTTCTAGTCTGCACACATGGGGTCGCCATGAATCAGAATCCATTCAACGGCAACTAACAACAACATGTTATTGCTGTTATGATGGTGTTTGTGCAATAAATAATAAGACAGTGACAGGATAAGTGTCTGAAGTCTGTGCTAGAGCTGCGTGAAGCTGCAAATAGGGTGGGCTGCAGATTGCCAGGGAGGCGAGAAAGTGGTGGGAAGGAGTGGAGGGGAAGAGCTGGGCAGGAGCTGCGGAAGGGCAGAAAGCCGTGCTTCCTGTCCTCACATCCCTGCAGGGCTTCCTCCTGGAGGGCTGAGAATTTCCTCCACCGTTCTCAGTTCCTGGTGATTCGGGTCCTGCCAGCTCAGATTCCCGAATGTCTAGAACGTGGTTATGTCCCAAGTGGTGGGGGCAAGGCCATGGGCCAGCCGGGAGCAGGCTGTCATCCCCCGCACACACCTGTCAGTGCCCAGGTCCATCTGGAGAGCAAATGGTTGGCTGAGTGAAGTCTGGAGAAAGCGCCCAACCAAGCACACCACCCCCATCTGCTCCCAACAGCGACACCCACTGCAGTCCGGGAGGCAGAAGGCTCACAAGTGGTTGGCTGATGAGGACGGGAGGCTGGGAGAGAGGACAGGGCACAGCACGGCCCCACTGTTCAGCTCCAACAAGAAGCCCTTCCCTGAACCTCCCCTCCTTCCTCTTTGCCAAGTGAGCCCTCCTCTCCTCCACAGACAGGCCACAGGTGGTTGAGTGAAGCTAGCCCTGCGGCTGGGGTCTTCAAGGCTGCATCGCCACCACTCGCCCCCACACCCTAAACATGTGAATGTGCAAGTGGGTGTACACACGTCCATGCACACACACACACACCTATATGCACACACATAACTATAGACACACACGTCTACTCACACATGTCTCTGCAGACACATATATCTATGCACATACAAACACATCTATGCACATATATATCTACACACACCTATGCACACACACTGATGTGCACACACACACACACAGATGCTAAGACCCAGAAGTACTCCTCCACTGCTTCTCCTGCAGGTGGAATAATGCAGTCTCACTGCTGGCCCAACCCTTGGCACCTAAACTGGTCTTTCTGGGTTTGGATGTGCTGAGGGGCATGGCTGGGGCACGTGCTCAAGGGCCTTGCAGATGGACAGTGTCTAGGAGGTGGGCAGGCTGTGGGGCTTGGTTCAGGGCAAACAGAGAGCTTCTGCCCGTGGCCAGGGGATGGGAGGAGAAGAGGGGTGTGTGAGCGCAGTACACTGAGCTCTTTCTGATTGGGTATAAAAGCAGCCCTTCTTAGAGACAGAAAGACTGTCAAGATCTGACAAAGCCCTTCCAGTGCTTAATGAACGTCTCTCTTTAAACCTGACCACTGGTGCCAAGGCCCCGTAAGCTCCTCATTCATGGAGCCCAGTTATAATAGGAATAGCAGCTAACTGGCCCACTATTTGCAGGCATTTTTCTATAAGCACTTTATCTATTACTCACCCTGTGGGCCCTGTCAACCCCTGCTCTTCCCTGCCTCCAGCCTCCGTTTCAGTAATGTCACTGCCTGCGTACAGAGCGGCTGTGCCAGGATTCCTTAGCTCACAGTTGCTGGAGGACATCTGAAATGTACAAATTCTTGGGAGGGCGCCTGGAAGTATCCTCTGCTGAGACCTCAAGGGCCAGCAGGAACACAAAAGGGAGTGGGAAGCAACATCGTTTTTCTTCTAGAAGCTTTAGCCAAGGGCCTGCAGGTGTGGTCTGGTGTAGTCTGCAGGTGTACTCTGCAGGTGCGGTCTGCAGGTGCGGTCTGCAGGTATGGTCTGTAGGCGTGGTCCGGAGGCGTGGTCTGCAGGTGTGGTCTGCAGGCAGACGTAGGAAGTGCTGGATGAGGAGGCACAAGGATTGGGCACCATGCCAGGGCAGGGTAGGGGAGGCCCTGCTGAGGCCCTGCCTGCCAGGAAAGTAGCTGCTGCCCACTGGTGGGGAAGGAAAGTGATGGATACTCCCAAGCCCAGCTGGGCCTCTCCTGGCCTTGTCCTCAGCTGGGGACTGGGGAGATGGAGACCAAGGCAGACATGGTGGTCTCCTCTCCCCACCACCTACCCTGCCCAGCCTCAGGCTGATAGCCTCAGCACACACACACACACACACACACACACACACACAGAGGACGGACAGACCTGGGTTCAAATCCAGACCGGGCATTCCTTCACCTCTCTGAGCCAGTTTTCTCATCTGCAAGACCATGCAGGGCAGTTGCGAAGATTAAAACAGGCCACGTTTGCAAAAGCACAGAGCACTATCTGGCAGGAACCTAGAAGGCACTCGATAAATGTGGACCATTACTTTACCATCATTATTAGTGTCGTTAGCATGCAGGCCCTCCACATCGCTCACTCCAATGCTCACAATAGCCTCCTAAGGACATTGCTTATCTTTCATCTCTCTGCTCCACACCACCCTACACAGAGCTGCCAGGACAGTCCACGGCAATGATTTGGTCATATTATTCTGCTGCTAAAAACCTCCACCAGCTCTGCACTGCCTAAGAATTGGATCCAAACGCCCTCCATCGCAAGGCCCTTTCCATCTGCCACAAACTACCTTTCCTGCCTCCTCCTCTGGCCATGCCCCCTCCATCCCCACTGTTTCTTATCCCAAATCTAGCCACCACCATACACCACCCCCGTCCTGTGCTTCCGTGGCCTTGCTGACTCTATTTCCTCCATGTGGCATGCCCTCTCCACCAATGAAAACCTCTCCAGCCTTCGAGGCTCCGACGCTTGCCCGCTCCTCTGTGGAGCTGATCCTGACCCTCACACAGCTAATGGCTTCCTCTGCTGACATATATGCTCACAGTGGTTTATACTGCTCTCGGCTCCTACTCACCCTGGGTTTGGCTGTGTATGTGTGGGCAGTGCTTCTCAAAGTGCGGTCCCGGACCAGCAGCATCTGCATCACCTGGGAACTTGTCAGAAACACTCCTTCTCAGGCCCCACCCCAGATCTACTGGCTCAGAAATCCTGAGGGTGAGGCCCAGTAATCTGTATTTTAACCAGTCTTCCGAGGGCCTCTGAGGCACGTTCAGTTTGGAGAACCACGGGCATGGGGTGTTGTGATGGAAGTGATGGGTGAGGTCAGAGGTTTTGCCCTGGCTGCACCTGCACATGGCATGGGAGCTTTGAAAAAATACTGCCGCCTGGACCTCATCTGCAGAGATTCTGACTTAATTGGTCTATCTAGGATGGCGCCTCCACATTCAAGCCCCACCCCAACATGTTACTACGAATGTTCTCAAACATACGGAGCAGTTAAAAGATTGTACAGTGAATACCGGCCTACCCAGATTCCATCATTACCATTTTGCTATATTTGCTTTATACATACGTATGCATCTACCATCCCTCTGCCCATGAGTTCATTCACCTGACTTTTTGATGCACTTCAGAATAAGTTTTGAGCATGGGACATGTCACCTCAAACACATGTGAGTGTTGTCAGAACTCTCCAGGTGGTTCCACTGTGCAGCCAGGGCCGCCCTGATTCCAGCTGGGGCCTCTGACTGCCTCACCAGCCTCAGCCCACTGTTGTGAAATGGGAATGGCCATGATGAGGATGATGTTGAGGAGGACACCTGCTCTGTCTCCTCATTGATACAAAGCTGTGATGAAATCCGGCATGAAAAAGTCCTGGGCTGTATAATTAACAGGAAACAATCCCTGACTCCACGCTGGAGAGACAAGTGTTCAGAGCCATCATCGGGTGGCCACATGCCCAGCTGAGTGAAAATTTCAAATAAACTAGAAATAATTTTTAAATATATGTAAGTCCCAAATAAGGAGCCCTGGTGGTATAACATTTAAGCACCTGGTTGCTAATGGAACGGTTGGAGGTTCAAACCCACCCATTAGCTCTGTGGGAGGAAGACCTGGTGATCTGCTCCCGTAAGAATTATAGCCTAGAAAACCGAATGGGGCACTTCCACTCTGTCACACAGGGTAACCATGAGTCAGAATCAACTCAATGGCACCTAACAACAACAAAAGCAACAACACCCAAATATTGCACAAAGCATGTTGTTGTTAGGTGACGTCGTGTGGGTTTCAACTCATAGTGACACTATTAACAACAGAAGAAAACACTGCCCTGTCCCGAGCCATCCTCACCATCTTTGCTACGTTTGAGCCCATTGTTGCAGCCACTGTGTCAACCCATCTCATTGAGGGTCTTCCTCTTTTTTGCCGACCCTCCACCTTATCAAGCATGTCTTTCTCCAGGGACTGATCCGTCCTGACAGCATGCCCAAAGTACGTGAGATGGGGTCTCACCACCCTCATTTCCAAGGAGCACTCTGGCTGTACTTCTTCCAAGACACACTTGTTCGTTCTCCTGGCAGTCCATGACGTATTCAGTAGTCTTCACCAACACCATAATTCCAAGGCACCAACTCTTCTCCAGTCTTCCTTATTCATCGTTCAGCTTTCTCACGCAGAGGAGGCAATTGAAAATATCATGGCTTGGGTAAGGCACACCATAATCCTTAAAGTGACATCTTTGCTTTTGAACACTTTAAAGTAGTCTTTCGCAGCAGATTTGCCCAGTGCAACATGTCCTTTGATTTCGCGATGATTGCTTCCATGGGTGTTGATTGTGGACCCAAGTAAAATGAAATCTCTGACAACTTCAATCTTTTCTCCACTTACCATGATATTGGTCCAGTTGTGAGGATTTTTTGTTTTCTTTATGTTGAGATGTAGTCCATACTGAAGGCTGTGGTCTTTGATCTTCATCAATAAGTACTCTAAGTCCTCTTCACTTTCAGCAAGCAAGGTTGTGTCATCTGCATATCACGGGTTGTTAATGAGTCTTCCTCCAATCTTGATGCTGCATTCTTCTTCATATAGTTCAGCTTCTGGGATTATTTGCTCAGCATTCAGATTGAATAAGTGTGGTGAAAGGATACAACCCTGACACGCACCTTTGCTGACTTTAAACCACACAGTATCCTTTTGTTCTGTCCAAACGACTGCCTCTTGGTCTATGTACAGGTTCCTCATTAGCACAATTAAGTGTTCTGGAATTCCCATTCTTCACAATGTTATCCATAATTTGTATGATTCACACAGTTGAATGCCTTTGCATAGTCAATAAAACACAGGTAAACATCTTTCTGGTATTCTCTGCTTTCAGCCAGGATCCATCTGACATCAGCAGTGATATCCTTCATTCCACATCATTGTCTTCTGAATCTGGCTTGAATTTCTGGCAGTTCCCTGTTGATGTACTGCTGCAACTGTTTTTGATTATTTTCAGCAAAATTTTGCTTATGTGTGATATTAATGATATTATTAGAAAATTTCTGCATTCTGTTGGATCACCTTTTTTTGGAATGGGCACAAATATGGATCTCTTCCAGTCGGTTGGCCAGACAGCTGTTTTCCAAATTTCTTGGCATAGATAAGTGAGTGCTTCCAGCGCTGCATCCATTTGCTGAAACATCCCAGTTGGTAGTCCGTCAATTCCTGGAGCCTTGTTTTGCGCCAATGCCTTCACTGCAGCTTGGACTTCTTCCTTTAGTAGCATTGGTTATAGATCATATGCTACCTCCAGGAATGGTTAAACGTCGACCAATTCCTTTTGGTACAGTGACTCTGTGTATTCCTTCCACCTTATTTTGATGTTTCCTGTGTCTTTTTGTATTTTCCCTGTAGAATCCTTCAATATTACAACTCAAGGCTTGAATTTTTTCTTCAATTCTTTCAGCTTGAAAAATGCTGAGAGTGTTCTTCCCTTTTGGTTTTCTAATTCCAGGTCTTTGCACATTCCATTATAATAGTTTACTTTGTCCTCTCAAGTCACCCTTCAAAATCTTCTATTCAGCTCTTTTACTTCATCATTTCTTTCATTCACTTTAGCTACTCTAAGCTCAAGAGTAAGTTTCAGAGTCTCTTCTGACATCTATCTTGATCTTTTCTTTCTTTCTTGTCCTCCTAATGATCTTTTGCTTTCTTCACGTTTGATGTCCTTGATGTCATTCTACAACTCGTCTGGTCTTTGGTCATTAGTTTTTAATGAGTCAAATCTATTCTTGAGATGGTCTCCAAACTCAGGTGGAATATACTCAAGATTGTATTTTGGCTTTCATGGACTTGTTTTAATTTTCTTCAACTTCTACTTGAACTTGTATTTGAGCAAATGATGGTCTGTTCCATAGTCGGCCCCCGGCCTTATTCTGACTGATTATATTGAGCTTTTCCATCATCTCTTTCCACAGATGTAGTCAATTTGATTCCTGCATTTTCCATCTGGTGAGTTGCCATTTAAGTTGTTGACAAAATGTATTTGCCATGAATAGTCGGTCTTGCAAAATTCTATCATGCAATCTCTGGTGTCCTTTTTATCACCAAGGCTATATTTTTCAAATACAGATACTTCTTTTGTTTCCAGCTTTCATATTCCAACCACCAGTAATTATCAATGCATCTTGATTGCATGTTTGATCAATTTCAGACCACTGAAGTTAGTAAAAATCCTCAATTTCCTCATCTTTGGCATTAGTGGTTGGTGTGTAAATTTGAATAATAGTCGTATTAACTAGTCTTCCTTGTAGGTGTCTGGATATTATCCCATCACTGACAGTGTTGTACTTCAGAATAGATCTTGAACTGTTCTTTTTGATGATGAATGCAATGCCATTTCTCTTCAATGTATCATCGTTCCTGGAATAGTAGACCATATGATTGTCCTATTTTAAATGGCCAGTGCTAGTCCAATTCAGCATGTTAATGTCTAAGATGTTGATCTTTGTGTGTTCCACTTCATTTTTGATGATTTCCAATTTTCCTAGACTAATAAAAAAAAATACTTCGTACATTATTAATGGATGTTTTTGCAGCTGTCTTCTCATCTTGTGTTGTGCCGCATCGGCAAATGAAGGTCCTGAAAGCGTTACTCCATCCCTATCATTACGTTCAACACCACTTTAAGGAGGCAGCTTTTCCCTGGTCATATTTTGAGTGGTTCCAACCTGAAGGGCTTATCTTCTGGCGCTATATCAGACAATGTTCTGCTTCCATTCATAAGGTTTTCACTGGCCAACTTTTTCAGAAGTAGGCTGCCAAGTCCTCTTCCTAGTCTGTTTTAGTCTGGAAGGGCTGCTGAAATCTGTCCACCATGGGGGGCTCTGTTACCATTTGAAATACTGGTGGCATAGCTTTCAGCATCACAGCAACACATAAGCCACCACAGTATGAAAAACTGATAGATGTGTGGTGGCATGAGACATATGTGAATATTATTCAAATTTAACTGGGCCTCCTGTATTTTTATTTGCTAAATCTGGCAACCTTAGGGGAGTCAGTGGGTGGTCCAAATGGTTTACGTGCTCAGCTGCTAACTGAAAGGTTGGAGGTTTGAATCTACCCAGAGGCACCTCAAACGAAAGGTTTGGTGATTTACTTCTGAAAAAAATCAGCCCTTGAAAACCCTGTGGAGCACAGTTCCACTCTGACACACAGGAGGTGGCCATGAGTCAGAAATGACTGGACAGCAAGTGCTTTGGGCCACCCCAGGAGCTAAGTCCTGTCGGGTGAAGGGTGGGAGGATTGGGATCCTTGGCCCAGAGGAGCATCAGGGCTGGACAACAGGGATGACTACTCTGCCCAGCCAGCCTCTCTGGCTCCTCAGAGTATGTGCCTGCAGAGCCAGGACCGGTGGGCAGAGCCAGGCAGAGTCGGCTCTAAGCTGACACCTGCCCAGGTACACAGAGCCTTCCACAATAACTCCGCGAGTCTCAAACACTGCAGCACAAAGGCATCGCTTGGGATGACTGGCTGAAATGCAGACCCCAGGCTCCACCCTAGAGGCTTTGATGCATTAGGTCTGGCGTGGTGCCCATGAGCCAGCATTTTTAACCATCACTCCAGATGATTCTAATCCAGAGGCTCCATGGGCCCCCTTTGGGAAGCACTGCAGTTGGAGCTCAATAAATATTTGCCAACTAAAGGAATGCTGAAGGTAAACGAGTGTGGGCAGGGAAGTACTGGGTGGAGCAAGGCCCAAGCCACCCCAGCAAGAGCGTGTCCTGTGGGCTCTGGGGGGCGCAGAGTGAAGGCAGACAGGGAGCCAACCTGTTTAGCAGGCAGGGATCCACAGCACTGCTGCAGACAGACCCAGAGACAGAGCTGTGGGTGGAGGGCAAGCCTGGTGCCTATGCCACCCAGCACTAACCAAAAGGGTGAACTCTGAACCTTTCCTGCTCCCCCAGGGCCCCAGGGTGCCCTCTCTGTCTGTGTGAGTCAGTGGACGTGCTGGGTGCTGGGTCTGTCAGGGGCCGATGAGATCATGGCTCAGGAATCTGTGTGCAGTTGGTTGCCCCTGAAAAGAACTGCTCACTCAGCTAGGGAAGCCGGAGGCTGAGCATTCACAGGCCATCCACAGCGAGGGGAAGGGGGTGGGGTGAGCCAGGGAGGTGCGGGGCTACAGGGCGCTGGATGCAGGGTCCCGTGCATCCCAAACACTGGGCAGCCAGCGTTTCTTCCTTTTCTTCTGAAAGGAAGAAAATCAATAGAGGACAGTAGAAGCCCATTAAGACACAGCTTGTTTTTTAATGGGCTCCTATATACCATGGGTAAAAGTTACGTCCCTGGAAACCTAACAGGAAATAGGTAAAAGCCTGTGAGTGGAGGGAGTTAGGACAGAAGGAGAAACACGGGAGCTGGTTGGGCCCCTTCTCCCAGCACTGACCTTCTAAATCACCTCAGTGTGATGTCATGGTGGGGGACTGGCCTCAGCCAGGTGGCCCGGGATGGGGCGCTGGGGAAGCTACTTCAGGGGTGGAGGCCAGGGCAGCGAGTTTTGGGCCAGAAGACTTGTTCATCTTCAAGGTTTTGCATGGTGCCTACTGGAAGTAAATAAGCGCTCAATAATTGCAACTACAGCTGAACTGGGCAAGGGAGAGGTTAAAGCACAGGGGAGCAGAGGAAGCTGTTGGCTGTTCCTTAAATCAAAAAACCTGTTGCCATGGAGTTGATTCTAACTCATGGCCACCCTATGTGTTAGAGAGTATGGGTTTTCTTGGCTGTTATCTTAACAGAAGCAGACCGCCAAGCCTTTCTTCTGCGGTGCCCCTGGCTGGGTTCCAACTGTCAATCTTTCAGTTAGTAGGTGAGTACAAACTGTTTGCACCATCCAGGGACTTCTAAACCAAACCAAACCATTGCCGTGGAGTAGATTCCAGCTCATGGCAACACTATAGGGCAGAGTAGAACTGCCCCATAGGGTATCCAAGGAGTGGCTGGTGGATTCGAACTGCCAACCTTTCAGTTGGCAGCCAAGCTCTTAAGCACTGAGCCACCAAGGCTCCCGGGAACCTTTGGGCACCTGTAATTGTGTCCTGCAGTTCTGAGCTGCTCTTTCCAGCCCTTCTGTGTGACCTCAAGCACCACCATGCGCCCTTCCGCCCTAGTCCACCTACCTGGGTCCTGCTTGGCCTTCTTCAGCCAGCGCTATGATTGCACAGTAGCTGGGAAGGGTGTACAGAGAGGGAGAGAAGTGCAAAGAACACCCTGAAAGGAAACTATAAAGGACTGGAACTCTGTGGCCTGGAAAACAAACAAGAATACATATGGGATGGGAGGTGGGGTTAGGAAATAAAACCCTTAGGCCTCTGAAGGCTGCTTACCCAAAGGGGATGATCCAACACACCCATTGCCCTAAGGATAGTGCAAAGTGAGCAAGAACCTTGGAAAGACACTCTGAGGAGAAAAATCAGAACTGCAGCCTTGGCGTTGACCCGGCCCACCTTGTGTTAGAGCACTCAGGGTGTCTCCAGAGGAAACGCCGCTAGGCCCTACACAGATGCAGAAGCCGGCCACACTGACCACCCGTTAGGGCTCTGTCATCCATGAATGTTTCCATACCCTCCCTGAGTCTATTTCTATATTCAGCTTATGCCACCTCTGGGGTTATAAGTTCCATTGAAGTTTACTACCTGCTGTGTAAATAGCACTTACTTTCATTTGTGCTAAAGCTACCTTTTGCCAGCTTTCTCGTTCTGATTTCGGGGGCTTGGAGATCAAGTCCGCATGTCACTGCAGCCACAGCCTTCTTGCGGGGACGGGGGTGGGGAGCATTCACCATCGGGATGTCCCCCTCACACTTTCCTTCTGCACTGGAGTCCCAGGAGATTTCAGTCTCATCTCAGAAAGACCGTCCCTTAGGCAAGGAACGACAGGCCTATGTTTTAGTTCCCCAGGGCGGCAGCGACAAAGTGCCATGGGCTGGGTGGCTTATAAGAACAGAACTGTATTGTCTCACAGTTCTGGAGGGTGGGAATCTGAATTCAGGGTGGTGTCAGCAAGGCCATGTTCTTGCTGAAGGCTCTAAGGGACAATCTTTTCTTGTCTCTCCAGGCTTCTCGTAGCCCCAGGTATTCTTTGGTGTATAGAAGCATCTTCATATGGCCACCTTCCTTCTGTGTCTCTCTCTATGTTTCCTCTCCTTTTTTTATAGAACAGCATTCAGAGTGGATCAGAATGCACTCCGCTCCAGTATGACCTTGTGTTCCCTGGTAACATCTTCAAAGACCCTATTTCCACATAAGGTCACATTCACAGATAGTAGGGGTTAGGACTTCAGAATGGAGCCCTGGTGGTGCAGTGGTTAAGAGCTAAACAAAAGGCTGCTAAACAAAAGGCTGGCAGTTCGAATTCACCAGCTACTCCTTGGAAACCCTATGGGGCAGTTCTACTCTGTCCTATAGGTTTGCTGAGTCAGAATTGACTCGATGGCAACGGGTTAGGATTTCAGCGTATCTTTTGCTGGGAACACAATTCAATCTATAACACCACACGTCTGGTTCTGCTGAAGTCACAGTGAAATGGCATATTGTTGCCAATACTGTTACAATAACATCTGGCTGCTGGCTGGTCTTTTTGGCCAAACTAGCACATGGGGCCAAAGCCTTTAGGAGAACGTTTCCAAAAGCTCCTTAGACAGATGTGCTGGCTTATATCAGGCTATTGGCAACTCCCAATTTGTGATTATGACTTTACTTACTTTTCCCTGAATGTGTGGCCTTATATATTCAAGTGAAGCTGACACTTTTTGGGCCACTGACCTGACATTTCATCATTTGGAAGCTTTGATGACTTCCTCTATCCAAAGAAGTATTGTTTCCTTCTGTTTGGTTCTTGAGCCAGTTTCTGACTCATAACACTACACCCCTCCCAGTCCTAGAATGACTTTTTGTGCTGTGGACTCTAAAGGACCCAAGGAAGCTCCCCAGAGCTGTGGGGCACTGGGCAGGGCAGTGATGGGTGTAATCGCACCTTCCCTGGAGAGCTTCAAGATCAGGGGCAGGGCTGATCATTCTGGCTAGCAGGGCTCTTCCCAGAGGCAGGGCAATGGCCTCAATTATTTTTTAAGGCATGTCAATGGGTGGCACTTGGGGCAACTGGCAAAGAAGGAATGGATGCAATTACTGACATGACACCCATAAATGTGGACAAGTGCACACACTTGGACCTTACAGGCCTGTGCACGGAAATACACACATGCTTACACACACCCCTCCAGGAATCCCAGAGGGCTGCCCTCCCTCCCTTAAGAAGCAGCTCTCAGCACTCCCTGTGCATAAGAGACATCAGAAGCCGGTCAACAGTGTGAGTTCCCAGGCCTGCAGAGGTTCCGGGTAAGCAGAGTGCAACCGGTGATTCTGAGGCACCACACTTTGGGAGCCATGGGGTCCTAGGGGCTGCTCTATTTGCAATGAGCACTGGCTCTGATGTGTTGAGGAGAGTCTGAATTTGACAACCTCTTGTGAAAACCAACAGGTGAGGACCTTGTCAGGAAATAAGGTTACCACATCGCTAAGGGCACGCCTGGCTTATGTGAGTTGATCAATCTTCCTATACCCTTTCCAGGGGAGGCTCTCATTTTTCTCTACTCAGCTAACCCCTGACAGCACCCACCAAGGGCAAGCCAGGGTGCTGGGCTCTGCAGGGAGGAGACACAGAGCAAGAAGTCTCCTGGGGGTGTCTGGGGGGAAGGAGACACAAACGCCTGTGGTTGTTACCCAGGGCAGAGCTCAACACGAGCTGGGAAAGAGGTACATAGCACCACTGGTGTTCAAATGAGAAAGCACTTTTGAAGCAGGGGAGCTTCTCAGATGACGTGGCACTTGAGATCAACAGAATTCCAAACAGTGGGTATAGGAGAAGTAGCCGGAGTTATATCCCAAAACCTGAGGATGGAGAGCAAGGTGTGGGTTTGGGAGTCAGCCAGGATTCAGTGTGAAGTGGACGGATGGAGAGATTCTGAATCAGAATTCTGGGTACAATTCCAAGTGCTTTGCACTGAGCCATGTGACGACGGCAGGCCACCAGCCCCTGCAGGCTGTCAGTCCTCATGTCAGGAGTCTGAGGGAAGTGCCGGGAGAGGAGGCTGGGACCATACCATACTGCAGAGGGTCCTTAAAAGCACTTAATTCAGGGAGAAACTGGGAGCCATTAAGAGTTTTAGAGCAGAGACTCATTGTTAGGAATTGAATTGTGTCTGGCCAAAATATATGTTGAAGTCCCAAACCCTGGTACCCGTGAACATGACATTGTTTGGAAATAGGGTCTCTGAAGGCGTTATCAGTCATCACAACCTGAGTGCCGTCCTACAAAAGAGAAGATAAGACAGACAGAGGGACATGGTCATGCGATGATGGAGTTAGGCTACAGCTGCAAGCCAAAGTACACCTGGGACTAGCCAGAAGCTAGAACTGACAACAGAGGCTCCCCAAGAGCCTTCAGGGAGAACATGGCTGTGCCCACACCCTGAATTTATTCAGACTTCTAGCCTCCGCAACTGTTAAATGTCTTTTCTTAAAAGCCACCCAGTTTATGGAACTTTGTTACTGCAGCCTAGGACACTCACACACTGAGCTGCTAGCCACAGGCCTGGAGGGGGTGTCTCCTGACCCCTCTCCCCTTCCATAAGCAGCAGCTGCTTAGCCTGACACCTCCAATCCCTTCTTGGTTTCCCACTTCGGGGATTTCTCCCAGTGAGTGCATAATCCCTGGAAGAGGGTTTCCTCCGGTGCCGGGGAGGACTAACAGCCCCCTTCCAGCACAGTTCACAAAATCAGGAAATGTGAACTCTAAATAATTTATAAACATGTTAAATAAGACTAGTTCAAGCCTTGATCCCTGGGGAGCTCACTGTTAATACTTCCCTCATTTACCATCGGCCCGCGCCAGACATCATTAGGAAGGAAAATCTCCTTCTCTCTCTTTTAAAAATCATGTAGCTTAAATGGTTTGGGATTATTTGCTGCTTTGAATTATTCCTGCCCCGGCTCCCTCCCATTACGGGGATAATTAAGAATTAACTATGGTTGGCAAAAAGCATTCTACAGCCAACTTTTTATTTGGTTTTTCAAGTGCCCCAGCCCTCCGCCTGCCCCCCAGTCTTCCCTTTCTTGTCACTGCAGCCTTGCAGCCCAGGTCCCCCAGTGTCCCCCCAACCCCAGGCCTGCTCCCTGTAAACACTTGGAGCCCCATGGAAACCACACACTGAATGGGGGCAAAGCAGGGAGTCCATTCACTTTCCTCTCATTCCACTGCCCCATTTCCTCCAGGCACCTTGCCTGGTGTCCCTCGGGCCCAGGGCCAGAGTGTGTCTGTTGGGCTGCCCTGGTCACCCAGGAATGGGCTGGGCTCAGATCCCAGGCCTGTCCACCAGCTGGTCATTCTCTC
Source organism: Elephas maximus indicus (assembly GCF_024166365.1). Lineage (NCBI taxonomy): Eukaryota > Metazoa > Chordata > Mammalia > Proboscidea > Elephantidae > Elephas > Elephas maximus. Next base: position 13,645,386 of record NC_064819.1, read on the forward strand.
TTTCGAGAGTCACTTTCTTGGACTGGCTTAGGCAGGCTTAGAGGCTTCAGGAGGAAAAAATGCATCAGGAGAAGGGGTCTCAGACAGCTGGGCAGACCTCCGAGGTTGGCTATGAGATGCAGTGACCACGGCCCCATCACCCCTGACCAGGGAGGCTCCTCTATCTCCTGCTGGTCAGAAAAAGCAAGGGGTGCCCAGCCAGGCTAGTTCTTTGAGGGCAGCCCCAAGACCCTGATCTTTCATGGTGCTATCACGGGTTGAAAGGAGCCCTGGTGGCACAGTGGTTAAACGCTCAGCTGCTAACCAAAAGGACGGTGGTTGAAACCCACCAGGAGCTCCACTGGAGAAAGCAGTCAGCTTCTGGAAAGATTACAGCCTTGGAAACGCTATAGGGCAGTTCTACTCTGTCTTATAGGGTCGCTAGGAATTGGAGTAGACTCAACAGCAACAGGTTTACGGGTTATGGGTTGAATTATGTCCCCTAAAAAGATATACTTAAGTCCTAACCCCAGCACTATGAATGTGACCATGTTTGGGGAAAGAGGGTTTTTCTTTGCAGATATTATCGGTTAAATTAATGGACTCCTACCGGAGTAGAGTGGGTCCTAATCCTACTGTCTTCAGGTGTTTTTTTATAAAAGAGGACAGACACAGAAACAGGGTCACACACATGGGGGACACAGATCTCATGCATCCATCAGCAGCATCCCTCAGCAGCAAAGAAATGTCAAGGATTGCTAGCAGTCAGCAGAAACTAGGAGAGGGGCTCGGAAAAGTTCCACTCTCACAGCCTCCAGAAGCAATCAACACGGCTGGCACCCTGCTTTGGACTTCTAGCCTCCAGTACTGTGAGGAAATAAGTTTCTGTTCTTTAAAGCCCCCCACTGAAGGCACCCCTAGGAAATTAAGGTAGGTGGTCTCATTTATTTCCCTGCCTCCAACCAGAACGACATCAAGGTCATCTCAAGACTATCATTTTCTTTCCTTCTGTATCCATATCCCTGATTTCTAGTACTCTAAAATCCAGGAAATTCTTTCTGCAACCTAACCGAAATCTTTCCTGCATCAGGTTTGATGTATTATGGGTTGTTCTGAGTGCAGCCATCTGAAGCCCCACCATCTCTCTATAATAAATCACTAGAGTGTTAAAAACAATCCGTCAACCCGTGTCATCATCCACGTCCCCTCCCTACAGGGCTGTCTTTGGGGCGGACAACTCCAACTCCTTTACATATCTTCCATGGTTCAGAATCCTTGCACTAGATGGTTAGCCAAATCTTTGTGACGTTTGTCTCAAGGGAACCTCCCAGGCCAGGTGTTGCTGGAGCACTTAGAAGGACAGAGAGCTGGGACTTCCTCAAGCTTCCAGGACAGGTTGTATGGCTGTTTTGTGCTTCCTTATCAATAAATACCTGCAGAGAGACAGACTTCGGCGTGATACTGCTTTTTCTGATGTCTTATTTATTTTTATTGAACTTTAGATGAAAGTTTACAGAACAAACTAGTTTCTCATCAAACAGTACACACATTGTTGTACGACATTGGTTAACAACTCCACAACATGTCAACACTCTCCCTTCTCAACCCTGGGTTCTCTATTACCAGCTTTCCTGTTCCTTCCTACTTTCCAGTCCCTGCCCCAGGGCTGGTGTGCCACTTTAGTCTTGTTTTTTTGTGACATCTTGGTGATGAGGTGGGGAGAAGGCCCCATAACCCTCAATACTCCTTCCTAGATGTTGGAGGTTACCAATATTTGCCAAAAAGAACCTAAGAGTCAGGCAGTTCATCTCAGCTTGGCACAGACCAATACTAGTCATTGTTGAGTCCGTTCCAATTCTGGCAGCCCCTGTGTGTCAGAGTAGGAGATTTTCAACGGCTGATCTTTCAGAAGTCCACTAGGCCTTTCTTCCAAGGCACCTTTGGGTAGACTTGAACCTCAAACGTTCAGTTAGCAGCTAAGCACTTTCGCCATGTGCACGGCTCAAGGACTCCAGTTTGGCACAGTGACTGCTAAATACACGTGAGCTGTTATGATTCTCCCCATTACCACAACTGTGAAGGGGGAGGGAAGCAGAGTGGCAGGGAACATGATAGCTGTTGTTAGCTGCCGTAGAGTGAGTCCCCAACTCATCGTGACACCGTGCACACCGGAACAAAATGGTGCCCGGTCCTGCGCCATACCCATGACCAGTTGCAGATCAGACCATTGTGAGCCACAGAATTTTCACTGATTGGTTTTCAAGTAGATCCACAGGCCTTTCTTCATAGTCCATCTTAGTCTGGAAGCTTGCTGAACTCTATTCAGCATCACAGTGACCCACAAGCCTGCACTGACAGATGGCTTCCCTTTAGGTACATTGGCCGGTAATGTAGTAATGTAGAACCCAGGTCTCCCTCATGGAAGTTGAGAATTCTACCACTGAACCACCACATAGTCACTGTTAAATGTTAAATAAACCCATTAGCCACTCCACAGGAGAAAAGACGGCCATCTTCTCCCACAAAGATTACAGCCTAGGAAATCCTATGGGGGGAGTTCTATTCTGACCTATAGGGTCACTATGAGTCAGAATCGACTCAAGGGCACACAACAACAACAATTATGATTCTTTCCATCACCACCGTTGTGAAGAGGCAGAAGGACAGGAAACATGATAGTAGAGGTGGGGAAAAGAAAGGGGAGAGAGAAGCAAGAGCAGGTAATCATCAGCTGCTGTGAAGAGGGATAAATAAATAAACAACTAGCAAGACTGATGGAGGCAAACTTCACCATCCTACAGCGTTTTCTTATAGTTTGTCCATAATTCAACTAATCTTCTCATTTGCTGCTTCCCCTAAGTGGCTTCTATAGACTCATTCACATAGGGCCATCCCCCTAGGGATTGGGAGCTGCAGATATAAGTCCAAGAGCCTAGGGTGGGACCTCACCTCCGGTTTGTCTGCCCAGTCTCCCCATCATCTCCACCTCCACAGCTGATGGATATGCCTAGAAAAAGGCTTGGAGATACCTAAAGACTCCCTTTACAGTCAGGAGGGGTATCCATTGTTAGAAGAGCATCTGGGTTTGCCGCTGAAGCCCTCTTTGTCACTTGTCAGTTGGGGTTGCTAATCCGTTGATGTTTCTTTATGTCTGTCTGTGGTTTCTGCTTGGGACCATGTCTTTATCTCCTTGCTGTCTCCCTCTCTTAACACTCTTGGTCTCCTCTGCTCCACCCAGAAGCCATAGTGGAATCCTGAACACAACATAAATGCGTTTCTTTAAGAATAATGACAAAGGAAGCTACAGAGGAGGAAAGAGTAAGGTAGACTTTATTCTAAATTTGTCTGACACAGGAGATTCCCCAGGGACAAGACTGAAAATGTGAAGACCCAGAAAAAAACATACAAGGGAGAAAAAAAAATCCTTTCTCCCCTCTTTTTTGTCCCAAGAACTTCTTGAAAATATAATATACATTTCTGGATTCTGAAACTTTTTAGA